>NC_136883.1:21941536-22541536 GCF_949152265.1 Phoxinus phoxinus | reverse complement strand
TTAGCATTTTATGCTGTGAAATCTAAATGTTTGACGAATCAAAAAGCTGAGGATTAGCTAGGCTATGTGATTCACCGACTTTTGACTCCGATGCTTTTAAACAATCGCAAATATATGCTATCGTCTCAGATTTGTGTGAATCCATTTGTGTGAATCCAAAACATTCATTCGTTAGAAAGAAACAAAGAAATTCGCGACAACGAACGAAAGAAAAAAAGAAAAAGACAATCTCAGAATCTCAGGTGAATTTAACAACATTTGAAAATCTTTCAAACGGAGCCTTATAAAATCAAATCCTCTAATGCTTCACATTAAGCTCATCCACGTGCCATTCGATTTAATCGCATACGTTTATAAAGAAGTGTACAGTCTCAGATCTATAAGCATGTCAAACCCTCTTGTCGATGATTTCTAAGTCCTGATATCTGGAGCAGACAGTGTCAGAAGAGCTCGTGGTGCAGCAGCTGTTCCGCAGTTCAGACAAAAGGTCAAGTGCATGACCCCAGGACAAAAGCCCATGGGTTTATCTGCCCCTCACACACACACACACACACACACACACACACACACACACACACACACACACACACACACACACACACACACACACACACACACACACACACACACACACACACACACACACACACACACACACACACACACACACACACACACACACACACACACAGTAATTAAACAATAGTAATATTGCGAACAAATAGCAAATGCTAAGTACATTTACAAGCATATTAAGTAGCTAACTGTTTAATAAATATCAGAAAAAATGTATATGTGTCCCTGCTTCAAATGCAATATCATATCTGCTCAAATTATTATTTAAAAGAAAACAATTTAACACTGTTACGGGGAAAAGGTGCAACGTGAAAGACAAATTTGATAAATTATACATTTATTGACTTAATTTGAGACTTCTGATTCAGCCGGGACAAAATAACAAAATTGATAAAAGAATAGTGCAGCACAACTAGGAGAGGAATACAATCTTTTTTTATTTTGGACTGACAAGTCTAAATTAATTGATTAGGTAGAAACAATAGTTCAAGATCTGAAATCTAAATTTTATGTTGGTTCAACTCAATTTTTTATTAAATTTTTGCCATTTGCAGTTAACACAACTTGCGTTTACTTAGTACATTCTTATTGTGTTTTATATTTTTAAGTAAATAATGTTGAGTGAACTCATATTTAAGAACATATAACAGCTTTCTTGTTAATTTTAAATAAAATTGATCCAAGTTGGATGTGTATAATGATGCATGTATATTTTAAGTAAATTAACAAAACAAAATCTGTGTAGGCAAATAAACTAGTGTTTTATTATTATTATTATATATATTTTTTTAGAAAATAGATTTAGTCAACCCCAATAAATATGGCAAAATCAGATTACAGCTAAATCCAAAACCGAAATTTGAGAGATCAAATAAAACGACAAGGACTGTCACTGCCAGGGAAGATTTATAATGGAATTAATTGAGGCCGGATAAGAAATTGCATTCTGAAATTGGTCTGTGATATTGCAGCATTTTATTTTATGTATCTAAGATAAACTATATGTTGAGCTACAGTATAAGCTCACTGACAGAGTGAGGAATTACATGAGCTGCTGTTGTGTATGAAAATGCTGATAAGAAATGAAAGCGAGCAAAATCTGTACACAGACTGCCATCTGCTGGACCAAAGAAGAAATGCGTGACGGTGAAACAAGAGGTGCATCAATCAAATAAGGTCCATAAAAGTGAATTATTAAAAATTAGTAACTGCAAGTAAATCACATGGAAATGTGAATTTGAATGGCCTTTAAATGCTTTCGATATTTGAATGGTTAGATATGATCTGCATTATAAGAAATGCAAATATCAAAATGCATTAAAAGGATAGGCCACCCAAAAATGAAAATTGTCATAATTTACTAACCCCTCCTGTTTCAAACCTGTATGAGTTTCTTTCTTCTGTTAAACACAAAAGAAGATATTTTGAAGAATGTTGGTAATAAAACAGTTGACGGCAGCCATTGATTTACAAAACAATACTAAGGAAGTCAATGGCTGCCGTCGAAATGTCTGGTCACCAACATTCTTCAAAATATCTTCTTTTGTGTTCAGATTTGGAAGTAAATGTGACTTGAGAACTCTAAACAAAGTATATGTATAAATGTAGGCTACACATATTAATGTCCTTAAATTACCTGACTGGACTGATATATCACTGAAATATCTCCTGAGAAAGAACTTATCTCTGCAACAAGCCAAGGCCTTGCACTCAACACACAAAAGAGTGAAACTGATTATAGCCAATTAGAAGCACTCTCGGCCTGTCAATCATTGCGCACAGTCAGGTGTGCTGACATCGGGTTGGCTGACATGTGTTTGGAAGGCACCAAGGCGGGGCTTGAGAGAGAGAGGGCGGGTCATGGAGGTTAGTAAAATGGTGAAGCTAGCAAAAAAAAAAAAAAAAAAAAAACGGAATAAAAAGCTTTACATGTAGGCGAAGTGTAGTTGCTTTACTCGAGAATGCCATTTATAAAATTCACATTCACATTCAAGTATATTATATTAGAAAATGCTGTGTTAAAATATCACTACCCATGGTTTCTATTAAAGCATTGTTTTATTTTTTATCTATTACCTGGACATATTAATAATAAAATGACAAAAATGACATATTTTTATAACTAGCTCATACATTTCTTCAAAGTTAATCAAGTTTGCAAAATGGCATGTTTCATTATATGGACTAAATGCGATATTTGGGAAGGCTGTTTTCCTGAAGAAGAAAAAAAGAAGGCTGAACAGCGTACAGAATGTGGCTGCAGGAGAGAGAGAGAGAGAGAATTGACCTCCTGGTAATTCTGGATGGATGGATGACGGATGACTAGTAGGTAATAAATTATTTGACGTTTATTGCTGTCCACTAGTTATTTATATCTAAGCCCTTCTGGATTGACGTCATTAATCTTTGCCCGTTGGTCCATCACAAACCTTGGGCACATTATAAAATCATTTCCAGACACCACTAGGAGGCAGTAAAAGCATCACTTGTTTGATGAGTTCACAATCACACATTGACAGTGCAGTGAGGACCAAAAGTCTAGAATTCAAAATCGAACGTTTTAGAACTCTAAAACATTTAAAACAAACAAACAATCAAACAAACAAACAAACAATGTGTAGGCCTATTCCAGAGCCGTTGAAAAACAGGCATTCTATTTCCAGGTCACTAATGGACCCTTTTCACAGACTGGCTAATGACGCGTTTTAACGGTCATCAACATCGTAAATTTAGCAAAGTTTTTTTACATTTTCATTTAAATATATACAGTATATAGGCTACCTATAGTAGGCTATAAATAATACAGTATAAATACCATAGTGTTATAAATGTACATAGGCCTAGAATATATATATAGGTCTATATGTAGGGTGAATTGCCCTAATGTGGGACACTGCCTAATGTGGGACACCTAAGCTCTAGTGTTTGTAGGTCCCACACAAATACATGAATGACAGTGAAACTATGGGTTAGAAAAAGCTGTGGTGTCATGTTATCAAAATCACATGACCTATCAAATGTCCAATCATATTTGAGGGTGGAGCAATCATCAAACAGGAGACACCTTGTGTGAAGACCATCCGAAGGTTAATGACATAGAGTTTTAACAAATTTGATATTAAGGAGTTAAATACATTTTAAACAAAGCAATCCTGCTACTTTTTAGCCTAATATGCTTATGAAATGTTTGTCCATCAAAAAATAGTGGAACTTTGTGTGCATAATCTATATATTTTATATTTTTATAAAATTTCCTAGTGTCCCACATTAGGAAATGTGGTTTCCAAATCCGGGACTGCATGATCAGCCTAATGTGGGACAGTACTTCAATGAGTCAAAAATGTGTGGTGGGGCATGATTTGTGGGACAAACATGGTTATTTACATGGTTTTAGTCTTGTAATGCAATATTTGAATACTGTTAATGCAGATTTGTACAGTCATGTTTATTTTTTTTATTCTTTTTTCCTTTTTTTGTGTGTGTCTCTCTCTCTCTATCTCTCTCTCTCTCTCTCTCTGTGTGTGTGTGTGTGTGTGTGTGTGTGTGTGTGTGTGTGTGTGTGTGTGTGTGTGTGTGTGTGTGTGTGTGTGTGTAAAAGGTAGGTAGTTGACTTAAAAGGAAAAATAGCGCTGAATTTAATTTAAAAACGCAGTAGAAAACCAATAAAGCCATTCCACTTTATTTTATGCATCTGATTAATTCAATGAAATGTATTTCAGATCACAATGGCAAAGGTGAGAAAGACAGGGACAGATTGTCAGATGCAGAAAGAAAGGCAGAAGCAGGGAAAGGATAAGTTGTTAAGTAAACCGAACTAGATAATAAGATGTATTATCGGTCTGATGATGTTCAGTTATCCATGTTTCATCCATCCATAACCAAGAAAATTATTAACTAAGATTTAAGAGAGAATCTAAAATAAAATAAGATTTTACTATTCTACATATATCAATGTGATTTTTGGTCTTTTATCATAGATTTGGGGGACCATATTGGGGACACAACTGTCCCACATTAGGAAAGCTGCAGATTGTCTCAGACGACTTGCAAAAAGAGCACTAATATGTCTATAATTTCTCTCATGAATGGGTTATCTGAATTTTCTCTTTTGATTTGATTAGGAAACATACTGGGGTTTTTAAAAAAGTATTGGGTGTGGATTTAATGTTTTGGTTACACATCGCAATATGTCACAGAAGTCTGAAGTGCAGAAAATGTCCCACATTAGGGCAATTCACCCTACATTTATAACACTATAGGAAACTTTAATATTATATTACCTTTTATTTAATTTCCACTTTTAGAAAGTTGTGAAAACACCATTGTGGAGTTTTTCTTTTGCTAAATTTGAGCAAATGAAGGAACACAAAAAATATATTTAATGTCATTCATCTATAGAAGTTTACCCCAACTATGATTATGTCCGCTTCAGAGAAACCCGGAAATGTTAAAAGGGGTCCATCAAATAAGAATTGATCTTGTGACTCTTTGTACAGATAATCATGTTCAGTTGAAGCTTGTGATGCTCTTCGGGTCATTTTCAAACACGACCATCAGGTTTTGTGCTCCAGTGCTGCTGCCATTAAAGCAAAAGGAGACAAACCACATACTAAGACATCCTGATATTCATAAATGCCATTTTGAGTACTGGGACTCTCATTATCCAAGTCCTCCTGGGTTACATAAGCCTCTTAATGTAGAGGAAGACTGGCTCTGACTAAGACAAGTGCCTCATTATTTTATGCATAGAGTATTTCATTATCATAATCATTGATGGCAGCAGCCCAAGTGACAGCATTCCTCAGGCCTTCTAGTTGTATTAGCAATAGGAATGATAAGAATTTGAAATAGGTAATCTTTAACCATATGAACTAAAATCTCATGTTTTTTGGGCATTCTGGAGGCTGTATTTTTAAGACTGCTGATAGGACTAACTAACATCTCTGCTCTCTATTGACTCTAATGAGACATCCTCAACTCCTCATCTCTGCTTCATTTGCTCTTTTAGCTGGACGACCAAAGAGCCTTACAAACCACTCATTAATGCAAATGTTCTTTTATAGTGTCTTATTTAAAATGTACGACATGTTGATGTAGGATAAAAGTTTTTCTTATATAAACTTGTCTTACATGATAGGAGCTTGATAATGAATATGTTGTTTTAATTTGCTTTAGAAAACAAGTTTGTCATTATATGTTTCTGGACATTTCTGGACTCTGAAATCAACATTGATGTGATTGGTTACAAGGTAGTTGGTGACGCCAGAAACACCAGCGATTTCAAACCACGTTTTTGAGACCGTCTTTAGATCACTGCAGTTTTAAAGACAAAACACTCAAGCAATGGTGTCGACTTATACATTTTCACATGGTTTGTCTTAAAGCAAATTAAAAACACCACATAGACATAAACAACATTAAAAATTGGATTTTCACCACAGGGGGACTTTTAACATTAGTTAACATAAACTAAAACTTGCATGTTAATATTATTGATCTTAACTAACACTGAACATTTATATTTGGGACCTTTTTGTTAAGTTTTACCAAATTAATAAAAAACAAAACAAAAACAAAAAACAGCCAGTCAGGAAGTGATTATAATTTTGAAATGTGTGTAGCTTTAGCTGAATAACTGAATCAATATTCAATATTCATTATGAATGAAACAAAACTGGAGACAAAACAGAATGGTAAGAAAATCTACAGCATTTTATTAAACTGGTAATTCATCATCTGTACATTAGGGAAACCAACAATTAAAAAATCTGATTTGTTGCATTAATGTTACATGGCGAGATGAAGAAACTGAGAAACTATCACAGCCATAACCTTTAAAATGTTTAGTCAATTTGCAGTTAATATGAAACAAGAAAAACTGCCGTCCAGCCGATGTTGGAGCCGCTTAGAGTCTTGCAGAGGACCATTTTTTAAAACCAAGCAGGACCTTCTTTGGCTCTGCACTATGACTTCTGGGAAATTATGACGGGCAATGTCACTTTTCAGAGTAATGGAATCAGGTTTTGCTCTTGCTTGTGGCTTCAAAATATGCTTTTAAAATGGGACTCTTCAAAACATGCACACACACACACACACGCACGCACACAATGGTCTTTCAACATATGGACTTTTAAATTTTGTTATAAATTTTACAATCTCTGGCAACATGATTTTAGCACAATGCAAAAAAAAAAAAAAACACACCAAAAAGTTCTAGCACAAAAATGTTGATACAAAAAAGTTGGAATAGTTGGAAAGACTCGATATTCCATGCACGTATACTCCAAAACTGTTTAAGGATCACTTGATTTCCAAACTAGTACAAATCGAACCGAGTTCAAATCTAACAGAGCATGGACACTTTGAGTTTTAAAAGAAAAGATTGATTAATGACCCATCACAGTCGGCTTTTTTTTAAACAAACACTCTTTACCTCATCCAGTTATTTGTAAAATAGTAAAATAACACCCGCCGTCCCCCCAAAAAAATCTAAACAATATACATCATAATCAGTAAAAAAAAGCATGAATTAGGAGAATTGGAATAACGTAACTTTTAACATTTTCTTATCTACAATATATAGTCAAACGTGACCATATGATCAGTAGAATTTTACAGTCCAAATTTCAATCACCAGAAATCTCAGACACTGTCATTTGCACATTAGATCTATTATTTACAGAAGAACATTGAGATCATCAATGCTAGAGGTAAGCAGTACGCCTGTGGCCTCCCGAGCTCCAAAAACAAATTCAAAAAAACAATGAAATGTACAAATCTGTTCCCAGATTTTGGACTCTGGGATTTTTAAACCCGTTAAAGGGTTAGTCCACCCAAAAATTTAAATTCTGCCATCATCATCATCATCACATATTGGAACCAAAACTGTAGAGTTACCAACATTCTTCAAAATATTTTTTTTGTGTTCCGCAGAAGAAACACACAGGTTTAGAACCACATCAGGGTGAGTAAATGATGACAGAATTTTCAATTTTGGTTGAACTATCCCTTTAATACAAGGATAGTGGACAAATGGATTTTATAGAGCTTTGCACACTCTTAGAGACACAAATGCACAATATATTTTCTATGGTGGTACAGCTCCTGTCAAGAAAATTGAATAAAAAGGTAAATCTCACGAAACCTCTCAAAAATATGTTTTATTTTATCTTTTAATTTGGGGTGAAATTTTGGGGTCACTTTTCACCACAAATTCCTATATATATATTACAGATCAAAAGTTTGGAAACATTACTATTTTAAATGTTTTTTATTATTTTTATTTATTTATTTTAATGTATTTTTTGTGTGAAATAAGTCTCTTATCCTCATCAAGGTGGCATTTAATTGATAAATAATACAGAGAAAAAAAACGTAATATTGTGGAATATTATTATGTTTTCTATTTTAATATTGTTATTATACATTTCAGAAATCATTATAATATGCCGATTTACCATCAGCGTTGGAAACAGTTGTGCTGCTTATGTGATGCTGTGATACTTTTTTCAGGATTCATTGATGAATAAAAAGTTAAAAAAGAAAAAAAAGAACAGTACTTATTTAGAAAATAAATAATTTGTGACAATATACACATCCGTTCAAAAGTTTGGGGGTCAGTATTTTTTTTATTTATTTTTTTAAAAAGAGGGGAAAAAATACTTTTATTAGGCAAGAATGTGTTAAATTGATAACAAGTAACAGTAAATATTTAACTGTTTAGAAACTTAGAAATTGTTAGAATTTTTTTTATTTTGAATAAACGCTGTTCTTTTTAACATTTTATTCATCAATGATGATCATAAAAAAAGTATCACAGGTTCCAAAAAAATATTACCGGTAAGCAGCAATAATAAATCAGCATATAAGACACTGAAGACTGGAGTAATAATGCTGAAAATTCAGCTTTACATCACAGGAATAAATTATATTTTAAAGTTTATTAAAATAGAATAACATTATTTTAAATGGTAATAATATTACTGTTTTTTTTCCAGCATTTTTGATCAAATAATGCAGCCTCGATGAGCATAAGAGACTTCTTTCAAAAACATCAAAAATAATAATGTTTCCAAACTTTTGACTGGCACGATTTTGCTCATATGTGAGCGGATGCAGAATGAGTTCTGGGGGAAAAGCATGCATGGATCTTTTAGAAAATGTTATGCATATAATCATTACGGTTATAATCAGAGTAACAAATAGACAGACAAGTATGTTATTTCCTTTTCATACTAGAGATGTTTGTGGGTACAGCTTTAAAAAAATACAGAGCCACCATCAATGGGGACTAATGGACGTTTCCTTTCACTGGTGTGACAGAGAAAGAGAAAAGGCAACATTAGAACATATTTATCTCTATGCGCACACACACACTCACATATATGAAACCAAGATCAGCACATTTGTTGTAAACAATAAATAAGGCTTAAGCCAAACATAACGAAACATAAAAAAAAAAGTGCAATTGTCCTGTGAACATTCAAAGTACCTCTGAAACAGGGTATATAGACGCGATCAACCTTACAAACTTGGCCCTGGACGATAAAAAGATCTTTAACATGAAACCACCTCTAAAGGTCTACTCCAATCTCATACTCTTCGTATATTTATCAGTTAATGTCTGTAAATGCGCAAAACGGACACTCAGATCAGTAGGTGAATCTAAAAAAACAAAATAAAAGAACATTTTGCTCAAAGAAAAACATTTTATGACATTGTGACTTTTCTTTTGCTGTATTTGTTGTACTACCTTTAAATATAGAAATAAACCAATTTGTATGACAGTGACTTTTTTTTAAAACCATAAAACGGTAAAAATGAGCAATGAGAAAAGAATAGAGGGAATGACAAAACCTCAAAAGTAAAATGTGCCGATGTAATGGAAAATTCCCAAAGCAAAATAGAGAAATTGTTAAGAAAATAATGTCACAATGTACAAAATTTTAATTGGTGGGGGGCTGGTGTTTACTAGGTGGATTCAAATGTCATAATCTTTGCAAATTTATATATAATGTACAATAAAACGTATTTTACTGATAAAGACCACTGTTTCTCAGGTCACCAATCATTGCAGTTCATCACATTGGACTAGAAAAACCATCGTACCTCCCCAGTGTCAAAACATTCAGGAGACATCCAAAAATCAATCCCAAACATCCAAAAACTAAGTGGACTAAGATTAAAAAACAAACAAAAAAAAACGGTAGGGATGATAAAAAATATAAAGATGGCGTCTGATACAAAAAGATATAACGATAAAAATACTGCATTGACACATGACCATTTCACAGTCAAGAAGTAAGGCTGCCACGCTCAAAACAAAAACAAAAACCATAAATAATCAAGGCATAATGTCAAAAAACGATCTTGATCTTGTCCGAGAAGCATTTCAAAAGTTTACCGTTTGGATCCATGGGCTAGAGAGGGTTCCGAACATGACACCAGCCCATGACAGCTCCTAAAGTCTTCCCAGGTATAAGTACAAAGAACAGCGAGGGCAGGAAATGACGTGTGCAACAGGAGGGGGAGGATGGGCGGCATCCTCGCTCTACCTGTCTTTCAGCTCTCTGGTCACATGCTTGGTGATGCGGCCACACAGCAGCCCCCCGAGGAAGAAGACGGACACACCCAGCGCGAGCACCAACAAGAAGTAGGTCTTGGAAGGCGACGTCATGACTTGCACAGCGAGGTCCGAGAAACCTTCAGCTGGTGCCACCTAGGAGATCACAAACTAGAACTCATTATAAGGAAGAGACTTTGTCCCCAGAATTCAGCTATACCTGACATAACATCCTTCAGGCGACATTATCAAAGTGAATAGTTGTTCATAAATAAACATTAATAATAATAATACTACAATTTTATTTATATTATTTACTTTTCTTATGAAATTAATAATAATAACTTATTTTATTTTAAATTATTATTAGTATAATGTAGATATTTATAATAGTATTATATTTGAATAATAATAATAATAAGTAATTTATTTTAATTTAATAATTTCTTACTATTATTACATTAATAATAATAAATGGATATTTACTTGACATAACATCCTTTACGCGACATTATCAAAGTGAAAAGTTGTTAATAAATAAACATTAATAATAATAATGTTGATATATAAATGTATATTAATTTATTTTTAATTAATAAATTAATAATAATTTATCTTAATATAATGGTTTAAAATTATTAATCATTATTAATATAATGTATATATTTTTAATAATAAGATTTATAATTTACACACTGATGTCTATGGAAGCAGCAACAATAATCCTTTCAATTGTAATTTGACGGTGTGCTTTATTCATATCAGATTGTATAGGTAACTATATAGTTTACTATAACTATATAGCTTCTTCTCCCACTTCACCGGTCACTTACTTTCATGTATTTCGGGAGAAGTACCGGTAGGTGAATTTACATGATGTAAAACTGCGGCGCAAACTAACATGGGTCTTCATCAACTATCAGTTAATACTAAGTACATACAAATGATATTAATTTAAAATATGTATAGCTTTCTACATAGTGCATAATAAAACAAAGTGAACATTTCTTTCACTTGATAAACTGTTAGTTAATTAATAAAATAATAAAAGCCTATTAAGTGAATAAATTAACATTCTTTTTATAACAAAAATATTTCGACATTTAAAACTTAATTTAACACGTAATTACATTAAAGACGATTGTGAATACATGTAGGGTAAGTGCAAATGCGTGTATAAACTATAGCTGTATGCTATTCTAGTACATAAGCTAACTAATAACAGACATTAAAGGTGATTTATAACGTAGTTCAAACTGAATTTTTCATAACATGATTTTGTAAGAATTGTAAACAGGCGCTAAAGAGAGTGCCTATTAAAAGTATTTTGAGCCAATGAGGTCCTAACCCCCATTGTGCGTAATAAATCAACTAACATGATCATTATCAAGGTTTTTAAAAGACAAAACACATTTACTTACACATATTTGAGAATCGGAATATCAGATCATGATATAGTTAACAAGATTGTGAATATTTGACATAAAAAAGGAAAAATTAAATAAAAGCGATACATCTGTCATACATCCCTGTTGTGGCTACGGTGTGTCACGTGACAAGCTTGGCGCGTCGGCATAGAAATAATTAGGAGACGCATTCTAAAATTATGTACATCATAAAAAACTCCCGCTGGGGGCTCAGCTAGAATATTTGAAACTTGCGTGCGAAAGGGTTAAATGTGTTTGAGTACTAACCTTCGCTGCGTAGCCCCACATGTCTATGCGGTCCTGTAATCTTCTCTTGCATTCAGGCTGTAGACGCACCTGCTTGTCCAGCAGAGATTCCATCAAACAGGACATTTCTGGGAAAGGATTACAAACACAGGGAGTCAGGAGCTCCAAATTGCAGTGTTAAGAAGAAGAACAAAAAACAACACACCATAAATCACACCATCTGTCAAGTTCCATATATTTTTTCTTCTCGATCTACCAACACAGAAATAAGGTCTCTAAAACAGACCCTCAACACAGTTATCTTACTAGGCATCAAGAATTAAACAACATGACATTGTTTCAACTGTGAATTCAACTGTGAAACCGAATATTCAGTGTGAAATTATGTATTTGGGGTTTAATATGCAGCTATGTGGAGCAAGATATTTAAAGGTAGGGTAGGCAATTTCAGAGAGGCTAGCAATAGCAAGCTAGCTTTGAAAGCATAAGATCCCACCCTCCATTCAGAGCGTCTCCAAAGCCACACCTCCTTCAAAACACATGATCACAACTCACACTGCAGTGTCTGCAAAGCGTCACGAGGCATTTTTTGGTCCCGTGACTTCCACAGAAGATATGTACATGTTTTAATATTTAGAACGCTTCGATTGCTATTCAGGGTGAGAAAAGAGTTTCAACCAGTATAACAAAATGTGTTTGGCTTTTGTTCAAAAATAAATGGCTTACCCTACCTTTAATAAGAAAGAAAATGTGTCTCATAGCATCTTTAAAAGTATGACTGTATAGTGTGCATTTACAATATCCTGTATACACTCACACTCACAATACAGTGAATACTCACGCCTGCCCCTTCCAGGGTTGATGGCTGCACAGTGGTGTTTCAAATCCAGAGCACAGGCTGTGTGCAAGACAGGATCCACAAATATATCTGCTTTGCTTTCTTTGAGCATGTTCAACACCTCCTACACATGAAGAAGAGGATGAAATGAGTGAAATGCAGACACTAAACCTCATTTCACATGAAGCACAAAACAGCAGTAAGAAAGACTTGATTCATTCTAAGACGTCAGAGAGGAGGAAAAAAATGGTCGAGAAAAACTTAATCATCATGGGGGGTGGGATGGGGGGGGAAGTAAAATCTTTAAATGTTAAATTGAGAGGCTGCATTTATTTGATCAAAATACAGTACATTTTCAGCATCATTACTCCAGTCTTCAGTGTCATATGATCCTTCAGAAACCATTCTAATATGATGATTTGCTGCTCAATAAATATTTATGATTATTAACAATGAAAACAGTTGTGCTGCTTCATATTATTTGATAAATAGAAAGTAAAAAAACAACAGCAATTATTTTAAATATAAATATTTAACATTATAAAATGTCTTTACTGTCCGTTTTGATTCATTTAATGTGTTTACTCAATAAAAGCTTAAATTTCTTTAAAAATATACATACATACATACCTACTACTGTATGTGTATATATACTGTATTCGAACAGAAGTGTACATATTTCAACATATAGGATATGACCCACGCAAATCTAAACATCTATATAAAACAACCTAGTCTAGTGTGCTCATAAAAAAAAGCAGATGTGGGTTTAAAGACACTCATGGTGTTTCCATAGCAACTGATGCAGAGGAAATCAGTGTGTAGCAGATGAAGCATGTTTGAGGATGTGTTCTGTACCGTCTTGCACTCCTCTTGTTTAATTTTCAGTAGGTTGTTCTTCAGACACTCCTCCACTTGACCCGTTTGTTCCTGTGCGGCAGCTTCCTCTGGACACAGCCGCGTGATCTTACACATACACACACACACAGACATGTTATGAAGTGACTAAAAGTATAACATCTACATTTTCTTCCTCAAAAATCTGTCTTGTCGTTGTCTGTTGACCTCTTGTAAGCAGAATATACCAGACCCATCAAGAGACCCATTTCTGCTTGAGTGCTCCAAGAGAGCTTATGGAGACCGTACATAAAGGGCTTTTCCATATATAAAGGGCAGACAGCATAGCACATCAAATAGTGCTAATACAATAACAGTTTGCAAAACCTTTAATAAAACCAACAAGCCATTATGCAGCAGTTAGCACAAAATCCTGTGAGATAACATACAGTAGGACAGCAGTTTGGATTCGGACTGTCATCACCAGATACAATACTAATAAGTTCCTGTTATTTTACACTGTCCTGTCATATAAAGACAGAATTAAATGAAAACTTAAAGGTCTGGTTTCACAGACAGGGCTTAGATTAAGCCAGGATTAGGCCTTAGTTCAGTTAGGACATTAAGCTCATAAAACGATTGTAAAATGAATCCATGTAAATTGAGTGGTTTAGTCCAAATTTTCTGAAGAGACTGTCATTTTTATATGATGAACAGATAAAATTTATATGATGAACAGATTACATTTACTCACATGAGGGTGAGCAAATGATGACCGATTTTTGTTTGTTTGTTTCTTTGGGTGAACTAACCCTTTAAACTTAATAAAAATTAAATTTAAATTAAATGAGCAACTGATGAAGAAATTAAAACTATTAAACTTTTTTTGCAATATTACATCTATCCATCCCACCTGTAAATAATTGAATTTAGACTAGAGTTTTTGTAAGACCATGCAAACAGAGTGAGGAAAAAGAGAATTAAATTACCTTTAAAACAGTTTGGGGACAGTCAGTTTTTTTGTTTTAAATGACTTTTAAATGTTTTTATTCAGCAAGGACAGATCAAATTGAATTGATAGTAAAGACTTCTCAGACTTCTTTAAAAATCTTTACTGACCCTAAAATTTTGAGTGATAGTGCATATTGACAAAAATAGCTGGTGCTAAATATGACAGTTGGAAATCTAGTTCCTATCCTGTGACATTACAGATGAATTTCCTCTATTCACTTAAAACCAAAACTGAAATATTACTGTAGATTAGTTTTTCATGAGGCAGTTTTCTCTTCACTTCTATTGGTTCTTTCCAACATCGCTATGAAAATCTTTTAGAGCAATTCTCAGATGCCCCCTCACTCTCTGTATAGCTCAAAATGAGTGTCCTGACATGCTTAAAGAGACTGTAAGATCTCATAGATGCTGTGTGTCTTTGTTCCAAACATTAGCAAAATCCCCGCCTAGACAGTATTCTAGGCATCATTTAAACATTAGGCAGTAAATGATGCTGATTTATATCCACAGGTTGGCCAAATCTCAAGTTCAAAGTTCAGATTGTATGTTTGCTTAGCAGACAATGCAATCCTAAAACTGCAGAGCTCATGTTTCCACTCACCTCATTATTGCAGTGAGCCTGGAGCTGCGGATCGAGCCGGTAGTCGAGTGCTGACTCCTGAAGAATCACTCTGATCTGATCCTCACACTCTCCAGACAACCGCTGTGAAGAAATGTCAATTTATTAACCAATTTAAAACGGTTAGTCACCATGAAATCAAAACGGGTCATTCTTATTATGGAATAGTGCACATCATTTTTTATTTATTTATTTGCCCTCATAATTTGCACTATTGTGATTATGATATATGTGATATATATATATATATATATATAACTGTAACTTCCATGAAACTAACATTCTTTTCAGTTTGTGTAATTTTAGCCCTTTTAGGCAGCATTTCTTTTTTCTTATTGTAATTTTTTCTTTTCTTTTTTCTCACTAAAAGTGCTATTTAATAATTAACAATAATTAACAATAAAAACAGTGATACAAGTAAGCAGTTGTGAAATAAGCAGGATGATGTCATATGGGCATAATCGCAAAATAAATCCTTCAGTAATGATACAAGGCTATAATTTTGGAATAATAACAGGCTGACTGTACATTATTCCTTATTTATTCGCTGCTAATATTCAGTGACGCGCATACCTGGTCTGCATACTTGAGTTTGAGGCAGGATATGACTTGACCCTCCAGTTCGTTGGCATCAGTGGCTTTGTTGAGAATGTTCTGACAGAATTTGGGAATGTCTGCCTTACAAGCCTTCCTCAACACTGGGTTCAATCTGTAGTCTGAATACATCAAGACAACAACAAAATTAAAACTCTAGCATTACAGAAGTTTAAATAATTCCATGGAAGCTTGTTTCTTCCAATGAATAAAAAAATAAAAAGGGTAATCGCAATAATTTTTTTATCTCGCAACTTTTTTTCTCAAAATTGCATGATATAAACTCGCAATTCCAAGTTATAAAGTCAGAATTGTGAGAAAAAAAGTCAGAATTGTGAGTTTATATCTCACAATTCCAACTTTACAACACAGCTGCGAGATATAAAGTCATAACAGTGAGATATAAAGTCCAATTTTAAGAAGAAAAAACACTTTTTTAAAGAGATTTGCAAGTTTATAACTAGCAATTGCATGTTTATATCTCACAATTCTGAAAAGGGAAGTAAGAATTGCGAGTTTACTTTATAACTCAAAATTGTGAGAGAGAAAAAATGTCAGAATTGTGTGATAAATTGTGAGATTCTTTTTCTTGGTGAAAACAAGCTTCCATATTATTCAAAGATACTCCAAGATTTTTTTTTTTGCACTCAAGGCCAGGAGGTAAAAACAGAAACTAGCCTCAAAACAGACCTCGATGAAGAGATTAAGAGCCAAACAGTGAGAGTTTTAGATGACACAGCTTCAAATCAACCAACTCAACTACCGGTAACTAGCGAAGTGGAAATTAAAGGTTCTATTGGTGGAGATGTGTAAGGTCTTCACCTGTGTTTTGAGTGATTTGTCTCTTGGTGATCATCTGCTTACACTTTGGATCCATTTGCTCGCTGTTCTTGTTCAGTTTTAGACACTGCAGAACGTTCTTAGCATCCGACTCTGTGCAAAAACGCTAAACCAAGGAGAAATAGGTTGAGAAAGACAAAAGAAGAGAACGACTAAAGACTGGACAGATCTATGGGAAACATATGGAAGCTCACAGACTCTTTGGTAAGCAAGTATGTAGTCATTTAGCATACACATTTAGACAAAATGACTTGTAATAATAAAGATTTAAAGCAGATTCAAAAGTCATAGTGAAAATAGTGATAGCTAATGGCCCAGTCATTTTGGCAAATGGACCAGCAATTTCATGATTATAAACCCTTATATTCTGTGATTATAAGCCCTGCTACATCACCACATTGCTCTTCTGTGATGTAATGTGGCATAAAACAAGTGATAGATTTAAAAAAACGAGGAGTCCTTTTTTAAAACTACACTACTTTTCAAAAGTTTGTGGTCGTGTGTTTGTTCATTCCATACTGTTTTCCTTAAAGACAAGGTGATTTTCCAAATCAGGTCCAATCCATCGACCACTTCACTCCGTCCCCATGTTGATATTATTGAGCAAACGTGGGGGTTAGGCTATTACTATTGATCTTTGCTAATACAGAGTAAGTTTATAACCATCAGGTCGTTCTGTTTTACAGGAAAGCTTTAATGAAGGATGAATAATGAATCTAAAATGTCAGGACATGACTGAAGGGAACCGCAGAACTTGCCCTAAGTTAGTTACCTGCTAAATCCCCTCACCTTGATCATCTGCTTGCACACTCTCATGAGCTGATAGTCCAGCTCTGGATCCATCATTTCAGTTTCCTGAAGCTTAAAGACCTTCTGATGACACACCTGGGACAGCTGCTTCTTGTTCTCTTTGAGACACTCAATGATCTAACAGGAAGAGGAGAGATACCAATGAGTAAAGAACAAACGATGCAGGGCTTCTCCAAAGTGAGTTTGTTAATTTTTTACACTTATGTTGTGAAGATAAAGGTGCAAGTACGCGATTTCTGTTTTTCAGCAGAGCTATGATAAAGACACATCCACTTTTGCACTGTGTGTTTGTGTATTTTGGGGGGCGGGGTAATGAAGGGAGGGGTGTGTTTGTTTGGGTTGATTTCAGATATCAACAGTGTTTCGCAGAAATCCCTTACTGCACCTTTAAGGTTAGGCAAGGTTTCTCGTTTATGGTCATAGAGGACGAGACTAAATGCATTAACTTTTTCAAATAATAATCACACTAAATAAACACGTTAAACTGACACTTTTTATGCATTTTGAAGTTGGTAGTTAAAGCAGGAATTGTGCCAAAGGTAGGAAAAATGATTGTGAAATTTACATGAAGGTCAGAGGGCATGATTAAATGCATTTCCACACATTATTATTATTTTTTACAAAGACTCATTATGATTGGCTAGCTATTGCTGTTACATGACTAACAAGGGACCCTGCCAGGTTGCCGACTACCGAATAAGTGTAATTATGTTAATGTGTGTGGTCATATGTTAATGTGCTCATGGTTGTGTCAACATGATTTATGGTGGAATCATTTTTATAGTTAAGAAAGTTAAGAGTGTGGCAAATTGAAAATGCATTTACAAAGAGCAAGGAAAATCCCATTTAGCATTACATATCATTTGTACTTTGCATGTTTACATACTGTATATGCTTAAAGGAATAGTTCACCCAAACATTCGGTAAATTCTGTCATCATTTATTATTCACCCTCATGTCGTTCCAAACCCGTAAGACTTTGGTTCATCTTCGGAACACAAATAAGGATCTTAATGATGAAATCTAAGAACTTTCTGCCCCTCAGTTGACAGCTAAGCAACTACCACTTTGACACTTCAAAAAGTTAATAAAGAGAAAAACTAATCCATATGAATTGAGCGGTTTAGTCCAAATTATCTGAAGAGACTCGATCGCTTTATATGAAGAAGCAGGTTCTCACGCGTGAGCAGGTTTGGTTGAGATTCTGTTTATGTTCGCTGATCAATGTTTTTATGTGAATAAAAGCCTAAATTCAATCTGTTTAATTAAGTTCTTGTGGATTAGTTTTAAAATCTCTCATGAACTTTTTGAAGCGTCAAATTTTCAGTTGCATAGCTGTCAATGGAGGGACAGAAATCTCTCAAATCAAATCTCTCTTTGATTTCAACAAAAAGATCTTCATTTATGTTCCAAAGATGAACAAAGTTTTACGTGTTTGGAAGGACATCAGGGTGAGTAATTAAAGAGAGAATTTTAATTTTTGGGTGAACTATCCCTTTAAAACCATCTGGCTGTAATCTGTAATATAGGGGTTTCCACAGGGTTCCTACATTTGACCAGTGGATTTCTATGACTTTTCATATTCTTTCATGATCACTCAGTAAGTCATTTAAGTATTATTTAATAGAGATTTAAGGTGTAGATTTCCATTTGTACTGCATGTAGGATGCCAATACTTACAATCAATGGATTTAAATCAATGGCTATCAATTAGGGGGCCTCAACAACTTTAGAGGCGACTCAAGATGGCTTAAAATTATTGACAAAACTAAAACCATCAAGATGCAAGCTGACATTTTATTTTTTATTTGTTCCCTCCACAATTGTTATTTTTATTTAAGTACCAGGGTTCGCACAGTCTTGCAAAACAAGCATATATGAGGGAATTTTAAAAGTGTGATTTTTAGAAAAGTCACGGAAATTAATCAAATCAATATACATTTTTGCAGCTTTGTCTTTTTCCAAGACATGTTATTGGGTTAAAATTTATATTTTTGAGTAAAAAATAAATATATATTCTTTTAATCCCCATAATTACAAATGAAAAGTCAAGTAAATTTTTGGGTAATAAAAACGGTAAAACCTGAAGAACATTAATTATTATCGTAACTTCTGTAATTATAGAATGTAATTATTTGCATTATTTATAATTGTTTTACTTATTTATTGTTTTATTATTTTAACATAAATCCTAGTTTATGTCCATAAAAAAATCTACTGTAAATGTGGTTCAATGAAGCATTTATCTTTTCGATGCAGAGCAAATTTATTTGCTGAAGACATGATCTGGAAATCTCAATGTGAAAATGATCTACTATTTCCAGGTGTTCCATGACCGTGGGAATCTTGTTATATAGAGCTTCTTTCACTAACTGGACAAGTTTCATCATGTGTCAGCATGCAGCAGCTATAGGTGGGGGGATAAAGCTATCTAGAAATGTAAAAGATCAAAGTAAACCTTTACCTGAGCATTTCCATAGGCAACAGAGGAACACAGCTTGTTGATATCCTTCTTACAAGCGTCATGCAGCTCAGGTTCTAGTCGAATGTCCTCTGACTGTAAACGAAGAGGACAGAGAATGTGACATTTAATTCGGTGTCATTTATTTTTAATGGTGCTTTTAGGTCCTTGATTGTATAAAATCACAGTTCACTTTTGTTGAACAGGAAAGAGGGTCTGAACGGCATTAGGGTGAGTGTCTAATTTAACTTGAGTAAAATTAATTTACCATCTCCAGCTCTTCCACCTTCAGCTGTTTCCGACATTTCAGAGACACGCGCTGATCTTTCACATCCTGTAGCGTGTCGTTCCTCACCGTGGTGCTCAAACAGATGACTACATCCGCCCTGAGGTGGAAGAAACACGAAATGACACATGAAGAGGGTGAAGGAGACACTAGGAGGGCAGAGGATAAAAAAAAGTATTTGGTTCAAGAGGATAAATTTGTGTCAGCGAGAGAGAAAGCAAGCAAGTGCAAGAGAGCCAAAATAAGAGGAGACACAGTGAGGCTGTGTTGATTTAAGCCGCTATGGAAAGATGTTATATAATAAATAAATCACCATCAAAATTGAATGAGAAAAAAAATAATAATATTCAAACAGAGTTTACGCAGAATGTTTCAAAACCTGCAAAACAGCCACGAATCATATCAGCAATGTAGATCTGGGATTTGTGAACTTACTTCTTCTTAATGTTTGGACAGAGTTTGAGTACATCCTCTTTACAGGCCATTTTGAACTTGTAGGAGAAGCGGAAGTCCTTCATCTGAACCTATAGGGTAGACAAGTATACACTTGAAATAAAAATACATCCCATATCTCAAAACTCACAAGGACTGTTGGGTAATACACCTTATTTCAGTGCGCTATACACAACCGTTCAAAAGTTCTGGGTTGCTATGATTTTTTTTTTGAACTTTTATTCAGCAAGGAATTTATCAAAAAAGCTATAGTAAAGACATTTATAATGTTACAAATATTTCTATTTCAAATTAATGCTGTTCTTTCAGTTAACTTAGATTTTTTTCAGGTTCGTTTGATAAATACAATCACTGTTTCCACAAAAATATTAAGCAGCACAACTGTTTTCAACATTGATAATACGAAGAAATGTGAATTAAATCTTGCGCATAAAATCAGCATATTAGAATGATTTTTGAAGGATCATGTGACACTGAAGACTGGAGTAATGATGCTGAAAATTCAGCTTTGACATCACAGGACTAAATTACATTTTAAAATATATTCAAATAGAAAACAGTTTTTTCAAATTGTAATAATATTTCACAATAATTCTATTTTTACTGTATTTTTGATCAAATAGTTAGTATACTTTATTGTCCTTTTTCAGGAAATTTGTCTTGGACTCAAAGCTGCATTAGTACACAACATATACATACACACACACAAACCAAAAAGTAAATAATAATAATAATAATAATAAATAAAAAAACATTACATGACTACATCTTGCTATTTAACATATTAATAGATACAGTCTATACCATCTCCCTGATAGCAGAAGCTGATACATTGGAAATAAAACATGGCTTGAATCACTCACTATTGCCTGTGCATTTTTAAAAAGCAACGATTCGTAAAATGATTGAACTGATGAGTACTCTATTACACCCATAACTTTCATTCCAGTTTTCATAAGACGTGCAAGCTGTAATTTTAATTGGACTGAAAGATTGCCATACCAACTTTGCATCCCATAATTTAAAAGACTACCTAAAACGGCATAATAAAATAATTGCATAATTCTCTGATTTACACCAAACAGCCTAAGTCTTCTTAAAAAATACAATCGTTGCTGGAATTTTGAATAAAGATAATCAATGTGGGCTTTCCAAGTAAATGAACGATCAAATAAATGCAGCCTTGGTGAGCATAAGTGACTTATTTCTAAAACATAAAAAAAAAGTATCTTACCAACCCCAAACTTTTGAACAGTAGTATACTGTATTGTTGATATAAAGCCTATGTGCAATATATATATAAAAAATGTGAGTAGTTAAATTTTCATAATCTATTCACCCAATTCACTCAGAAAATGTGGTCAATCTAAAACGACAAATGTAGATTTATCGCTGGGTCAAAGATGCACACGCACTCTGATGTTAACAAGCTTAACGCAGATGAGCAGCGCATGGCAGAGCGAGTGAAGGAGAGATGCTGAAAATGCCCATTCACACAGACATGCAGCAGTTACCCCGGTAACCCTAAACAAAGCAGCTGCAATACTTTCAGTTTCTGAACAGTATTTAAATGTTTTAATTCAGATTTTTGTGTTTGTAATGGTGTTCATCACAGCACCAAATACTTGACACTTAAAGACTTGATAGGCCATTTAGGACTACAACATGCTCTAGATTAGGGCTGCATAACGATTAATCACAACTAATCGTTTGCAGAATAAAAGTTTTTGTTTACATCATATATGTGTGTGTACTATATATAATAATTGTGTATAATAATTATGTATATATAAATACACAAACATGCATAATTTTAAGAAAAAAATCTATTTATATATTCAGTATTTATAATTATATAATATAAATTATATTTAAATATATAAAATTTATATAAACATGTAAATATTTTTTAAATATATACATGCATGTGTGTGTATTTATAAATACATAATTATTTTACACAGTACACACACATATATGATGTAAACAAAAACTTTTATTCTGCAAACGATTATCGTTATGCAGCCCTACTCTAGATATTGATTGAAAATGTTCTGATTGTAGTTTCAACATTTAATAATACATTACTGAACTAACAATGATTAGTTGTATACTTCAGGTAACGTTATCAAAGAATAATAGCTCATTGTTAATGTTAGTTAATGCATTATCTAACGATGACTAATGAGACCTTATTGTAAAGGGTTACTTATTGTTCTTTATAATTCTAATTCACTTTAATCTGTTAAAAACAATATCTTAAGTAAACAAATGCTTCAGTGTATTGTATTATTGTATTTAAATGATCAGTTCTTCTTGTTATAAGAAAGAAGTTATTAAACCTGTTATAGTATTTTATTTATTTATAAAACTTTTTTTGCAACTTATAGTGATAAAACCATTTACGGTGATGAAAGCTTCAGCAATTACCGCAACATGAAAATTTTATACCGTCACATGCCTAGTCAAATGTCAGCTGATTAATTAGGACGGTCAACATATGCCCCAAACCAACCCAAAACCATTCAGTACGGTCTTGGCTGGGACAGGATGACATTTGGGAAAACATTTACTTGTTTATTTAATTTAAATGTACTGTAGGGAAATTGGTTGTGTGATTGGCTTACCAGCTGGAAATGAGTGACGCCCACAGCACATTTATCATTCATTTCCCTCTGATGTTTGTTCTGCACCAGGCATTCCAGAAGATTCCCTGTGTCTATCTGATTATCAGCTACGTCCTGGGAGGAAGGAGACCGAAATGAGAAATTCAGATTTAATAAATAAAGAGAATAATTAGATGTGTGCAGTCAGTACTAACGTGGCAGTGGTTCTGGATGACTTGTTCACAGGCTCGGATCAGCAGGGCTTCAATCTGAATGTCCTGTTAACACAACAGTATGGCCATAAATATATATAAAAAAGAAGTCCTAGAATTATATGTATATTTATAGATCTTTTAAGATATAAGATTATATAATTTAATGTTTTTGAGAGAAGTCTCCTACGATCACTAAGGCTGCATTTGTTTGATCAAAAACATAGTAAAAACAGTAATATTGTTAAAAAACGATTTTAAATTTAAAATCATTGTTTTCTATTTGAATAAATGTTTATGCAAAGCTGAACTTTCAGCATCATTACTCCAGTCTACAGTCACATGATCCTTCAGAAATCATTCTAATATGCTGATTTGACACTCAAGAAACATTTATTATTATTATTCACATTGAAAACAGTCTTTGCTGTTTAATATTTTTGTGGAAATTGTGATCAATTTCATGATAAAAAATGTGATAGAAATTCAGGATTATTTGAGGAATAGAAAGTTAAGAAAACAGCATTCACTTGAAATAGAAACCTTTTGTTACATCATAAATGTCTTGACTGTCACTTTTGATCAACTTAATGCATCGTTGCTATTAAAAGTTTTAATTTGAGATTTTTTTTAAATAAAAGTAACCCATTGAACTAACTTAACTAGATGTTGAAATATGAATGCTTGCATGGGAATGTTCAAGTCCAATCACAATTCATGCAAAAATGCTAAATTAATTGTTTTAAATATTAAGCATAAAATGTATACAAAATATAGCACACTTAATGCTAAAATGATGCACAAAACTTAAAAATGACATTTGTATGAATTGAAAAACAGTCAATTTCTTTTATGCGCATTATGTCCCTGTTCACAATTAGGTTTGTGTACCTGCAGTGGAGTAAGATATGAAATGTACCTCAGATTCTAGTTCCGTCAGGTTTCCCACCACTTCTCTGCAGTTTGACACCAGGTCCTCTAGATGGTCCTGAAGACACTCCAGCTCCTGATGCAGAAAAAAACACCCGTGAATCACTGAGGTAAAGATGCTCGTCGTGTACTGATCCTCCTGCAAGACTGAGGAGTTTCATCACAAATCTCAGCACATTTTTTCACCTGTCCAGTGTCTGTCTTCTCGCTGCACCATTTGCCCAGGTCAGTCATGCAGCGTTTCTGGAGCTCAGGGTCCAACTTCACATCCAGAGCTCTCTGGTGAAGAATTCTCTGGACTTCCACCTTACAGTCCCTGGTGAGCTGCACACGGGAGTCAGTGGATTTTTCCACATCAGTTGAATATTATGACAAAATACCAGTTCAATCTTCTGTTTTGACATGCAAATGCAATGGCTGAACCCATAACTGCATGTTCTCCATTCTACATGCTTTTTGTCTCATATAAAGTGATCAAACACAGTTGACTTTTGTATGTTGGTCAAATATCCTAAGTGGGTACTTCCTAGCCAGAAAGTGGAACAAACTTCATTCCAATTGTCTCTTCAGTGATTTAAAGGGATAGTTCACCCAAAAATAAAAATTCTGTCATTAATTACTCACCCTCATGTCGTTCCAAACCCAAAGACTTTCGTTCATCTTCAGAACACAAATGAAGATATTTTTTATTAAATTTGAGATTTCTGTCCCTCCATTGAAAGCCTATTCACCCACAACTCCGATGCTTCAAAAGCATTCATAGAGATCAAAAAATAAATGTATATGATTTGATTTGATTCACATATAAACATCACTACTAACATAAATGGAAGCTCAGCCGTACTTGCTTGACACGCAAGAACAAATCTCATTGGTCCTTGCGGAAGCTCAAACGTGCTGCGTAGCACACGAGAATGAAATTCATTGGATCTCGAGTGTCAGGCAAGCATGCATGAGCAAATTTGAATGCAAACAGTGTTCACTGATCAATGTTTATATGTGAATAAAAACATAAAATAAACCTTTTAATCATATATTGTGTCTATGGATTATAAATGTTTTGAAGTATTAGATGAAGTATTAAAATGTTTTGGTTGAATAAACTAGTCAATGGAGGGTCTGAAATTTCTCAGATCTGTGTTTCGAAGATGAACAACAGTCTAATGGATTTGGAATGGCATAAGGGTGAGTAAATTACAGAATTAAACTATCCCTTTAATGAGAACTGAGTTGACCAAAAAAAAAAAAAAAGGCCATTATTTGTGCTTCTCACCCTTCTTCCCTGCTCTTCTGTCCGGTAAGCGTGGCGGTGCAAGCAGGAAAACACAGCGCCAGGAGGCATGAGATCAGTGCTCTCATTCCAGCCTGGTGTGTAGCAAAGTCTGGAAGCGTCGTTCTGACATTTACGGTATAAGATAGGATCAAGCCTGGTGGAAAAAAACACAGCAGACAAAAATCAGTCACCTTAAACTCTACCACTGCTATCAAAATGAAAGCACAATCGTGTATATACCTGAAATCAATTCTCCATTGAAGTCTATGTACACATATAGCATAAAGTACATTACCGGTCATAAGTTTTCGGTCAGTAAGACTTTTTTTTTTTTAAAGTAATGAACATTTTTATTTAGCAAGGATGCATTAAATTGGAAAAAGCGACTATAAACCAGTTAAGGCTTTCATTATTTTACAAAAGATTCCCATTTCAAATAAACGCTGTTCTTTTGAACTTCCTGTTCATCAAAGAATCCTGATTTTTTTTAAATCACTGTTTCAACAAAAATATTAATCAGTACAATTGTTTTCAACATTGATAATCATAAAAATGTTTCTTGAGCAACGAAACAGCATATTAGAATGATTTCTGAAGGATCATGTGACATGAGTGCATGAACAAAAACATTTTTGTACATGCACTTCTCACGGGTGCATTCAGTGCATGTATCGACATTTAAAAAAGGGGCACATCAAAGGTAAGCACCTTTTGTCATAATTCATCCACAAAAGAGAACAAAACAGCAGTCTCTCCACGGCCGTAACAAACAAAGCTGTCACACGGCCAGACTGTCACAATGGACCATCAAACCAAATTGCTGTTTCAAACAGCTCTAATTAAAAACCACTTGAATCTAATGGGCTGTGAATGAAGTTATGACCATCTAATGGTTTTATTATAATGGCACTGTGTGGGCATCCTTCTCAAATTGAACGGATGAGAGAAACACACAGTGAAGGTCGCATCATGCAGGCAAGAGTGCTGAGCTATTAAACATACAAAGACCTCTGACTGACTGAACGGATTTGAACGACAAGCTATTATAAAGACACACTCGAAACATTACTTCAAAGCATAAGGGGGTTTCAAGAGTCTTATTTTGTATGAGTCACCACGTACAATAAGGTCAGGTAAAGAAAAAGGAATTTAGGTTGATTACTTCCAGTCTCTTGAAATGAAGTACTGTAGCTCCAGCAGCCGGTGTTCACAGTCCTGAACCATCTTCTCTGTGTAAAGGTGTTCCATTAAACAAGACAGAATCCTACACACACACACACACAAACAAACAACATTTGTCAAAATAAATTAAATAAAAACACTTTGAATATTTCAAGTGAATTTAAGGCATCACAACATTATAATGTATAGTATGTAAAAATGTTAACAGTGTTATTGGAATTTTGGTTTAAAAGATTCAATTTAAGTGAGAATTAAATTACAATGCACAATTCAATAGCGCCCGATAATGATACATTTAAAATCCAAAATGTATGAAATTTACTTTTTAAAATATATATATATTTTTTTAACAAATATCATAAAATACATTTAAAAACGGAATGAATAAATTAACGAATGAATGAAAAATTAATAATTAAAGTTTTAGTTTTTTTGTTTGATGCCTTTGATATTACAAAAGTCTCTTTCAAAGCACATTTTCTACAAAAAAGTAATTAATAATTAATCTACATATACAGTTAATTTTTTTGATATCTAAATAAAAAATACATTAAAACGAATATAACCAAAACTTACTTATTGCATATTTTTATGATGTAAAAAAAAATAATAAATTGGAAGAGACTGTATGTAACTTTAAAAAAAGGAATATAACATAACCTTTTTTATTTGAGTATTACATACATTCTCTTCCAACACAAAACTTATTTTGACAAATATCACAAAAAGTAAACAAATAAATATGTAAAAAAATTAACAGTTTAGTTTATCAGTCTCTTCCAATGCGGACACGGTGTAAGTTTTTTTTTTTTTAACAAATAAATAGTTTGGGTTATATGTCTCTTCTAAAGGCCCAGATATTCTTAAAGCGAACTTGAAGAATGAACTGGTGTGATGTCATTTCGGCCCAAATCACGCCAAAACTAAGACGTTTTGGAGTTAGTTTCAGTAGTTCAAAACAGCATGCAAAGAAACTTTCCGGAAAATTGGGATGTTAGGATATTTAGAGTGTATACCACTTTAAAAAAGGTATTTTGAATATCTTTTTACCCCTAAGTGAAGAACAAAAATAACTTTGCCATGAGTATATCGGGGCCTTAATGCAGAGACTGTGTAACTTGAATGCCTGTACTATCTTTTTTTCCTTTTAGAAAAAGAGAGTGACACATATACACTCTACACACACTTAATTGGATTTGACTCTGTCCTCTAAATCCACTCCTGCGAAAGAAAGACTATGAGAAACTCAATAACCGGACAGTATCGAAGAATTAAACAAAGCATGAAGCCAAGTGGAATAATCTCTACAGGAATCTTAAATCACCAAATAAATCCTGTGCCACACTACAGTTACCTACTGATTAGCCGTTTCCCCTGGAAACTTGAACATTGATGCTAGAGTAAAATACACAATTTCTTCAAAGTATTTGCACTATATTAATGCACTATGACTCACATAGGGTCTCCGCTACGGATGTGTTTGCAGGCTGTCTGGATCACAGACTCACAGGCTTCGTTCAAAGCGCGATCAATCCGGTAATCGGTGCCGGGGTCTGCTGACTGGATAAGAGTCTGCAGCTACAGGAGACAAATAATGAAAGTTAGATGAACAAACATAAAAAGAAGACAATACAAAAAAAGTAGTCTAAGTAAATGAAAAAACATCTCTGAGAAAACAATTCATGCTTATAAGACTACACTACCGTTCAAAAAGTTTGGGGTGAAGTTTGAAAGACAAAAATACTTTTATTCAGCAAGGACACGTTAAAGGCAGGGTAGGCAGGATTTGTCTAAAAAACTTTTCCCCAAATTTGTTTAAACTGTCTTTATATACCAATATATAATTAAAATTTAAGCACTCTGAAAAAGAGAGAATAAAAATCGAGTGTCTGTAGTCCTCTCAGGGCTGCAATAAACACAGCTACTTATTTCCATTCGGGACGAATGAAATGATTGGCTGGGCGACTGTCACTCTCCCTCGCTACCATGGCTACCACCCCTGCTGCTACAGGAGCTGCCCACATGCGCTCACCCGTTTGACTTGAGGAGGGGAAGAGGCACGGAAGCTAGGAAGAATCACAATTATGGCAGAGAAAGAGCAGTCAAAACTCCCAGTACCTGCATATACAGTCAGCGAAGGCAAACAAGGCAAAAACAAGGCAAGGACCTGTCCTTGAGCCGCCGATGCGGTAGGCTACTTGTCTCTGGAGTGTAGTCCTCATCAGAGCCAACAGTGCTTTCAATGCAACCTGTTTTTAGCTTTGCCTTATGTTCCCGAATCAAACTCAATATATTTTAAACTTTACCAGTATCGATATGCTAGCTTGATAGTGAGTACTAACAGCCATGTTAGTTGTTTATATTCATAATGATAAAGTTAGGTATTTTATGTGATTCTGACATGATTACTACATGCACTGCGCTCCTCTCCGCTCGGCGCTGGTAAATGCGTCCTCCTCCAGCTGAGCGGTCGGCATCGCGCGTTCATGTGTTTTGGGGGCGTGGCTTTGGAAGGAGCCCAGAAGGGAGGGGGTGGGAGTGAATGAAATAAGTAGCTGTGTTTATTGCAGCCCTGAGAGGACTACAGACACTCGATTTGTATACGGTACTCTCTTCTTCAGAGTACTTACATTTTAATTATGTATTGATATATAAAGACAGTTTAAACAAATTTGGGAAAAAGTTTTTTAGAAAAATCCTGCCTACCCTGCCTTAAAAGCAACACCAAGGAACTTTTCCTCTTCTGTCGCCCTACAGGTTGGTAGCGGAATTGTCCATTACCGCTGTCGTAAATAATTTAGCCTACCGCAGCCTACTGTCGCACGCAGGCTCGCTGTTTATCCAGCTCCGGCTTTGTAATGAACGATGTTCACAGACAAGGTAGAGTATGTTGCATGATTTCATGAAAGTATGATGTATTGCGATGTATTGTGATCAGAAACGAAGAAAAACAAAATAATGACTATTGTAACGCTTGACGTAAAGCAAGCAAAATTTTTAGTTTTCTTATGTCTCAGTTGAACTACAGAAACGCTACCCGATCTGACAAACTTACATAGTGTGGTTATAGCAGATATAGGGCCATAAAGCGGAGGCAGAAGTGCCTTTCACCCTGTTGAGACTTGATGAACCACTGATACAATTTTGGAAACATTATTTTAAGGTAAAAAATCTAACTTAGTGTTGCTTTGAAATGGATCAAAAGTGACAGTAAAGATTCATTGAAAGATTCAGAATCATCACTTTCTATTCATTGAAAAATCCTGAGAAAAAGTATCACGATCTCCACAAAAATAAATGTTTTCAATATTAATAATACGGAACGATTTTTGAGCAGCAAATCATCACATTAGAATGATTTCTGAAGCATCATGTGACATGAAGACTGGAGTAATGATGCTGAAAATGTTTGACATCAGCTTTGACATCACAGGAATAAATATATTCAAATAGAAAACAGTCACTTTAAATTGTAATAGTATTTCACAATATAACAGTTTTTACTCTATGTTTGATCAAATAAATGCAGCCTGAGCATACTGAAAAGTAGAATTAAACCTATTTAAATGATTACTTGTTTAAAAAAAACAAAGTACTTTTTAAATATCCAATACCCTTTCCCACAATCCCAACGTTTCTTACTGCTGTCTGACAGAGGTTGTCCACTGTGCCCTTGTCCCCACGGGCGACTCTCATGAGGCAGTGGAGGGTTCGGCCCTTGCGGTGCAGTCCTGAGCAGTGCGCCTCGATCTCTCCTCGACAATGCAACACGATCTCAGGACTCAGAGAGAAATCCTCCATTAGCATGCGTCTGTAGTCCAGCATCTCACCCTGACAGTCTCCGGTCACCGTACGGCCTGAGATGACAGCGGTGAAACCCACGGGAAGGAACAGAACAATGGACAAGCTTATTAGGTTGCAGAAAATCAATAAATAGCCTTAAACAGAGAAAAATGCATGAATGAAAAGAAACTATATGCCTGGAATAGAATTCTAGCGCATTGTTTATGGCATACTGCACAGTGTATACGGTATACTGCATGTAATGTTTAAAAAAAAATGCAGTGTGCTCTATGAATGTATTTTGTGCAGACTAACTGTTAAGTTGTATACTGTACATTTTCACACTTGTACATGACACACTAACACCGCTTTTCTTCTATGCAAACAGAACATTTACATTCTGCATACAGTATAAAATGTGCACACTACAAAAATAAAAGAGGTGCTAATATTCACTGAATATTTAAAGGGGTGGTATAATGCCCCATTTCACAAGATGTAAAATAAGTCTCTGATGTCCCCAGAGTGTGTATGTGAAGTTTTAGCTCAAAATACCCCACAGATAATTTTTTATAGCATGTTAAAATTGTCCCCTTTTGAGGGTGAGAAAAAATGGTCGTTTTGTGTGTCCCTTTAAATACAAATGAGCTGCTGCTCCCGGCACAGAGAGCAGAGCTTCAAGAGCTTGTGTGTGTGTGTGTGTGTGTGTGTTCGCAGCTCTGATTACCTCATGCAGACAAGCACTAAAATGTTTTAAACATGTTCACACTAACTTAAGTTTGAAAGGTGAAATCATAATCAACCATCCCCCTTTAATTACTTTATATTTATATTATACTGTATAATAATTAATTTAGATTTAATATTCTGTTGGATGCTGATATTTATTTATAATTTTTTATTACTGATATTAAATTTCCATAATATTTTGTCCAAATAAAATAAAAAATACAATAAAAACTAAAATTAAATGGCACCACAAAAAAAAGAAAAAAAAAGTGTTCTACTGCAAACATAGCCAGATTTTGGGAAAATGTATATTGTATATTATATTAAAGGTATAGCGGAGGATCTTTCCTAATTTTAGAAAAGACCCGCCCTCTCCAATTTTTAAAATGCACATGCGCAACACTCTATTTGCTCCCGAGAGGGAACGCTTACATTAACTTTTACTAGCAGTGATTTTAAATGGATTTCTCCAAATAGCATGACAAACTTTACCTGTCTAGTAGAATCTTCGCGACTGCGGCATCAGTGGGAAGCCCAACCTGTGCTTTTAGCGCACGCCAGCGTGTGAAATATTCACCCAAAATCACTCTGGTCTTGTTTCTATATTCTGCGGCCTTTCTCTTCTTATCATACACGTCGTATACATTTTTTCTCTTTCGACCCTCAGCCATTTTCAAAGGAATGGCTGAAACCGTAACTCATCACACATAATACACCAGAAAGCGAAAACTACATAGGGACGAGCACGTACGACGGCCTTACGTAAACATATCACCAGAATGATTGACACTTAGGTGGACCAATAGTATAGACTACCCACCCGGAAAAAGAAAATCCTCCGCTATACCTTTAAATGTATATTGTATATGAAGATGTATATTAACAGACCTCTGTGAACAGCAGATTCCAGGCAGAGTAGGAGGTAGGAGAGTCTGGCCTCTCGTGCGCGGGGCATGCTGGTGTCCGGGTTACAATGATATTTGCGTAGGTCGGCCTTACATGCCTTTGCAAGGGAGTAACTGACTTTATAATCTTGAGCAATGAGCTTTTGCCGAGTTGTCAAGGCGTTTCTGCACTGTGGACAGAGATGCTTATTAAGTACACGGACAGGACAAACACATACGCTAAACTGACCACCAACATTCCTGTGGGTTCTTCAGTTCAGAAACTACCCTCCCACACTGACATTTAATGTTGCACTGAACTGGTTGAGAAACAAAACAAAAAAATAAATTTGCATTTAGATTGAATAATCATGTGTTTAATTCCCATAATATCAATAACTATAGATGTGCCGCACCTTTTCTGACATTGCTTCCTCAAATTTATGGTTGAACAGGCATTTGTACACTCTGCCTTCTCCCACTTGGGTCTGAAGAAAAAAACAGAAAAAAAAAACAGCAATAAAATGTTAAGCATTGACAGGTCATCCGGGAGATATTCAACACTTCATGTTCACACATGTGATATGTGCACACATCAACACAACGGCCCACATCTCCTACACAAAGCAGTGATGTGGTCTAATCCTGTCATTCTGACTCATAGCACATGATGGGCAGCTGTCAATCATGTAAGCATGCCCCCTTCATGATACTGGACCAGAAAAGTACATGCTTGTAGAGAGTAGTACAAGTATGCAAATTAGGTATATTAGAGAAGCTGACACATACATTTTCACAGAAGCGCTCCCGGTCGTCTCGGCAGGAGAAGTAGAGGTAACGGTCGAGGTGGAAATCATCCGCAGACAGTTCGGCCACTCTCATGATGGACTTTTTGCAGTCGCCCTTGATTTGATGAGCCTTATCCTGCTGCTCTGCCTCCCTGACCAGAGCCCTCTCCAGACACGCAATCACCTCACCCTGGGAATGCAGGTCCTAACAAGAAGAGAAAAAAAAAGACAAATTAGTTGGCCTTGGGACTCACAGCTTGGCTTAGGGTTTATTTTGGGACAACAGATATATTAGACTGAAGAAAAATGAAATATCAATATAAAATATCAAGTTATCAATAAAAAATTGGAACAGTGAGAGATATTAAATAAACTAAGATAAAATAAAATACAAATAAAAAATACAATAAAATCAAATAAATACAACAAAATATACAGTGTATATATATATATATATATATATTTTTTTTAATCTGCTAAAGAAGGTTGCCAATTTTAGATCATTGGCCTGTGAATTTAACTGATGGCCGGCCCTGTCTTAAGCCGCTGAACACTTCTTGAGGCCCGGGGAAAAAACACCACCTAAGGAAACTACATGAAGTAAAACAGTGTTGATGATGATATTCAAACGTCCACTCAGTAATTAATTAAGTGCCAGAATTTAAGGCACGCAACTTCATGACAAAATGTAAAGGCTTTACAGAACGGGAGCTGTCAGTTACTCTTATAATAGTACCTAATTACTACATAGCCCATGATCTAAAAAGACACTGAAATATGTGTACACCCACTAAGATGCTAAATATAATTTTCGTTCCTCACTTGCCTGTCTGAGCTTATTTAGGATATTTTAAGTCAATGAGCAGACAAGTCTAAAGTTAACTTTTTTAATTTCCGCAGAGTGCACCCGGGGGAACAAGGCAAGTGCGGTGATCAGGTGCCCAGTTTCAATCATGCCTGGAGGAATGTGGACACTTTGGGAATGGCAGTCTCACTACATAACAGAGCCATCTGGTACCAAGCCAACATCCTATGGTTTCCCAAAGGGACATTCTAGAGCTTTGCGGTTTTAAGTAGGCTAGGAGTCAAAGCATTCTCCACTATTATTGGAACGCCAGCTTACTTTTTCTCCGACAGCGATGCTTCCACACTGCAGGGTGTTGATGTCTTCTCTGCAGTTATCCATAAAGCCACAAATGAGCCGATAGTCGCTGAAGACGATGCTGGTCATCTTGGTAATGTACTGATGACACTGGCGTTCTGTGATGTTAGCACGGTGGTCCACCAGGCAGGACATCAGATAGCCTTTCCCTCGCTCCTCATCTGCACACTCTTTCAGCTAAGAAACAGATTAATGCTCTTTTTTTAATTATCCGTGAGATGGAGCAGTCAGGCATCAATGCTACAGATATGAAGAATTTTCATTCCCTATTTAATATCAAGTCAATGTTACTAATGGTAATTAAATTGTGAATTCAACCACAAATGTGCATCAAAACACACACACCACACACACACCACAACACACACACACACACACACACACATATAAAGCAAACACGCATGCACGCACGCACGCACGCACGCACGCACGCACACACACAGGTTAGTGACATTATGACAGCTTAGAGTGCAGTCGAACATAAAACCACACTACATTATAAATGTAGACGGGGACAGAGTTCCTCTGCACCATATATAAAACTGCAATATTTCGTTTTTCTGGAATATTGCAATATGAAAAAATTCTGGAATTTCTACCAGAGCCTTGAATAGCTATATTTGGATTCATCATTCTAAAATTACTGAGGTGGTTTTGTTGGAGAGTGCATCTGCATAAAAAAAAAAGACTTTGATTTTGAAAAATGATTTTGAGTGTGAGCCCTCCTTTTAGAGCTCTTTACAAGACCCAACTCAAACCTCTTTCAGTAACCATAACGTGAACAGACTATTAAAGGAAATTATTTTTCATAGGCCATATTCCCACTGTTTTTGATCCATTCAATATGACTATAAAATAATAAATATGATTTTGATTGTGATTATTACTATTAAATATTAAACAAACTAAGAAAAGTCCAGAGAGGCTATTTGATAAGTTCGATTAAACCATCAAAATATGAGGAAATTATTTTATATATTTTAAATATGAGAGATGAACAAAACACTACAGTTTGCACAATTTGACATGTTTCATTGCATTATCACAAAAAAAACAACAACAACAATTGAATCCAAGCAACAAACAAAGCAAAATGCTAACAATTTTTAATAATTTCCTAGGCTGGACATCACATTTGGCGACTATTGTAAATGAACACAGTGGTGCCGTGTTTCACTCTGTAACCTGCAGTGCATAGATTTATTAAATACAATTACACACTCACACGCACTCAAGGTGAGAGAATCAAACAGAAAACCAAAAGTAATATGATTCAGCAAAACAATGGCAGAAGCTGACCTCTAACATGGTGCTCGTACACACTTCCAGCGCCACGGACTCAAACTTCGGATCTGTGGTCAGGTTCAGCTTGTAGTTCCACAACAGCTAGAAATTATTAGAAATATGAAACATTACAAATATGCATATTAATGTAATTTATGTGTTGTAGTGATGTTCGTGAATTCATTCATTTGAATCCGATCTTTACCATCAAACCTTTGATTCAGTTCACAGGTCTCTGAATGAGTCTCATTCATGAATCAGACATTGTCAACTCACTGGCGGGAACGATTGTCAGCAAATAAAGATGCACATTTCAAATGAGTTTTTCACACAAAGCTATCGAGACTTCAGAAGACTTGAAATAAAGTGTGACTTCTACGATGCGTTTGCTTCCTTTTTGAAGCTTGAAGGCTTCAGTTCCCAATTTCTCCCTTTGACGTTTCACAGTCATACCGCTTTGGAATGACATTAAGGGGAATAAATAATGACAATTTTAATTTTCAGGTGAACTATTCCTTTACGTCAGTGCTTACAAAAGAAGCTCTAGTTGTAGTCATGAAGTTTAATGCTGTACTGGCAGTGCAGTTAAAAAGATGTAACGCTTTGCTCATTTTAAGGGTTGTGCAGAAAATAACTGCCCAATAGAAAGTAACAGATTTCAATTTAAGAGAAAAAAAATGAAACACCATTTAAATAATAAGATCTCAGTTGAAGTAAACGGCCTTGTAGTTACTGTATCACACACCAAAGCTCAAAGCCTCTCAATAATATAATTGCACATTAATAGTGACACTAACTAAAAGTGCTGATGAATGTTTCAAAATGGCAGAATGAGGTCTTTATCATAATTATTGCTCAACTATGAGCCTTGCGTAATGAGACGGGTGACTCAGGCCTGAATCATATGCTTACATTTTCTTCGTTTCTGATTTGTGGACCAGGCCTCGGCACCGCGGTCTTAATGAGAACATCAAAGCCACGAACGTTAGGGAAGGAGATCAGAAACAGATACCTCTCTCGGGACCCCACCAAATTAATTGCGGGCTGCAGTCATCATTAGACAGTGATTAGGCCATTATTCTTCTGAAATTACTTGCTGATCTTCCTAGTCTCTAAATCCTACTGAGGCATTCTCTCGTAAAGCTACAAAGAATTGTCTGAAAGAATAAAGTCCGCACAGGGGGTCTAGTAAACAGGGAGGAACATCACCATAAGAGAAGTGTGAAGCTGTGAAGGAGATGAGTCACATTGAAGTACAGTAGAACGCAGATGATAATTATTATTAAAGACAGGGCTTTTTGAGGACCGTACTTACATGGTTGCAGTCCGTAGAAATCTCTGTGTCCTGTAAAAGAAAGAGGGAGAGAATTTATTAAAATGTGTGTCTTTTACTTTCCACTTCATTTCCTTCCCCTTATTTATTCAGTTTGATTTCCAATACTGAAGTTTTATGGTCTGAAAATTATAATTGTTAATCATGGCAGTAAAGCTATATTGCTGGCAGTAAAACAAACAAATAAATAAATAAAATAATTTACAATTAGGTTCATTTGTTAACATTAGTTAATTTATTAACTAACATGAACTATCAATGAGCAATACATTTGTTACAGAATTTATTCATATTTGTTAATATGTTAGTTAATAAAAATCCAGCTGTTCATTGATTGATCATGTTAGGTCAGTGCATTATTCAGTGCATTATTATGTTAACAAATACAACATTTGATTTTAAGTGTTGAAACTAACATTAACTAAGATTAATAAATGCTGTATAAGTATTGTTCATTCTTAGTTCGTGTTCACTAAAGTAGTTAACTAATGCTAACTAATCACCCTTATTGTAAAGTGTTACCATAATAAAATAAAATATAAACATTTTAATTAAATAAAAATTACACAATCCAATTCATGGTCCAAAATCAACCGTTACTAATAAATTTTTTAAATCCCAAATTCGATGTTTTTCTATGAAACAGAATAGATTTTTTTTAGTTTTAGTCATGTCTTTGAGTACATACAGTAGCCTATCTTCCAATGCAGACACATTTGCTTTACAAATACAAACAAACAAAAAAACACACACAACATTAGCATTATAAATAAAAGTTAAAGACGCAGTTAAAGACGCTGTTAAGCATATGGAAGTACGGAGAGTTCTGGTCCTTGATGTGAAATTCTGATAGCGTTCCTGACGTAATTGAAACGCACAGTACAATATCAGCTATGCAACAAAACATTAAAGCCTCTTAATAATTCAAGCACATAAACAGAATGTCTTGTGACTTCTTAAACCTCTAGCTTTCCTCCCTCAATAAAATTCATTATTTCAGCAGTATGTCTGTTTTTTCTCATTCTCGCAGGGTAAGACCACAGTCTGTATACTGTCAATAACCACAGTCTCTAACCTAGCACGGTAAACAACTGCTGAGTGACTCATAGAGCATGAAAAAGCAATTAGCAATTGTCAAGGGACGACAACAACAGAGTCAAACAGGCAAAAATCAATGCGCATTAACATACAATGCTCTAACAATTGCTTGACAATAATGTGTCATCCTTCAGTTTCCCTCAGACATCAAAACAAACCTGCCAGCGTGGACACAAAAGAAGATGTAGTGTACATTATAAAGTTGATCGAGAGTAGAATAGGTATAATAATAATCATATTAATAATAATTAATACAGTATATATATATATATATACAAAAAACATAGTATTACAATAATAAATAGTATATATATATATATATATATATATATATATATATATATATATATATATATATATATATATGCACCAATTATTATAGAAATAATATACATTATAAATATATCCATATAAAACGAAAAAAAAAATGTATATAATAAATTATTATGAATACTACAGAGAGACAAATTGATAGACGGATTGGCAATCACCAATCCCGATCACCGAAATAAAGAAGACTATTCTTAACAACAATGTATTTTAAGTATAAAAAAAATTAAGAGATGAGAAAGTCTTATGATTTGACAACTCTTTTTATTTATTGGCAAGCAACATGTGCAGCATTTCCATTCCCTCTCTAAGGCCGCTTGTCGACCAAAGCGTTTTTAGCCAGCAGAAAACGCTAGGCGCTCTGCTGAAAACGCCTAGCTGTGGGCGCTTGAGAGAGTTCTGGCAGCGCAGCGGGGGGGTTTTTCTTCAGTTGTGACCCTTTGCTTGCTATGATAGGGAATATCCGTGGAAGTGTTACTAGTAACTCATTTCACAGTGTTGTTTCTATATAAAAATTTCGATACAATGTAACGTATTTTCTCTGGCTCTTTTAAATAATTTTGTTCAGTTATTATACTTCTTGTTGAAGTTGAACAAGCAGAACGTGGCGGTTGGTCAGTGTGGTATTTGTCCCGCCCCTCCTCCACTGTGATTGGACAGCTGGTTAAAAAAGGGACCACGTTTTACCCAAAGTTGAACATTCAACTCTTGGCAACCGGTAAAAAAAACTGCGCTTCGGCGTGGAAAAGACGCTAGACATCTTATTACGCTCATGCCGTTTTAAAAAACGTGGCGCTCCCATTCAAAACAAAAAATAATTTTAAAATAACGTGAAAAATTTAAAATAAAAATAACGTGAAAAAAACTTGTTAGTGGACACCAGTGTTGGGGAAAGTTACTTTCAAAAGTAATGCATTACAATATTATATTGCGTTACTCCCTTAAAAAGTAACTAATTACATTACTTAGTTACTTTTTTAGAAAAGTAATGTGTTGCGTTACTTTTTTCCCACCTGGGCTGGGCTTGTTTTTTTTATAACACAAAAGTTATATTTTTGGGCAAATGTAAAGACCCTTTCACACCAAAAGTGAAATAATAATCCTCAGGCTGAAGGAAATGTGTACAGTAGAGGAAAGCAAACAAGCAAACCTTTCTATCTATCTATAGTCATTTTTGCTTATTTAACCGAATCATCGTAGGTCAGAAGCAAGTACATTGGTCAATAAAGTGAGATTAAATGCATAAAAAATTATGTTTTATTTAACATATTTAGTTATTGGAGGTTTGCATAGTATTTTGATTCTGCATTTCACTGATTTTATTCATTTTGAGGAATATTAAATATTTTTTTGTGCAAGTGAGAAGAGTAAATGCTCACATTTAGTCTAGAACTACAATAAACATGTTCACACACACAAACGCCTCTGCACTTTGATTTGTCTCAACATGAGGACAGGAGAGCTGTCAGTCAATAAATGGGAAAACAAAGTAACTTGCGTTACTTATTTGAAAAAGTAACTCAGATATTTTGTTGTAAATTTTAAAAGTAATGCGTTACTTTACTGGTTACTTGAAAAAGTAATCTGATTACGTAACTCAAATTACTTGTAATGCATTTCCCTCAACACTGGTGGACACGGGGATTAATTATAGATTAATCCTACTAAATCTACTAAAGTGAAATGAGTGATTTTCGCTGTCTTTTCTTGTTTGATTAACATTGACACAGACGGTAGCAGGAATAAAACCGAATGCAAGGATCCATTATACTGTTACACATGCAATTTATTTCCCAACTGTTTATGTTCACTTAAACATAACCGACAGTGTTTAGTTTAGTAAGTCTTTAATGCAGTTTTAATAACCCTTTTTATTGTCGAGCACATCCTGCGGTTTAGCAACAGTAGACTGTAATGTACGTCAATCACCGATCTAGCTGATTTTAACGTTAAGTTTGGGCTTTTAGGGAGGAAAGAAAGAGCACCACTGTGAAGGAAAGATATGCACTAAAACATCACAGCCCTAGTTTCTTGCTGTCACTGCTGTAGGGTTGCTCTCGTTGCAATGTCTCCACTCTCCGCATTGTCAATTTTTTGTCTGACCGGTGAATGTAGAAGCAATTTTAGCAGCGCATAGAAAAAAATGTCTCGTGAGTTTAGCGTCATCTGATCGGCTCTTCTGATTGGCCTTTATAGGACAGACAGATAGAGAGATAGAGACAGACATAAGACCTGGTCCTGTTTTCGTGACATTCATAAAAAATAAAGCAGCATGTGTACTGAATCCTCATAGCACTTAACCAACAGCTGATAAAACTAGTACTATTAGTGTTCTATACCTATATAAAACAACTAAACAGATTTATCGTCAACGTTCATGAAGGGGATCAGAAGACGATATTGCAGCAGAACCACATAACAGGCCCTAAATAGGAACAGACCGATATCTGAGCTCAGTAACCACACCCGGATCAATCATCCAGTTCCTCGTCGGGAGCCAGAACAGGATATTTCTATCTGTACGTCAGGCCTCTGTGATTACAGGGCGGCCAGGGCATACATGGATCATCTATTGATTCTGGGAGATTACACATTGCTTGCTTTCCTGAAATAATGTGATAAAGCTTGAATTTGGACGATTTGGTTCAAAGGGTTCACAGAAGTCTGCTGGGATTCACTTGTTCGAACTACAGTAAAATCACTACAGTTTTTATTAGTGACATCAATCTTCAGTGACTTTTTCTTTTTCAATTAATTTGGTTCATGTATCGTGTGATCAATTTAAAAAAACTAAAAACTAACAAGGCATGTGTTTTGGATCACATAGCAATGAGAGGTGTTCGGTTGGGTGGAACAGTTGAAATGTCAATGGTCTCTATGCAATGAATATCAGTTATCTTCTAAACTGTAAGTCAGTCTGATTCATTAAGAAGCAGAAGGAAATATTATAGACCACTGGACCATTTTCTCCATAATCCACATCAGGCAATGTGGGTTGAATGATAACTGCAGTCTAGGCTGACAAACACTTCCTATTACAATTTCTAGTAGACTGCAGACATCTGCGAATGCAAATGTGCCGTTTTAAAGCTCCCCAATGATTTCTGCTAATAGTTGGCCATCCATCTTATTTTTTATCAATGATGAGTGTTGGTTATGACCCAATAAGAACTTTCCTACAACTTTCAAAAGAAATAAAAAGAAAAATAACCAAAGTCTGGTTAATAATAACAACCAACTCTCCAGTTTATATTAACTTGTCTGACTGGGGTTAAAATCAATACTTTAAAAACTTAACGGTACCAGTCTTTCTGCAGTAACTGACTGATATATATACACACACTCAGTCAGTGAGCTTGCGCTTCAGCCGAACCAAGGTGATATCAGCTTCATTGACTATAAAGATAGCACTCTTTGATTGCTTTTTTTTCTATAACCTATTCATAATTTGAATAAAAGTTTTATTTTTCATGCGGTCAAGTACACTGTAAAAAATGATATGATCAATAAGTTCTGACAACAAGATTCAACTTCAGTTTTACTTAAACATTCAAGTTGATCGCACTTTAAAATTTATGACAGCAACTTTATTTTTTACACACTGCAAAGTTTCGGGAGAGACGACTGTATTAAAATGAGAGATTGATCCTGAAACTGAGATATTTGATAACAAACAAGACAAAAAAAAAAAAAAATCAGATGTGTCAAAATAGATTGTGTAAGACCTGCCACTTGTTCTGTTACCTGTAATATGTTTCTTTGTTTTTCATTCTCTTCATTTGACTTTTCAAAATGCAATGTTTATTTAACTGAACAATATTTAAAGGCTACTAATGTTTTAACATATTTACTTATAATCATTTATAGCATTAAAATGAATTAACATAGTTTATTTCATATATTTAATTTGCAAATAAAATGTAAAAAAAATATTACAACAAAGTAGTCACAACAGTTTTACTTTGGAACTGAAACCGTGAAATTTGACTGATACAGACTTCTGCAATTTTGGTAAAGTGACAACCCTATGTCTGACTAATTGTTATATGCAATTGGAGTTTAATCAGAAACCCAGTCCCAGATGAAATTCTGCTCTGAAAAAAAAACAGGGTTCAAAAAGCCAAACAATTCCTTGGTATGAAAGTATAGTAGTTTTGTTGCAGGACTTTAAAACCCTCTGAAGAATAATTAAAAGGGAAGAGAAATGTTTTACAATAGGGAGGGACAAAGTCTTTCCCCAAACTTCCTTCTAAAGTAGTGAGATAATGTTTAACTTGGCTGATTCTTTGCTGGAAAAGAATTGAAAATAAAACTAGATACACCCAAAAAATAAGGTTTCACCTACACTACTATGTATATTCGAGCACCGATGGTGAGAGGACCATATTGTTTTTGCTCCGTTTATTCTTCCTCTTCTTCTTCTCCAAAGTGAATCGCTTTTTTGAGGGCCTAAACATGCTCGAAAACTCATGAAACTTTGCACATACTTCAGAAATTAGATATTTCGCTATGAAACAGGAAGTTGTAACTTGGACATACAGTGTCCGATCTGCCCCAAACTTCACGTTTTATTTAAGTCCTGAAGACAACCGAAAATTACACATTTTACACTTTAAACTCCTTAAAGAGATTAAACCAGATCAGCATCATATATGGTCAGTCTAATCTTAAGGCCTTAGCGGTGGTAAATTGTGAAGATCTTGAGTCTTCGCTGAAGAGTGTGTCCGTGGCGGCCTGACAAATTCTGATGTTTCGCCATGAAAGCGGAAGCTGTTGTAACTCAGGCATACGATGTCCGACCTGCCCCAAACTTCACGTTTGATAAGAGTCCTGTCCTGAATGCATCTACATGACAATATTCAGTTATAGTAATAGCGCAACCTGCTGGTAGCAGGAAGTGTGGCAAATACACATTACTTTAAAATAGTCCTCCTATATTTACATACTGCCCACCGTGCTCTGTTTTCCTAAAGCCACCGGGTGGCGGTGGCAAGGGTGCGAGGGCCCTTTTCATCGCTGCTTGCAGCTTTAATTTAAAGTGTAATTTATTCTTGTGATGCAGATCTGAATTTTCAGCATCATCACTCCAGTCTTCAGTGTCACATGACCCTTCAGAAATCATTCATATGCGGATTTGCTGCTCAAAAAACACTTCTGATTATTAATCAATGTTGAAAACAGTCGTGATGCTTATTATTTTTGTGAAAACTGTGATGCATTATTTTGGGTTTTGTTGATGATGATAAAAAATAAAAATAAAAGAACAAAATTTATTTTAAATTAATTTATTCACATTTTTCCTTGCTTAATAAATTATGTTTATTTAATAAAAAAAGTTTCTTAACACATGCCAGTGCATTTTTATTTTGAGTTAAAAACAATCATCATAAAGTAGCATTTCAGACCTGAGTCTATGTTAACTTTGCTTCACATAACTAAGCTGAAAATATGTTGAAAAACACAATCATTCATAAAATAGGCTTTTATGAAGCAACATAAATGGAGAAACCTACTCCTTTTTAATGGTTTGAAAAAATACATCTGCAGGGCTTCATGCACGGTTCAATTAATGAACATTTGTATATATAATGATCAATTTCGTGATAAATCTCAATAGCCAATACCGGTAATTGATTTACTAAATTATACTACTGTTCACTTTATAAACAAACCTTATCTTGCTCTTACTGAACCTGACAGGATGGATGGTAAACTGATCTCTTTTGAGCATGCTCACCTAAAATATTCACGTCGTTATTTTCTGACAAGGTTTATAAAATAATAATTTCTGCTTTTGCTGGTAAAATAAATCAGTTGTGAGGGACAGAAATCTCTTTGTTGTGACACCAACAGCCCCTCTGCGCACCGGGTTCAGGGTTTGTCATAAGTAATAAAGAGTAGACGAAACAAGCCATGGATGAACCAACGTCTACAAGTGCAGCTTCAGTCAGGTTGAGACCTGATAAAAAGGTGAAGTTTCACTCAGTCAGGGATTTGCTTGCGGCAGACGCATTAAGCACTTTCATGCACAGATGAGTGACTATGACACCAGCCTTGAAATCTCTCCCTTCAGAGAAACCCAAACGCATTAGCATTAGTATCACCGGCACATTCTCACCTCCCAGAAAACCACCTCCTGCACTTGCAAATGAAATGTCGATTTATGATCATCTGAGATCTTGTGGCTATACTATTAAAACGTAGTATTTTAACAGTAATTTTCCACCGTGTTCCATATTTTTTAAAAAGAGAAGTAACCATTTCAATTTTGCGGTTATAAACATTACGCTATAAATGATGTCATTTGATCTTAACTTGTGCTGAACTTATAACTTTAAGCCCAATTAATGAAGCGTCACTATTTGAAACTATTTGTTTTTGTGAATCTAAACAGACTGTGGGGGGAGTGTCACAGGAGAAGCACGAAGGGAACAGTGGTCATGTTTAATATTATATGTTGTAGCATAACCACTTAAGGGCCTGCCAAGTGCAATGATCACAGCACGACTCTAAAAGATGTGGAAAGTGGAGAGAAGACAACCCAGCGTCTGTTCCCCCTCTGAAACGGACTCTGGTTTCTGTTCAGTGAGATGCACTTTCAGTGAATAAAACATCCATCCTCACTCAGGTGCAAGAGTGAATGTGGCAATAATGCAGGGAAATCGAGTGAGTGATTCAACAGGACGCTTATCTTTATTTTGAGTGAGAAACAGCAGATCCCTTACTAACTGGATTTACTTTGTGGGGGGGATTACATAAAAATGTACAAATGAAGGCTCAGGTATATATATGTCTGTAGTGCATTAAACAAGGCCAGCTGAATGTTTATGAAAATACTCAGGCGGCAAAGAAAAATGTCACCGCTGAATGGGTAATAAACAAAAAATAAGACAAAAAAACCCTTCAACCTGACACTGCAAATAGCAACAGATAAGATAACAATGGGATAGTTTGAAACCGCATATAAAGACACTGCATATTAAATATAAAACACAAAAATACAGTTTGTGTGTGTAGTACCGGTCAAAAGTTTGAAAACATTATTTTTAATGTTTTCATTTTTTTAAATTTAATAAATCTATGATGATAAATCAGCATTTTAGAATGATTTCTGAAGGATCATGTGACACTGACGACTGGAGTAATTGCTGATGAAAATTCAGCTTTGCATCACAGAAATAAATGATATTTTATAGTAAAATAGAAAACCATTACTAATATATGTCACAATATTACAGTTTTTCCTGTATTTTTGATCAAATAAATGCAGGCTTGATGAGCATAAGAGACCTTCAAATACATTCATAATAATAATGTTTCCAAATTTTTTACCATTACTGTAATGTGCGTTACTGACATGAGTACCAAGTGCATAATTTCCTTTTAAAATAATTTGATACATGCCATATATATCACTTTATTCTATAAAACCTATTTAGTTTGAATTCATTTTAGTACATTTAAATAATACACATTATTTTATGTTTTGTTATCTTAAACCCTCAAAATGTCTAATGCAACGGTCCAAACAAATTAACAGACTAAGAAAACTATTAAAATGGAGTCTTATTAATACAAAATTCAAAAACTTAATACTATGGCATCATTTTTGTATAAAACCTTATACAAATAGTAAAAAATGGTTTAACCAGGTTTGGTTTGGTTAAAAAATGGTTTAACCACCTGACATAAAAAGTCAAATTTTTTTTTAGACATTTTGAAATGTTATTTAACAACTGAAACTTGTCTAAACGCATTGTTTACAAAAATATGCATTACATCAGTTTTAAAAAGTTTTGAAAAACACCTTTTTTTAAGCTTTATTTGTCAATGACTATATATATATTGTCTGTCATACTCATACTGCAAGGACGTACACTTTAATTATATCGCTAGAAGACATGAATAATAATAATCCGAGTGCTACAAGCTTTACACCTGTTCTTACACTACAGAGGTAAACAACAACAGACGTTTCTCATTGCCATTCGTGCTAGGCTAAATCTTTTATGTGGCAAAGCTAACAAGATAGAAACAGCCTACAGGATGTTTATTTTTAGGTGACAACATTGTTCAAAGAATTAGAAGTCACAATGAATAATCAGATTCACATCAGAAGAAGAAAAAGTTCAAACCCTAAAAAAAAAAGGCCCATGGCTTCTATTTTAATAATGTTTCGAGACGGTTGAATTAATGGATCAAAGCTACAGTAGAGAATAGCAGTAACCTCTGTTTTGTCCTTACCAGGCAAGACAAAGATTGCTGGCAATTTTAAAAAGTGTTCCACTGTTTGTCATAAAAAAAAAAGCAAAAAAAATTGGCCAAACATCAGTTGAGAGGTAAAACCATGTCAAGCCTTTGACCGAAGCAGACAAATGAAAAAAGAATGGCTGAAGAACAACCACATGATTGCAGTCCTGCAAGCCCATTTTTGTGACTGCAACGCATTTACTGACAGTCAAAACTATGATATCTGATAGCTTTTCCTCTGAAAATAGCGGTCAGAGACTTGTTCAAGCCATAACAGGATTTCTGCACTATTAGTCAAAATTAAAGCAATTATTCAACGCTGACCCTCACCAATTAAAAAGTGTAACCTGTCAAGAATATTTCGAAATCATATTTCCTCTTGAAATTAAAATTAAGGCTATTTTTAAAACCATTATTGAGATCATTATTTTTCACATCCACCCAAATCTTATTATGATAATGCAAACATCTCTATGAAATAAAGTAAAATATTTTTAAATTACATTAGTTATATTGCCTGATTTAAATATTAGAACATTAAATTACAGTAATGAGAAGCATTAGAATGGCAGCACAGTTCCTTGATTATTACGCAGGAATGAGAGTATAGTTCCTAGTAATATTGGCCTAGAAAATCGCAACTTTTTATTTTCTGTCGGTCTTAGTACACGATGTAATTACAAAAGAGTCAAGTTTTAAAGGGTAACTAAACACTAAACCAACTTTTTTTAGTTAATGATCTGTAAGAATGGAGCTTCATAAATGCTGTTCATTGATTCGAGTACTTTTTTTAACATTTGAGTATAAAGTGTTTTATTTTTCAAATATATGGTGTAAAAACGTCTGAGTGCTGCCCTCTTCAGGTTAAACGGAATCTCCTGAAGCAGGGGTGCTCTCTGACGTAGGGTACTCTGTGACGGTACTCTGCCACGCCCCTGGCAGCCCCTGGTATAAAAGCATCTGCTTCCGTCAAAACCACTGTAGCGAGTCAGGAGTTGGAAATTGGAATTACGAGTATTGAAAACGATCAGGATAGCGTATTTTAGCATCTAGTTAGCATAGCATTTATATAGTTATTTAGATTATTTCGTGTAGCCTAGGTAGGTAATTAGCATAGTTGTTAGAAGCATAGTTAGTTAGTAGCATAGTATTGCATCAGTTAGGATAGTGTAGATTTTTAGCATTAGTTTTGTCTGTGTTTAGTACAGTGGTTAGGCTGGTATAGGTGTAGTGTTGCCGGTAGCAACAGCACTGCTGGACTGCATAACTTTCCCCCAGACTTGGAAATTAGCGCCAGTGTTTACATGCACTTGTGTGCCAAACGCTGCTCTTCCTGCATGGACTCCACAACCGCCGGCGCGTTTTGCTGGATATTTTTTTTCACATAGCGGCAAAATATGCTTAACGTAGGTTAATAGTAATAATAATCCACTCAGATACTGGACCCATTCTCTCTTGCGCGGCTGCTTCGCTAGCATCGTCGGATGCCGATCGCGATGCGGGAGTTAATGCGATGCGACACCGCAGTTTGAGCTCGCGGCTCGAATTGATATGGTTTTAGCTCTGTGACCACAGACAATTCCTCCACTTCAGGGGAAGGTGGGGGAGAAAAGTCCTCGACTTCAAATGACCGCTCTGTTGCAAAGCTACTTTCGTCACTCCAGTCACTCTCTATCTTAGCGAGTCTGACAGCAGCTGTCAATCACTGCGGGTCTGTCAATCACGCGCTCAGCCCCGCCCTCTGTTCGTCCGTTGGGGTCTGCCCACTTTTCCAGCATTTTTCAAATATTGCCAGTGGGTGGAGTCAGGCTCTGACCAGGGGTTTAGTTACCCTTTAAATAGGAAAAATATCGAAACTCTTTGGTCATTTTTTTGAGAGAGATGCTAACGGTCTAATCAGATTCAATGATCTATGCTAAGCTATGCTAAAAGTGCTACCGCCAGACCCGGAGATCGGCTGAATGGATTCAAAAACATTAAAACTTAACTGTTTTAACTCTAGGGGAGTTGGAAAATGAGCCTATTTCCAAAAAAAGTGGAGTGTTCCTTTAAAGCCACAAGACATGATTTCCCCCTTTAGCGAAACATTGAAAGAGTTCATTTCCATTCATTTTAGATGCATTAGTGTTTCACACTGACATTTCCAAACTAACAGCTTTACAGCCAACAAAAACATACACACAGGCCTACATAAACAAAATGAGAAAGCTCATTTGAAAAAATATGTATATGCAAAAACACAATCGGTTAGCTGCCTTATTCATTCGATTCTGCTAAATCAAACAAATGTTTGATTAAGAGCTAAGCTCCTTCATTTACTTTATCAGGATGTCTCCCCTCAGCCCCGGATCCCCGCGGGAGGTTCTCATATCAGTCACGCTAGCGGCTTTGTTTACAACAAACCAACCACGCCGTCCCACCAGTAGAGGAACCTGCTAAAAATGCAAATTACATTGAGACAGACGTGCTGCAGCTGTGCCACGACCACCTTACCTCCCGCCTTCAAGCGTTTGCAAGGGTTCGTTCACAAAAAGGCCGACCCGGAGGGGTCCGACCTCAGGGAGATGGGAGAAAGATTTATGGACATCATTTACCTCTTCAGAAGGCCACAGCTGTTACCGAGCCTCTGCAAAGCAATTATCCCAATAATTAGAGCCGCGGTCCGGACTGCTGAAGCAACCGTTCGCGGGCAAATGAACTTGGCGTGCGGTGCAGGATGAGAGACTGAGAGATGAGTTTACAGCTTGTCTTGATGTTTCATTCATGCTAGCAAAATTATCATTTTCTATCCGCTGCCAATGCCAAAACCAATGGACTGCGGTTGGCATGGAGTGGTTCTTTTGTATACATATATTACTACGGTACTTGTCCAATTTTTTTTTAAAAAAGCGATTGCAACTCCAAATAAATAAATACTATACACATATACTACCCCAATACTTGTCCAAAAAATTTAGTTACCGCAAAAAAGTGAATAATTACTACATAATACATAAATTACTACACACACACGCACGCAAACTAGTGCTGTCAAATCGATTAATCACATCTAACATACATATTTTTGTTTGTGTGCCTATATATCCATTAATATATTTACACACACACACACACACACACACACACACACACACACACACACACACACACACACACGTTAGATGTTCTCTGCAAGCTACATATTGCTCATGGACAGCATTTAGACCAATTAATACAAGCATATTACCACCAAATACATCAGAGCAAGAAATGAAGCCACCCACATTTCAATTTTCAGAGGCATGAATGGATGATGAAAAAGAAATGAACTCGAAGCGTACATCAAATTGCATTTCAAGGCTAACGAAACAAAGATTCGACACCCTAAATGGGACACGCATAATAGCCGTGTTTCAGACAGACCACTATCTGAAATGTCCCTCAGGTGTAGAAATTAGTTATCACGGACCAGAGAGCAAGACCTCGCTTCAACACTAATGAGAGCCTGAGTCAGTGAATTACTGAAGAGAGAGAGAGAGAGAGAGAGAGAGAGAGAGAGAGAGAGAGAGAGAGAGAGAGAGAGAGAGAGAGAGAGAGAGAGAGAGAGAGAGAGAGAGAAAATAGTGCCATCAATATGGGTTTAAAGCTGTGACTGTAATGAGAGCTGGATTTTAGTATACTGTGGGCGAGACTCCGATATAAGAGACATTTCAACAGAAGTTCAAGAGGTTGTGAAAGTCTAGTGGAGAAAACTGCTGCTGTAAGATGTTTCTCAGCTTAAATTAATTTGTGTCTAGTTGCAAATGAACCTTGACCCTTGTGATCGCCAGATGAAAAGTGGTGCGCCATCAGAGCGAAGCAGTGACGGAGGAGTAGCTTAAAACAAACGTTTAAGGATCATCACTCGTTTAATAAGCATACATGATCACATCAAGATCTGCACAGATAAAAGTCTTGGACCAGGGACTTTTAAACTGCAATAAGAAACAGTATACATTAAAAGTTAGTTTGACTTGTGCACTATATTACAAGTGAGAAGTCGTATGATAGTTTGGGTAAAAAAAAACGACCGTCAATGTAGATCTTAAATTCAAAATTAATTTGCATAAATTCAAATATGGTGCATCATGGTCCATCAAAACACGCCACGGAACGGTTGGTGTCTAAGACACCGAAAAACTATTTGTTTAGTCTTGTTCAGCACACAAAACTATTGTATGGCTTCAGAAAACATATTTGATATACACTATTGTTGGATTATTATTATTGTACAAAAGATGCAAGCATCAAGACTTTCTCATTCCAAACTAATTTTATTCTGAAAATAAAACTTGGACGTCAGCTGTGGCGGGACAAAAGTTATCCTGTAATCATTTCCTCATCCACACAACTAGGCCACTGTGCCAACAAGCACGGCTCGGCAAACTACAAAAGACAAATCGAGTTAGATTTTAAGGTTGTTCTTTAATTAGTCCAATCCACATTAAAGGTATGTGTTTGTGCAGCTATAAATGCAGAGAAACATAATGTTTACTTGTATATAAACATTTACTTATTCATTTAGATGTTATGGTCAGAGTCAAAGCTTATGCACCTGCGATTAAAGACTCGGTGAAAACGTGGTCAGGATGTCATTTCCCTGCAGATCCACAATAGTTAGTGACCGGGTAGTGGTATAATATTTACAGCTCAAATGATTGGCTGAAAACAACCTGGCCGCAGAACTGAGAAACTGCACTTGAGATAGACAGAAATGCTAACACATTTCTGAGTTTATATCAGATATTATGGTCAAAACAGGGAAGACAGACAACTGTATTCAACAAGGCATTTCATGGAGCCTTACAAAATAAATAGATAATATTTGAATAAAAATGTTTCAATAGGAGTTTGGAAAGCTTGTCTACTTCAAGTATCGGTGTGAAATTAACAAAGATAAATTACAGAAGATAAAACAAAAATATCACCCTGAGTTCAAGTTTATAATAATAATACATTTACATTATGCCTATATATATATATATATATATATATATATATATATATATATACAAAATACTACAACTAAGTATTATTAAAAATTATCAACACAATTATATATTTTAAATGTATTGTGTAAAATGATTGTGTATCTGTTCATTTTTAAATACATATAATTATAGAAAAATAAGCATCATCATTAGGATTTCTGCTCACCTGCTTTTTGTCCTGCAGGCATTCCAGTACGGACAGGTTATTTGTCCAGGTGTGTTTTGGACACAGCCGGGTCACGTCGTCCCGGCAGGCCTGCTCTTCTGCCAGCTTCCAGCCGGTGGATCTTCGAGACTGAAAACCGGAGGACGCGGCGGCAGCGGCAGCAGCAACGGCGTTATTCCCGGGATTCGGTGGCGCGGCTCTGAACTGCTGGTTCATGGCGACAGCCGGAGGATGGACATTCCCGAAACCTGGAAGAGGTTTAAGAGCCTGCACGGTGAGAAGGCAGAGAGACATGAGGAGCAGCAGCAGCAGAACACGTCCACACGCCGCCATCTTCGGCCACAACAGTTGAATCAAGCTCCACTGACTGACTCCTGCTGCTGAAGATACAGCGCTGACCAGACAACCCTACTACGGCGAAGGCTTTACTTATGAATATTAATTACGTAAAGTGACGTAGGCCCAATAAGCTTTACTGATTGGCTATATGGCTCACGCTCGTAAATAAGCCTCTAACAGCTGTCCAATGAAAGATTCCTACTACGAGAAAGGCATGGATCATGAATATGAATTAAGTTAAGTAACAGACACTCCGGGAAGGTAACCAAGCAACCGAATGACCTTCGTCATACTGGGATCAGTAAATCGAGGCCGCCTCAGAAAACTTGACGAGTTCGATAGGACTCACTTCACTGCTTTCCAAAAAAAATTGCATATTGTTGCTAAGAAAATGCAAAAGCAATGCAATTGGAAAACAAAATTCAACAAGGCATTTCATTTTTGCAATAAATACAATTGGGAATTCAATTAAAGGTTACAAAGTCAGGAAAATACCATAACAGTGACACAGTGAGACAGTTTTAAAGACTTTGGAGTTGCTGGATATAAGGAGAGTTTCCAGGTAGGATTTAAGTTCTACAACAACAAAAAACCCGAAATAGTAGGGCTGAATAGCACCCTGAAATTTACATTTGTGTAAGAAAACGTTGCTAGGAAAATAAATAAATATTGGTTCTTTACATCTTTATCAAAGTTGTGATGACATCTTTGTATAGCAAAGAAAAACTCCTTCCAGAACAGACTTGAACATTCCAACAAGAGATGAGGAATTTCAGACTTGTCTTCAGCACCACAAACACAGACAAAAAAAAAACCTCATAAAGAGTCATTGTCAGGAAACATCTTTTTGAATTAGAGCTTCACACAGGATAAAAAGATGAAGTACTTTGTAAGGCATCCTTCACCTTATTGGTTATTAAAATCCCCATTCTTCCATGGAATGTTGACAAACTGGCCATTCCAGTAGGACACAATGCATGGGAGAAAAACAATCTCTTTAATTGAGAGACAAAAATAATAGTATTATTGGCCCAATCTGGGGAAAACAAATATTTATTTTTATAAAGAATATAAATTATTTCAACGAAAAAAACGGTGAGGACTAAAACTATGTTTATATATTAGGTGCCAGGCCAAAAGCACTTGTTTATTAAGATTTTGTAATTTAAGTAATGTTATTCTTCCACAGAAAGTCATTCAATGCACAATACAGATTTATCCACGTATAAGGACAGAGCAGGGTAAGTCATTCTTGAGATACCCCCAGCTTTAGCAATAACGGTTTGTCCCCTCAGAGATAAATCTCTTTAACCATGAATTTAATTCCCTTTTAGTTTTTTCAACAACTGGGTCAAAGTTCAGTTTGCATCTGACTCATCATCCTAACATATGGATCCACCAAGAGAGGTCACCTGTGACGAATACCGTAAAAGGAGAGAGAAGGACAGGTTTTAACAGCAAACAACTCATTAAGATTATAACTTAATAACAACTTATTAAGATTTAAATCGGAAGCTTTAGAGAAAAACTGTAAGTGTTGGATGGCAATCGGAATGATTCATCTTTTAAAAACACGCTAGTGTCATCAGCTAGCTGAGTAATAAGTATGTTTTTTGGCAATAGTAATAATACTTTTACACAGATCTGTCTGCCCAGCGCGCTTAGTCTCCTGTCTAGTCCTCGTTTCACTAATTGTACACAAAATCTAGCTTTTGTGCGTATGCACACTTTTAGGATGAAATCTACGGAAAGTTTTATACATGAGGCCCCTGGTCCTGTGCTCTCTTCCCTCATGTCTTTGCCAGTTCATTTTGTGGCATATGGAGACAGTTTGCTGCTCTTTATCGTTGTCTGGCCTTGTTATTTGCTGTGTTTTCTTGCTATAGTTTTTGCGTTTGATTTCTCTTTTGCTTTGGTGACTATCGTTAATGATTCCCTTTACGTATTTACTTTAGTTACTCTCTCCAGTCATCTCCACCTAGTAGCCAAGGCTACGGTCCGTCTTGATGTTTGGATGTTTAGTACTTCTGTGGAATTCCTGTTCCGCAGTATGACGTTGCTTGAAAAGGGTCGCAGGCAGGTCAGCTGCTCACCAACCGTAAATCAATGACAGAGTCCATATTAATCCACTTCACTGACACTAAACAAGCTGACATCAATAAGAAACACAAGACATCATAATATAAAAGCCTTCTCTGTGTTGAATGAAGGTAATAATAATCCACATATTGATCGATATAAGACTAAGTAATGAAGCCTACGTCTCCAAGTAGCATTCTTGTATGAGGCAAAAATCCTCATGCAGTATAAGTGCACTTCAAGAGGGTAAATGAAAGCCCTTAACCTTTAAGTCATGCTTAAAGAAGAAAAAAAAAAAAACATTTTGTAGTTTTTTCTCTCAAACCCAAAGAGCAAAGCTCCTTTTGGATAAATCAGAAAGAGCTTTATTCCCAAGTATGTTTGCACAAACAAGGATTTTGTTTTGGTGACAGAAGAAATTTTATATAAATGTGTTTGTGTGTATATATATATATATATATACACACACGTACAGGTGTGTAGAGTGATTTTCTGAACCCCTTTTCTCCCAGTGGATGTATGCAGTTTTTGGAAGTTGAGCAGGGGAGCACCAATAATCCTCTCAGCAGTCCGAACTGTCCTCTGTAGTCTTCTGATGTCTGGTTTTGTAGCCGAGCCAAAACAGACAGTTATTGAAGTGCAGAGGACAGACTCAATGACTGCTGAGCAGAACTGCATCAGCAGCGCCTGGGGCAAGTTGAACGTCCCTCAGCTGGTGAAGGAAGCACAACCTCTGCTTTTTCACAGTGGAGTCAATGTGATTGTCCCACTTCAGGTCCCGACTCCAGAGAGATGGTAAAGTCCAGGAACCTGAATGACTCCACTGCTGCCACAATGGTGTTCATCAATCATGAGTGAGTGGGGGGGGGGGAGTGCTGGGGAGTTTCTCCTGAAGTCCACGATCATCTTGAGCGTGTTCAGCTCCAGATTGTTACGATTGCACCAGACAGTCATGTGTCTCACTGTGGCACATTTGCAGGTAATAAGCTATTTCAACACTGCTCTTATGAGTGACCAAAATTAATACAGACATCGAGTAAAGATCTTCAGAAGTTTGTTACAATCTTGCTTTATTTCAGTTTTTTAAAATGTATTTGAAAGGTATTTATTTATGAGGTAGTGATGACAGTTAAAGCATTTATTACACTTTTATGAATACTCTTCACAAAAGAGAGTTAAAGAAATGTTTCCAGCAACATTACTACAACAAATCAAGTGGCATACGAAGCAATCACGGTGTTGTCAAATGTATTGATTTATGGCACACATACTGTACATGGTAAATAATCCTTCAAAAGCATACAACAATTCTCCTTTGAAGGGAAAAAAACGTATTCGTTTCAACTGAAAAGAGCGATCAAAGCATACATTTGAAAAATAATTTTGATTCATAACCATAAAAATCAGCAACTTTTTCCTTTTGCCTTTCAGTAAATGTTTCCCTTGGCACCTTATAGAGGAAACATATGCTCTACTCAAATCAACAGGTATAAAAGTGCAAAAAACAGCACTGTTTAACAATTTGACTAGGCTTGACCTATTATAAGGTTGATATTAGAACATAATTCTACCCTTGAACAGTCAAGATAACCAGTTTTTTCTTCTTCAGCGTCTCTCCACCAAGGAGTTCCTACAGTACCAAGAGTTTTGAGGCATATCTTGATGAAGTCTTTTCAGTGTTCAAAAAGTGCTTTGCAAGAGGCAGTGGCAGCCGCAGCCGGTGGGACAGACCTCTTGAGAGCGGAACCAGTCCATCATGTGGCTGGTGTGTCCTCCGTGACCACAGCTCAGGCAGAAGTTGGAGGATCCGCGTACGGCCACGTGACAGATGGCGCACTGGAAGGTGAAGCGCTTGCAGACGGCGCACTGGGTGCCGCGGGCCTGGCTACGGCAGTGGCAGCAGTAAACGCCGAACTCTACGTATGAGAGCAAAGAAACCACGAGGCTCAGAATTGTGACAGTTAAACATTTGTTTAAGAGTTAAACGTTGGCTGACATCCCAGAAATTTGAGACAAAAGCTTTGCTCCCTAAAGGAATGCTCTGGGTTTGATTATCAGAAAATAGTTTAGACTCATCAATTAGTTTCTGGTCAGTAAGATTTTTTAAACGTCTTTAATGGTTTCATGCTCATCAAAGATGCATTTTTACGATAAAAATACAGTTATGGTACATAGTAATATTGTGAAATATTTTTATTTAAAATAACTAATATATTTTAAGTAATTTATTCATGTGATGGAAAAGCAATTTTTTATTGTCACATGCTCCTTCAGAAATCATTCCTTTATACTTATTATTATCAATGTTGAAAACAGTTGTGCTACTTAATGTTTTGTAATACATTCTATGATAAAAAAAAATTCAAGATTTTTTGATTAATTAAAAGTGGCAAGCAAAAGTACAGCGTTTTGATTGAAATATAAATATTCTGTAGCACGATAAATGTCTTTACTGTCACATTTCTTTCAAAGAACAAAAATCTTACTGATCATAAACATTTGAACAGTGAATGTTGTCTGTGCAAATTAATAACCAATATTTGAACTATCATGACTGTGCAAAACTAGTAAACATAACTTGAATACCAGAAAGTATGGAAGCTTATTTCCGTCACGGAATAAAGAATAAAAAAGGTAATAGCAATTTTTTATTTTTACAATTTTGACTTTATAACTCACAATTTCAACCGAGAAAAGAGATATTAACTTGTGAGATATTAACTTGCAATTGCGAGTTAGGCCTATATAGCCCAAATTGTGAGATGTGAGAAGTCGCAATTCTTAGAAAAAAAGTCAGAATGGTGAGATATAAACGTTCAATTACGAGAAAAACATTATTGTGAAATGTCGCAATAGGCTTTAGGCCGAACGTCACATGAACAAATGAGAAAACTGGTCTCATCGCATCCGCTTGTCGGAGAAAGTGTTTAACGGCAGAACTGACAGCAAAATCTATGGACTTTTAAGGTAATAAAAACTAATAATAAAACTAACCCAGCAAGTTCTTTTATTGTTGCCATTTTAGTTGATTTAAATATCTAAATGTTTAGATATCAATCTGCATATGCGATGGACATCGGTTATGTCATCATGTTTGCTCGCTTCATTGAAGACAACTTGAATAAAACAGCTCTATACTACAGAAGTTGGTTGTGCTTAAACCCCCTGTGCTAGTCTGATAGTACTTACCTATGCCTTTGTGTGGCTCTGGAGGGCAGGAAACAAATTTGAGCACCTCTGCCCTCTTGTCCTTCATGCCCCAACGGTGCAGGATCTCACCGTAACACTTCTTGAAATCGTCAAACTGCCAGGAGTTGGAGGGGTCTAATAATCTGTGGATCAGAAGAAACTCTTTAAAGTCGCGTTCAAGCCAATAATGTGATGTGTCATTGGTCGAACAGGACGTTTACCTTTTGTTCATGTCGTGTTGCTCTTTTTCTCGTTCTCGGGGGTCCGTGTATATCTGGTTTGAATAGCAATAGTCAACCGGGGACGACTCTCCCCAGGGAGGAGCATGTTCTGATTCACGTCCAACTGAAAAAATACAAATAAAAAATTCACAACAACGATCAGAAGAATGTACATGTTTGCTCTAAATAATTCAGAACTAAAACATGTGATGCTGTATGATTCAATTGTTTTGGTACAATTTATTTGAAGTATTCAAAATCAAAAAATTAGCTGAAGGCACAAATGTAACTGAAGAAGAATAACAAACATAAACAACTGATCTGGATTTTGATACAATTGAAAATAGTTCAGAAATTGAGTTTTGTATGATACATATGAATGTGTAACAGACTGGGCATTGACGGTAATATGGCCATTAATTATGTATGCAATATTACAGTTATTTATAGGAACTCTGTAAATAAATTGTATTAATAGATTACATATTAAAAAGACTTATACTAAAAATAATAATTATTGTTATTATTATAATAATAATAATATATATTAAAAAAAATCAGCGTTATGGAACTACACATGATCTAGATTTTGCTTCTTCCATAAACACAGAACATCTATCTCTATGAATAAACCCATGATCTCTCACCCATGTTCCACGGAGGGTTTGCAGATTCTGAGGTACTTGAACACGATCCGGACGTCACAGAACTGGAGGTGATACTGGGCTAAAAGAGCATTAATATTACAAATTCAAAGGAATTATCAAAGATGCGCTACACATACATCACGCTGAAAACAACCTCTTAAGTATACAAGAATATTAAATGAAATATTTCACATATTTTTAGAAAGAAATACACAACTCATCCTCATTTTAACTGAAAGACACAATTACTGTGTAACTTTCTCTCAAACGTCAAATTAGTACAGAATTCCTGCATTGATCAATTCGGTTTACAAACGTACATAGCGGGAGTGGTAAGCCGTGAAGATTGCCGGCCGTGGTTGCTGATGTCCGTATAGAGTGAAATATTCCTGAGGACTGCCATGACCTCTGAACACACTACACAACATGGCCAGACTCTGAACATCACTCATATGACTGTAGTGTTCAAGCCTGTGGAGGAAACAGACAAAGTCAAAGCTCATGTGAAATCGAGGACACATTCATAAATTATAGCTCTATATTATATATAATGCATAAATGCTGATGTAACTAGTTTACAAGCTGCAACTCACAATGTCTCCAGCAGGTGTCGCCCAAATGGATGTTTGGCCCAGGGAGTTCCAGCATCAGGGTCAGGGTCAGGACTAAGGTCAACATTTGTGGCTGCCGAGGCCAGTGCCCATACCTTAAAGAAGACGGACCATGAAAATTCATCTGTAAATATGGCCTGTACAGAAATCATGTTTACACACACTATAGGTCAAAAGTAAAAAAATAAATAAAAAAAAGGTTTTGAAAGCCTCAAGCTTGTTTCCATGTTTTTAAGCTTCTGCTTCATCCTGCTCCTTTTGGGACATATTGAAATTATTGTTTATAACACTTTATATATATTTTTTTGTTCCTTCGGTATGTTGCAACACACTTATTGTAGTTTTATATTTTATTTTATTTGAATTTTTTGTTCTAAATAAAGAAATCGAAAGAGGTCTCTTATGCTCACCAAGGCTGCATTTATTTGATCAAAAATACAGTATATTTTCTGAAATATTATTACTATTTAAAGTATTTTTTTCTTTTTGAATATATTAAAAAATTTAATATATTCCTGTTATGCAAAGCTGAACTTTTAGCATTATTACTCCAGTCTTCAGTGTCACATGATCCTTCAGAAATCTTTCTAATATGCTGATTTGCTGCTCAAGAAACATGTATTATTAACTGTTGTGCTGCTTAATATTTTTGCGAAATTCATGATACATTAATTTTAGGATTCTTTGATGAATAGAAAATACAAAAGAACAGCATTTATTTTACATTTTTGTAACATTATTAATGTTTTTACGGTCACTTTTGATCAATTTAATGTGTCATTGCTGAATACAAATATAAAACTTTTAAATGGTAGTGTATTACAGTTTTTACAGAAATCTTAAGTTTTTAACATTGGTTCTTTTAAAGGTAGGGTAGGTCAGAATTGTCTAAAAAAAACTTTTATTCAAATTTGTTTAAACTGTCTTTATATACCAATGCATAATTAAAATGCAAGTACTCTGAAATAGAGAGTAAAAAAAAAACGAGTGACTCTAGTGTATTTAATCTTCATAAAACACAGCTCATTAATTCCATTCACTCCCACCTAAAAACGGGTGCGCGACTGCGCGCACGTGGGCAGAGCCAGTAATAGCGGCGGTAGTCATGGCGACGGAGAGTGACAGTCGCGCAAGCCAATCCTGTGATTCGTCCCGAATGGAGATAATGAGCTGTGTTTAATGAAGATTAAACGGTCTAGAGTCACTCGATTTTTATACTCTTTTTATCAGAGTACTTACATTTTAATTATGCATTGATATATATAGAAAGTTTAATCAAATTTGGTAAAAAGTTTTTATATAAATCCTACCTACCCTACCTTTAAGAAATGTTTATTGAGCAGCAAATCACAGGAATAAATTACATTTTACAATCTATTTAAATAGAAACTAGTTATTTTAAATTGTAATACTATTTGATAACATTACTGTATCTTTTTATAAAATGTGTATGTTTATTGTATTTAAAAAAAAAGAGCTGTGAACTTTCAGAAACAAAAAAAAAAGCATAATTATTCCAAACATTTGACAATTAGTGTATATCAAATACCTTTGCTAAATCCCTGCGGCCCACTGCTAAGGCTGCCGCCCCATTCTTCTGGCACGTGTCCTGTATGTCATTAACATTTAGCCTAAAGGGAAAAAATGAAAAAAATGCCACGGATCAAGACGACATTTGAGCAAAAGAATGTCACGGTATTGTCAGTTGATGCTGTCATTTATGGCTGTTCCTAACAAGAGAGATATCATCTGAATATGATTGACCTGGAATGCTTTGCTATCTAAGAAAACAGAACATACACGTATGTCTCCCCGAGGGCTTTGTGCACAGGAAGCAGACATGAGATTTCCTGGATGATGACTTTGCCAGACAGTTTGATGGGTCTGCTGCTGTAGTCTCCTCCTTCCCGCTTGCCTTTCCAGCGGCGGGATTTCTGAACACCGATGATGATGGCGACAAACAACACGATCAATCACTGCTTATTATTATGAAATACTTTAGATTAACTGAAGAAATGCAAAAATTAAAGTCTTAAATATGCAGGGTGGACGGTAAGAGAAAATCCCATTGAAAACAAAATTATAAATCATTATATATATATTTATATATATATAAAATTATTATTTATGTATGTTATGTTATAATTAGAATTAAAATAATTAATATATATTTGTAAATTATTCATGCGTTGAACATACTAAAGAAAAATATTTGTAATTATTATAATTATTAATAATTAATTAAATAATTATTTTTTTAATCTGTAAAGATCAACATAGCAGTTCGATTTGAAATTTGAAATATCATTAGGGTTATTTGCCCTGGATAAATGATGAATATTTACCAGACGTATATATTTAGTAGCAGTCATGAAATTAAATGATTTAATGAAACTTTTAAGCATTAAAATAAAACATTGAGGCCCGGTTTCACATACAGGGTTTAGATTAAGACAGGATTAGGCCTTTGTTTAATTAGGACATTTAAGTAGCTTTTATAAACGTGCTTTTGAAAAAAACATGTTTTTTTTGGTGTTCATATTGAGAGAAAACAATGACACTGATGTATTTTAAGATCTATCAGTACATGTTGCTTTCAGGTAAAACAGCTAAATAATGCATTTTAGTCTGGGACTAGGCTTAAGCCTTATCTGTGAAACCGGGTGCACATGTGTTTATTTATTTAGGTAGTTAGTTAGTAACTTAAAGTCATCCCTGACAATTAAATGTTTTTTTTTACTCCCTTTTTGGCTGTAAAATTGCTGCTTTTTTTGTTACAAACTGATGGGTTACAGTGTCATATGCAACATCAAAACAGAGAAAGAGTAAAAAAGGGCATGATCTTTCATTTTTATGATCTGTAACACCAATTAGTAATGATTTTTTTTTTCAAAGCAGAAAATATAGTGCAAAATGGTAAGCTGTGAAGTGCCATACATGAAATGCCTGACAGCAAAAAAGCCATTTGGCATTAGAGCAAGTAGATGAGAGAGAGAATAAGTGGGAGGGAGGGGCGGTTGTCAATACCGGACAGTCATGAATAGTCTGCACAGACCAGCGGCGGGGAGTAGACAGAGGGGGCTTCTGATTGGATCAAACAGACCACAGCAACATGAGTGAGGGATACATGCCACCAAAACTCAACAGGAGAGAGACAGCACAGAAAACAACAGTGACAGTGAACTGTGAAAATGGTGCTTTTAAACCGATGGATCAAGCGGGTGAAAGGAGGGGATGAAAAGCAAGAACACTCAGAACTTTAAAAAAGAAGAAGAAGAAAAACATGTTAAGGAGTTATAGTCAGGTTATGGTCAGGGTTTGAAATTAACTTTTTCACTCACCGGCCAATTTGGCTACTACATTTTTTAAGTTACTGGCCATTCAGAACTTCTATTGGAAGTAGAATGTTGGAAAATAACAATGTCTTTTCTGTTAACCAAATGCTTTTTAATCTTCGCTATTGCTTCAATGCAAATGAACAAGCGCGTCGTTATTTGTTGCGTAGTGATGGGCATGTTCAAGTAAGCCAGATGTGCTGTATTTAACATATCATGATGACTCACGAGTTGAGTATTTGCGCTAAATCTGCGCAGATTTGGCTACAAGAACTTCCCCAGCAAAGTGAGTAAACATAGTAACACACCAAATTGGCTAGTGATTTGACACCGTTACCCTTGTTTCGCCACAGTTGATTTTTACCCGCATCTGGCGGGTTGGCGGGTGTTCATTTCAAACCCTGGTTATGGTAGTGAAAATATCCAAAGCAAAACACATTTTACAAATACTCTTCAGACTGGCAAACATACGTCCATTTCACTTTTAGTAGACTTCATGAAACAAAAATAAAATAAAATAAATAAACTGCCATTGCTAACCATACAAACCTTACCCACCTGATCAAAGCTGCTGAAAAAGTGAGCCTTGAGCTAAAACTAAATTTCCAAGACAAGCTAATTTCAGTCCTCTGTGACGAGTCTCACCCGTTCTTTGTAGTAGAAGGACGATATGGACACTTGATCTTTGTCTGTGCGTGTTGGGCTCCCGCTGTACAGCCTCAGGGTGGTCTGAGACTCCGTTCGCATTTTCATGGGCGTCAGCACCCCGCTGTGATACGCAGAGAGAGCCGACAGTGACCTGCACATAAACAAAGACTTCATCTTATGATCATAGTCATCTTACACATGCTAACCTGTCTTCCATTGCAATCAAATAATAATGTAACATGTTTCAGAAACAGGATTCACCTGGGAGTAGGTTCAGTCTGAGGGGCCATACGATGCATAGTCATTGGTCGTGTGAAATAAACCAAGGAACCTAATGGGAAAATTAAGTTGTAATTTATGTTGAATTTACAAGATAAAAAATAAATAAATATATATATATTTAGAAAAGGAAAAAGTAAAGGTCTGTTGTTTTTGCAACCCACCTGTCCCACAGAAGCGAGCCCCCGAGGTCCGGGGAAAGGGGATGTTGGAGTCCTGGTATGAGCCGTAAGTGTTGCTTACTCGAGGGAAAGCAGGAAGAGCAGGAGTCACCGGGTTAATGAGTACGTAGGGGTTTGTACCATCCTCCTGGACATCGGATTGGAGACAAAGGAGAAACAGCGATTTTAAAAATGATGTTGCTGGTGATCATGGGAACAATTTGGAAATGATGAGTATAGAAGTGAAATTCCCACACCATGACTCCATCTGACTCTAAGCAGGATACCAGCTGTCTAACACACGGCTCTAAGCAGTTCTGGTTTCTCTTCACCTTCTGAAGTGACGTATCAGTCAGGATCTACAAAAGAGTTGCTGTTTCAATATGGCATTGTTCAAAACATTGACTAAAGATTAAGACAAGCTTGATGGGTGTCAATTTCAACCTTCTGTATCTTGGTCTTCATGGAAGACGAGATGTTTGTCGGAGAGACAAATTGGAAAGAAGGAGCTGCATTGTTGGGATATTGGGCAGGGAACTTTACAACGAGACGGACTCGGTTGGCTCCGCAGTCGGCCGACACAAAGCAACTGCGGTTGACGGCATCCATCTACAAGAACAATAGTGTTAATTTCTTATTTATTCATATATAACTGTTATAATTGCATCCTAATTATCATAATTCTGCAACATAACATTCCAAATATCAGAGAGTTACAGTGACTGACCTCCACATTGACATTGCGAATCTGTAAGTTGACTAGAGAAAACTCCTGCTGCAGAGTCTGAGGCAAACCTGGTACATCGTTCTTGCCACTGGACGACAGGCCGGACTGAGGCCCGTCAAACTGTTCTGTGGACAGACAGCAATTTACATTTGCTAAAACTAGGATCTGACTGGAACATCTGCCATTTTTCACAATACCATAAAATGCATGAGGTAAAATTCCAATACATGAATAAAGAGATTTAGTAATCAATTAAAATGACTGAAATATTCAATGCATCCTTTCTTACACAAAATACATTTTCAATATTAGTTAATCCACAAATTACTTTTTGTGCATCTTGTATGTTTTATTCTACGCAATACCGTTTTTCCTGTGATTCATCATCATTACTCCAGTCTTCAGTGTCACATGACCCTTCAGAAATCATTCTAATATGCTGATTTGCTGCTCAGGAAACATTCTTATTATTATCAATGTTGAAACCAGATGTGCTATTTAATATTTTTGTGTAAATCGTGATACATTTTCTTCAGGATTCTTAGATGAATAGAGAGCTCAAAAGCACATAATTTATTTAAAATAGAAATAATATGTTATTACAAATGTCTCTACTGATACTTTTGATCAATTTAACGCATTCTTGCTAAATAAAAGCATTATTTTTCTTTAAAACAAACAAACAAACAAACAAACAAACAAACAAACGTTTGAATGGTAGTGTACAGTAAGTCTATCATATTATATTATAATATAATTATAATAATATTATAGATATAAGTAGTCAGACTGGCAAAGAAACTTTCAAATCTTATAAAAAATACAATTCTCGACTCATTTCAGTCATAAAAATCCACAGAATCAGATCCTCAATCTACTTTCTGTGAAGATTTCGGTCGATTTTATTTCTTTATTATAATTCTATTTTCTTTTTATTCTATTCTATTCAGCCACACAACAAAATTTAATATAATTTATGTTAATAGCCAGAAAACAATGCATACTGTATGTTAAATATAAAATGGTAAAACAGGCGTACAGACAGTGCTCATAATTACATTCATGAATTCAGGATATTTTTGAAAATAATTATGAATTGAACCGAAATAATTAAATAAATTAACCATAATGCATCAAATCACTGTCAGAGCAAATCATCTTTTTCACCTTGTGAGTTGTCCGCTGTGAATCCTGGACTCAGTGGAGGTTCGGAGTCTTGGGACCTCAGAGTTTTCTCCGTTTCTGTGGTGAGAGTCAAGCCCTCCATCAACTCGTCCATGATGTCGTTGGCACAGCACAGCTACAGAACGCATGACACCATCAGTCTCAAACGTAAAGCCAGCAGCCATAGAGAAAGGATTGACTTCATGAGCATTACCTTCTGGAGTTGAGGATCTACTCTCCATATCCTCAGGGTTTGATCTCTGGACCATGTGACCAGCTGGCAGTCTTTGGAACCTAAAATACAGAATGGATAGTGCAAGACAATGATACTTGTCCGTTCCTAAAGTCAAAGTCATTCGCAGAGTTATCACCTACATCTACTGGTTGCTCTTCTCACCTTCTTTCTGCGGCCTCCACTGAAACTCAAGCACGACATCATCATGGCCCACAAACGCGTGAACAGGACTATTCAGTTCCAGCGTGCTCCACAGGAGGAGACTGTTCTCTCGCCGGAGCTGAGGAACCATCACTGTAACCAGTCCGTTAGAGAAGGGCTGAATGGAAGGAATGGAAGAGGATGTAGTGAGTACTTTACAACATGAAAATTAATCTTTACTGGAATTATACATTACATTTCAATGGTGCGAGAATAAGGGGAAAAATTATACTTCAATTATAAGTAATGGTTCTGATTATTATAAATGTTTGTGTAGATTTTTTCAGGATTCTTCAATGAATACAAAGCTCAACAGAACAGCATTCATTTGAAATAGAAAACTTTTGTAACATTATAAATGTCTTTACTGTCACTTTTAATCAATTTAATGCATCCTTGCTGCATCATTTTTATTTATTTTGAATTAAACTTTTGAATGATAGTGTATCACAGTTTCCACAAAAATAAGCAGCACAACTTTTTTCGACACTGGTACCGGTAATAAGAAATGTTTCTTGAGCATCAAACCACCATATTAGAATGATTTCTGAAGGATCATGTGACACTAAAGACCGGAGTAATGATGCATTAGCAAAGTAGCAAACAATTATTTTAAATTGGAATACTATTTCACAATTTTACTGTTTCTACCCTATGTTTGATCAAATAAATACAGTCTTTGTGAGCATAAGACTTTTTTCAAAAAAAATAATTGCAAAATCTTAATATTTCCTTCAATGTAACTTTCACCTGGTAGTGTAATTGTCACAACATCAACAAATTTGGTTAAAAGTTGTGACAAGAAATGTTTTTAACCGACTTTTTAAATAGATAAAAACATTATTTTACTTAAACTTCACGTTTAAAATAATGATTTGCATTGTACCGTGTATCTGGCCTTCCACACAGGCACCTGACATGACAAGATATCAAGGTACTTCCGGGGCTGTCTGTAATCCCAGAACTTTAGGGGTAAATCAGGATAGACACAGAATCAGGTACAAGTTAAACTGCAGCAAACACAATAGAATGTGAACAATATGATCAATAATTGTGATATTAATCACCCGAACAGAGTTGTCCTGACTGGAAGTAGCCAGGATGTACTCGTTATCAGGGTGCCAGTCCAGACCATGAATCTTTGACAGGTGGGCGGCTACGTACTCCACTGCAGTGTTGGGTTTCTGAAACACACCACAATCAGTCAAGAACAATATCTGCAACAGATAAGCTTTTAAAAATAAATGTTTCAATTGATCAAAACTTTTTTTTTCTAAATACAGCGATTTGTGCAGGATGTGGGAACAACGAGATTTCAGTTTACCATTCAATACTTTGGGATAGGGAATTGTTATATATTTTTTAAAGAAGATTATTATGTTCACCAAAGCTGCATTTATATAAAAAAAACAGTACTATTTGAATATATTTTTTTAAAAATGTAATTTATTCCTGTGATGACAAAGCAAAATTTTCAGCATCATTACCGTACTCTTCAGTGTCACATGATCCTTCAGAAATCATTCTAATATGCTGATTTCCTGCTAAAGATGCATTTCTTATTATTATCAATGTTGAAAACAGTTGTGCTTATTAATATTTCTTGGAAACTGTGATACTTTTATTTTCAGGATTCTTCGATGAATAGAAAGTTACAAAGAACAGCATTTTTTTTATATAGAAGTTTTTGGTAACATTTGTAACAAATTCCTGTCCCCAAACTTTTAAATGGTAAGTAAACAAATTGACAGTCAAACAAAGATCTGATTTATAAACGACACGAATAATGATGATGCAATCATGATGTAGCAAGCAACAGAATGACATAATCACCCTCTTGTCCCAGATTCTGACATCACCATCATGACTTGATGCCAAACAATAGTGATTCCGTCTGTTCCACTTCACCTGAGAGGCTCCGGCTAAAACATCGAGGAAGAGTGAGAAAATGAAAAATAAATAAATAAAAGTATTGACTAATAAATTATATCCGGACCCATTGAGTCTTTGCACTTACCCACGGCAGAAAGGGCCACGGTTGGTTTTCGCGTGTCCCTAGAAATCAAGAAAGAAAAGCGTAAAACATGGAATGTTCCACAAACTCTTCATAATGTGTTCATTCTCCGTGCGCTCACCTTGTGTCCCATATGTAAATGTATGTGTCCACAGAACTCGTGACAAGCAACTCTGGATCAAACCACGACCAGTCTAAATCACTGAAAAAGTGCAAAAAGTCTTGGTTTAAACATCAAACCACATAAAAAAAAACTTATATTCATGTATTATTTGTTATTAGAATGTATTATACATACTCAAGTGAGATCAACTCTCAATAAACACTGTTTAAAAGCAGATTGACAGATTCATGATGATTACTGTTTATAGGTATAGTTTACATTTGGCAAGGATATAAAGATAAGGTATGCACATCTTTTTGATCATGCATTGTCTCGTCGGTGTTTGAATAAGTAGCATTTGAGCACGACGTGATCTGTGTTACCTTATAACACGTGTATGGCCTTGCAAAGACGTATGTGCTTCCCCGGATCCATCACGCCAAACGTACAGGTCAACTCTCTGATTACTCTTTGTGAAGATAAGGAAAATGTATATTTACAATATAAAAATAAAAATAATAATAAAATAAATACTCAGTAGACATGTGAAACAATAAATATGATCATTATGACACGGTCATTAATCGCCAATAGATATAATAACTACTTCACGTACAGATGCAGCAAATAAATGGGCCTCGGTTTTGTGCGGATTCCACTGAACTGTCCCAACGTCCCATTTGCTCTGGCGGCTGATTTTGCGCGGAGCTTCGGACGGCGTCTCCAGATTTACAACATACAAGAATCGCCTCCTATTCAAAAAAATCACACGTGAAAAAAGAAAATACAGTGTGGTAAAACAATGCATGTAGAACGGCATTTACAAAAAAGTATGGAAACTCATTTCTGCCACATGAAAAAAATAGGATTGTGTAAGTTATAATTATGCCATAAAAAGTTATAATTATGAGATAAAAAAATACAAAATTATGATAATTATGAAATACTTAGTCAAAATAATGAGATAAAAAGTTTTGTCATAATAATTACGACTTTTTAAGTCATAATCTTCACTTTTTGTGTCATAATTTCAACTTTTTATCTCATAATTATCATTTTCAAAAGCATTATTTTTTTCTTATGTGGTGGAAATGGACTTCCATAGAAAATAATTAAAGCCTGTTTCTGGACAGAAAAAAAAAATTCTAGTGTAAATTATAATTATAAAATAAAAAGCCATAATTATGAAATAAAGTAATTATTATGAGAGTAAAAGTCAAAATTAAGACGTACACTTTATAATTATGACGTAGTCATATATTTTTGTGTAATGATTATCATTTAGTAGGCCTATGTCATAATTTCTACTTTTTGTCATAATTACTATTTTTTAAGTCATAATTTTGTCTTTTTATGTCATCATTTTGACTTTTTATATTATAATTATGATTTATATTTTTCTTATGTGAAAAAACTGGCTTCCATTGAAAAGGGATGTAGATGCAGCATATAAAACTATGATACTGCTGATGCAAGAGGGTGCGTTCATAATTCCACATGATGATGTGACATTAGCCAAAGCTGTACACACCCTGAGAGAACAGCATGCTGGCCGAGACAGTCCACAGACATTGCAGTAGCCTGAAAACAGAAAAGTCTGTCATGACACAACACATAAACTGAAAAAAGAATTCATAGATTTTCCATATATTTTTCTTTTTACCCCTCTAAATGTATTGTTATTGTCTAGTGTAATGGCAGTGTTTTTTTGCAAACATAATGAAAAAATCAGGCTTACATTGTAAACTGGTCGTACTATTTTTAAAATAAATGACACTTAGTTTAATAGTTTATATCTAATGTTAATTCTAATGACATTCAGACATGTTATGTGTAACTTATATCCAAAGACTCTGTATGACAATAATGCACTCTGTAATTCTCAATACTTTTGTTGGATCTCTATGACTAAACTGACACCTGATGGGAACTCATTACTACTACTAATGAGTAGTAAAGTATTTTTTGACAACACGGTTATTGTAAAAATGGTAATTAATAATAACGGAAAGTACAATGTTTACCATGATAAGTTTGTAAGTGCATCACACCTTAATAAACAAAAAAATGTCATTCAATTCAAAGTTTTAAATACGTCGCTCGGGATTGCCATGACAGCTGTGCATGTTTATTGCTCTAATGCTTACGAAAACTACACTTCTAACGCACCTAATGCATGCGTGCAGGTGTAGTGACTGTGTACCTGTGCATCTCGAAACTCCACCACCACATTCTCACTACTCCAGCGGGCCGCCATCTTCACCCACCAGAACGTCAACAAATTACGTGAAACTAACGGGACAATAGTGTCTTCTCGCGAGAGTTCATATCCGAAGCTGCGCACGCTTTTCCCCCATACTGTCTATGCTTTTCCCCCGTCCCCCATACTGTCAAGATGGAGGCGATCATGGTGGAGCATGTTGTGGCAGATACTGGTGCTTTTATTAAAAGGGCTTCTCTGCACGTGAGTTATTGTTGATAAAGTTGCCTTATCTTTTTAACTATTTGAATACTGCTGTCCAGAAATGTCAGTTTGACACAGGATAAATGACGAAACTGATATGTGCGTGCTGGTGCAGTATCGAGTATGTATAATAAGTTGCTATAATTTAGAATAAATTATTGACGCATTGTATGTAGGCACGATTATGACACACTAACAGAAAATATCATGGTAATGCCACGTTTTTTCACAGTGTTCCATAGTAGTACATTAGTGTATTTTAAAATGTTTTGGGAGTAACGTTACAATTTGCAATGGCGCATCAATAAATTCAATCATTCAGCACCATGGAGAATGCGGACAGCCTGACACCTCCCGGTTGGACAACTAATTAAGACATACAGTTTATAAGTGATACATAAATGTATTCATATAATATGTTTATATTAATTTGTGTGTGTGTGTCCGTCCGTGCGCGCGTGCATAACATTACCAGACAAAAATGAAAGCATGCATTTTATCCCTTGTCGCATGATTTTTTTGTGTTTTACTTCGTTTTAGGAATTTGGAAGGAACATTTATACCTCAAAGGATGTTGTTGATGAAATTCGGGATAAACCAACTAAAAGGAGTTTGGCTTTTTTGCCATACAAGCTCAATTTCAAAGAACCATTTCCAGAGTACATAAGATTTGGTAATAACAACTTTTACTATTGTTGATGCATCTTACTTTAAAGTCTTTATATAGGTGATGGAAGTCTGTTATGGTTGGTGACTTATGCATATCATTTTTTATTTACTTATTATATCACAGTGACAGAATTTGCCAAAAAGACAGGAGACTATCCCAGTCTTTCAGCAACAGACATCAAGGTCTTGGCTTTGACTTATCAACTGGAAACTGAGAATGTAGGAACTGACCATTTGAAGAAAGAACCTGAGAAAACGGTACTGATGTTTATTTCAGATTTTAATTCACATGCATTCACATTTGTTCTGGTTTAAGATGCTGTTTTATTCGTGTTTCAGGTCGAAATGTGCAGTACACAAAGACATCCAGAGACTCCTGTTGGCATTGCTGGTTTCCATTTGCCATCAAAAGTAAGCCATTACTTGCAAATGCAATCTATATTTGAATAATGTTATTGAAATGAATTTCCCAGGCTTATTCCATTTTGATTTAGATACAGGGTCATGAAACCCTAAAACATTTTTTTTTTAGATGTTAACAAATACAGTATACAGGTTGCATATAAATGAAAATAGCACTCATTGTGTTTATTATTATTGGAAAATTGGTTATTTTTTCATCTTTCTGAACTTTTTCGTTCTTCCGGTTTAAAAAGCAAAGTTGATCCAATGTCATGAAAAAATAGGTGTGCCGTGGCTGGAGAGTACACGTATGTGTCATCAGTTTCTGAGCTTTTCTCTGCATTATTCATGAGAATGAACTTTTTTAATCCAATCAATGTGCTGTATTATGAATAAGATCACATAAAAGCAGAGAATTAAAATGCCATGTCAGTCAAAAGATCGTTTCAGCGCTGTTCGTTCACCACCGCCCTGCCGGTTCAGCTTTGTTTTGTTGTCATTCAGACTTCAGAGTCGTAAGTGTATGTTTCCTCAGTACAGTAACACAAAAGTGTTGTTTGTATTTACCCCGCGATGCTGACTACCAACACATGGAAAATATGAACGTAACAATATTTAATATGCAACAACTCACAGAACACGCATGAGAGCGGTTTCTGCATGGAACAGTGCAATGAATTTAACAATGCGGATCGCAGTTCATATCCGGACCGGAGCGGGCATGTTTCAAGTTTGTATAGACGTTTTTCATATATAGTCCAGCCATTTCATGAAAAAAGGTAGGACAAATTGCAACAGAAGCAAACTCAACTGATTTTGTATCCTCAATATGTCCTGAGTAAGGAAACAAAAAGCCCAGGAGAATTAGCCCGGCAAGCCAGACTTACATCAAGATGTTTAGTCTGGCAACTCTCCATAGACGCGGGGCGGGATAAACGGTTGTCTCTCAAAATCCCTCTGCACGCAATAGGATAGCGCTACAACCAATCAGAGCAACGAAGAAGGTGACGTAGTCAGAGCGGCAAAGATCCCGGTCCAGCAAAACTCCGAATACTTCTTCCTTTTTTAAGAATGACTTAAGTGCCGTTCTTTGCTCTTTTCTTAAAGAAAAACTTAACTCCAAGTCCTCCAGAGTTGCGGCCAAAGCCGATTCGAAAGACCGCTGTTCTCCATCCGCAGCCGCCATTCTTTGTTTTTAAGTGGCTGCCGTCGCAACTCTGTCGTGCTAATTTGCATAAATACCACAACATATCTAAACTAAACAGATCTAAACATTGGGTACAGCCAGATGAAAATGTCTTGTTGAATCTTGATGACATATACCGGTAACAATAAAAGACTTAACGTTCAGGTCTGAATGGAACTCATTTAGGCTACCCATGAGCATTAATACAAAGAGGCAGGATGAAGTACTTTAAACCAGCCTTTATGAATTATTATTGCAGAGATGGGGTTTGGGGCTGGGTCCGTGGGACTTTTTCTGGGGTATGAGTCTGAGGGAAGAACAAGATACAAGGGAAATGAGAATGCAGAAGACAAAAGGTAGGTAAAATAAAAAGTGGCTAGATCAAACATGCAAATTAATCCATGTAGGAGAAACAAAAGGAAATGAATGAATGACTGAATCTCTGCCCCTTATGGTCAATATTCAACAATACATTTTCACCTGGCTATACCCAATGTTTAGATCTGTTGTGGTATTTATGCAAATTAGCACATACGTAATTAGATTATGCACCATTTGCCCATGTTAACAAACAATAAAAAAAAAACTTGTAATACATTTTTTGTTTGTTTTCTAAACTTTCCCCTAATGGGATTATCCTGGGCTTTTTTCCCCTTACTCAGGACATATTGAGGAAGGATACAAAATCAGTTGAGTTTGCTTCTGTTGCAAATTGTCCTAGGTTGACCCCCATTTTGGCTTAAAATGACTGGACTAGTGCTCCAAACATGAACCAGCATCGTGCATGCGCACATATTTCATCTCATGTTTTCTTCAAATGAAATATACATATGAGAAGAATAGAATAGAATGAGGCATTTATATAGCGCTTTCATATGTACTACTGTACACCCAAAGCGCTTTTCAATCATGTCGGGGTCTCTCCTCAACCACCACCAGTGTGCAGCATCCACTTAGATGATGCGACGGCAGCCACAGTACACCGGCGCCAGTGCGCTCACCACACACCAGCTACAAGTGGAGAGGAGAGAGAGTGATAGAGCCAATTCAGTGGGTGGGGATTATTAGAAGGCCATGATTGGTAAGGGCTAATGGGTAGAATGTGGCCAGGACACCGGGGTTACACCCCTACTCTTTACGAGAAGTGCCATGGGATTTTTAATGACCACAGAGAGTCAGGACCTCGGTTTAACGTCTCATCCGAAGGACGGCTATGTGTGCATGTGTGGACAGTGATACAGTGGCATCAGTGCAATGACACGATTAGTTATTCTGATACACAAAATAATACAATGATGTGAATCAATTTTTAAAAAGAATGGATGAAAAGTAACTGCCTTTATTCTTTATTTTTTAATCTGATGTGTGATTTGTAGTGCTTGTGAGCTTAATATAAATATTGATTTAAAAATGAAAAAAACTAGTTTTGCATATACCGTAGACCAGTAACTCTGCAAAGTTATAATGCAGATTTGTTGATATTTAAAAAAAATAATTTATTAAAATGTATTTGATTTGTTCATGATAGTGGTTTAGTAGTCTCTAATGATAATATTTAAAGGGTTATATTTTGAAATATATATTTTCTTTGCTCATATGTGTATTAATAATGCAGATCTACCTATGGTATTAATTTAAGCTTTTTTTCCAAAAAAGTCATCAGGTAAACCAGGAACATTTGTCCAAAGATCACCTACTACTAATGAGCCACGAGACCCTGATAGTTCACAATTCAACAGCTTTCATTTTTGGAGGAATCCTCTGCCCAGCATTGAGGCTGATATACTGGAAATGCTGGTGAGGAAACAGACAACAACTAAACCTCTGCCACAATCACGTTAGACAATTAAATATTTTGAACTTAAGTATTTTCCTTCTCCGTAGGCGGCTGACGCAATCACAGTTACAAACAAACTAGAGTCTGTTGATCTGTCCGCTGACAGTCGCACAGCTGAATCTGAAGAACACAATGGGACTAAAGGAGACCAACATGAGGAAGAAGGAGAACAAAGCAATGATGATGATTATGATGCGGAGGAGGAGGAGGAAGAAGAGGATGGTGGCGGTTGGATTACTCCCAGCAACATAAAGCGAGTCCAGATGGATGCTGGTAACTGGGTACCCTCAGCAGACGTCAAAGTGGGCTGCATGACCACTGACTTTGCCATGCAGGTATTTGTGGTCATTCATTAGACATATTGGAATAATCATTTAAAACTTTTTCACAAATATTATATTTTCCCAACCATGGGCCTTGCTTACATCAGCAGAAAAAAAGGCTACAAAAGTTAGTAGATTATGAAAACAAGCATTCTTTACAATGACTAAGGTTCCACTTGTTAACACTACTATGGTTGGAACATAATCTAAGAATGAAAACATTTATTAATCTTAGTTAATGCTAATTTCAACATTTAACACTATTAAAAGCAAAAGTTGTAGCTGTTTATAATTTAATGGGATAGTTCAACCAAAAATGAAAATTAGCCCATGATTTACTCACCCTCAAGTCATCCTACGTGTATATGACAATCAGAGTTCTATAAAAAAAATGTCCTGGCTCTTCCAGGATTTATAATGGCAGTGAATGGCTGTGTATTTCAAAATGCATCTATCCATCATAAAAGTGCTCCACACATCTCTGGCGGGTTAATAAAGGCCTTCTGAAGTGAAACGATGCGTTCGTGTAAGAAAAATATCCATATTTAAAACTTTATCGACTAAAATAACTAGCTTCCGGCATATAAATATACAGAGCGACCGCAAAAACGGAAGTTCAAAGACAATATTCTAAAGATGTTTCTCTGGCGCATAAAGTTTATACTGCTCAAAACTTGTGTTTGAATAGTCAGTAGCAAAAAAAAAAAAAAAAAAAGAGTCAGAAGCACCAGACTGTACTTGCAAAGATGGATTTGCCCCACTGTTTTCTGCGTGTTTGAACGTAGCAGTTTAGGAAGGTGTGGCTGAGCCTTAACTTTTATAAAGAATATCTCTTTAGGTTTGACACTTTGAGCTTTGTAACTCTGCAGATCTTATACTTGCACTAACAGCTACATAACACACTAAAGAAAAAGGAAAACAAGAAACCGCATCATATGACAGATTGTATTCGTCTGAAAGAAGAATGTCATATACACCTAGAATGATTTGAGGGTAAAGAGTAAATCATGGGCTAATTTTCATTTTTGGGTGAACTATCCCCTTAATGAGCAAACCTGAACTGAGCAACAGTCAACAGTTGTGTTTTTTAACTAATGTTAACAGATTACCAAATTACTCTTAGTTAATGTTATTTAAAGCATTAACTTATGGGACCTTATTGTAAAAGTGTAATCCTTATTTTTCATCATAACAATGTGTACTGACTAATCATGCACATACTTTAAGGCAATGTGGTCAATTTTGGAGTTATTATAAAATGTTTAAAAGTTATTTGTTGTACAGCTACATGTATTATTTAATAGTAGAAATAATTTTAGTCCCAGACTAAAATGCATGTTTGAGCTGTTTTAACTGAAATAATCTGTCAGTGCTATTGTTTTGTCTCAAGATGCACACTAATCAAATGTCCTAATTGAACTAAGGCCTAATCCTGAATTAATCTAAGCCCTGTCTGTGAAACCGGGCCATAGTAAATTAACATTACTTACTTAAATGTATAATTACATTACACTGTAATACGGACACCTTACATTTTTTTTAAACAATATAAATGTATTCAATCTATTTTATACAAGTTATGTCTATTATTTTGTTTGTCACAACAAAATCATCTTGTTTTCCTTCCAGAATGTTCTGATTCAGATTGGACTGCATGTGCTGTCTGTTAATGGCATGCTCATTAAAAACACCAGGAATTACATTCTGCGCTGTCATGCCTGCTTCAAGTGAGTGGTCGATTCACCTCGGAAAATAACCATTTTGTAGTAGCAATAATTACACATAATAATATGTGACGTGTGTAACATGGATACTGCAATTACATATTATTATTTATTTTTTCTTTCAGGACAACAACAAATATGAACAAATCTTTCTGTCCAAATTGTGGGCACGACACCTTGAAGAAGATTGCTGTCACAGTGAATGAAGACACCTCCATGCAGATGCATTTCTCCAGAAATCCAAAAGTGCTGAATCCAAAGGGGAAGAGAGTGAGTAATGTTTTGATGATAAATTCAATGTTGTTTATAAGCTAATTGCATTAGAAATCGTGTTAATTTGGTTCATCATTTACAAATCAAAGCAAAGACATTTGTATTAGTAGTAGTATCATATAAATGAATGTAAGTGACGTACGTATGGTTTGTCTCTTCTCTGGTCGTCTGCAGCACTCTTTGCCTATGCCTCAAGGAGGAAAACACGCCAGCAACCCGCACCTGGTGGAAGATCAGCGTTTCCCCCAGCAGAGGATGTCTAAAAAAGCTCGGCAGAAGACTGATGCGTTTGACCCAGATTACCTGGCCGGCAGCTCGCCGTTCTCTGAGCACGATGTCTACAGCAAGTCGGCAAGCTTACACCTGCGGGACACCCAGACCGGAGGAGGAAGACGACGGACAAATCCGAATGCAGCACGCAAAAAATTTGTTAAGAAGTGATTGTGTTCTCACACTACCTGCAGAATCTGGACTGAAAGCCTGAAACATTGAATTCAGAAAAAATTAATTAAAATGTTTTATATTGATTTATCTGAATCCTCAGTTTCATCTTTCTCTTAACCTTAAAGTCCCCCTGTAGTCAATACTTTTATCCCTTAGAACTCATCTTTGATCACCAAAATGACAAAAAATGTCTTCATTGCTTTTAATAGGTTTAATGTAACTACACCCTTGCTTCATTTAGTATTAGTGGTTCTATAAATATGCAAATAAGTCTCCGCCTCCACTCACTCACACCAGCTCAGAATACCTGATCCACTCGGTCAACTTTACTGTAGTAAACGCTGCACAATGATAAGAGAAACTGGCTTAATTCATCCATATATGTTTGAACCAGAAACTGATTAGAAAGAAGTGGAAGAGTGAATTTTGCTTGACTTTATCAAACAGCTAGTAATGTGTTGCTAATGTTACACAAACTACGTTCCTGTTCGCCATCTCAGAGTCAGACTAAAAATCAGCATCCTCAGAAACGCTTTGAACAACTTAGAACGTCAGTGGAGAAAGGCATACAGTATATTTCATCATAATATACATTAATTCACCTGCTATATTGCTAAATGTACCCAGGATAACCTGGCTTCTCTTGAGACTCGCCTGCTTCGCAGCAGTTAATGATATGCCAAAGTCCGCCCCTACGTTGACGGGATTGGTTACAAGGTAGTTTGTGATGTAAGAAACACCAGTGATTTCAAACTGCGTTTTTGAGACTCTTTGGTTCACTGCAGTTTTTAGGAGAAAATACTCATGGTGTTAACATGAATTTGCACACGGTTTGTCTTAAATCATATTAAAAACACTACATTAGACATATAAACTACATTAAAAACTTGATTTTCACCACAGGGGGACATTAAGTTTGACTGTTACAGAATATTTTCAATATTCTACCTTCAAACCAGTTGAAATTGTGGGTAACACTTTACAATAAGGTTTCATTGGTTAACATTAGTTAGCTATAGCCTATATTACTTAACATGAACTAACAATGAACATAAATAGTAGTTTAAACATTTCAATAGTCAATAATAATTTAAACATTTCTGAACACACTTTTAAAATCCAGTTGTACTTGTTAATGTTACTTAATGCACTGTGAACACATGAACAAATCGATTCTTATTAATATATTGATAATTTTTAGTGTTAGCTAATGGATTAACTAATGTTAACAAACGAGACGTTATTGTAATGTGTTACCAAATTGTGATAAGGAAATCTTATGTGCTGATTTTTAGGCCTGGTTTCACAGACATGGCCAGGATTAGGCCTCAGTTCAATTAGGACATTAAGTTATTTTTTATAAACATGCCTTAGAAATAAACTACTTGTGTGCATCTTGAGAATAAACAATGAGACTGATATGTTTTAAGGCATGTCAGTGCAAGTAGCTTTCAGTTAAACCGGCTAAAACATACATATAAGTCTGGGACTAGGCTTAGGCCTTGTCTGTGAAACAGGCCATTAATAACTTGCTTTTCTAATCTAGATTTTAAAAAGTCCAGTTCTTTGCAAAGACAAGCAGCAATTCATTGCAAACTGTTGTTTCATATGGATTTGGTGGGGTGAAAAAAACACACCTTCGCTTTGTTCTAATGAATTTAAAAATATCAGAAACGGCTGAATCTTTTTATTTGAATAAACCTTTCCCCCCTAAACACCCTGGTAAACAAAAAAAACATACAAAAGAGGTCAACCGAGTAAATTACAAGCACATACATAAGACCCAAAATGTTTTTGAACACTTAAATTAAAATTAATGTTGCATCTGTAGGCAAATTGTGCACAAGCTCTTCACAGAACTATATATATATATATGTTTTTTTTGGCGATGATGTTTAGTCAACTAATCACACATGGTTTTTAATGGGTATGTGAAGTCTCAAATTATCAAATTCAAACAGGTGTCTTAGCAGAAAGCAGAGAATGTTCCACTTACCACAAATAAACAGAAAATTACACAATTCACTTTGTCTTCATTTTGAACGGTATTTCATGTCAAAAGTGCTTGCGCTATCATTTACCCCTCAAATAAAACCAAAGCAAAAGGCATTTATTACAATGCAATGACATTCAGACATTTTAAGTGCGACTTAAAGTGTCAAAATACTTTTTGGGACCACTGTTAAGTCAAAAAACATGTGATTCAATTGACATATTTCCTCGATTTAAATATTATATTTAATTACATAATATATTACATTATTACCTTCACCAAAATAAAGTTGCCAATAAAATTGCAAACCAGACCCTGGTGTAAGTATGTCCAGATGCTTATTTGCTATCAAAACCAAGGTTAATTTTTTTTGGACACCTAACACTCATCACGCACTATACAGCAATTGTTGCTTTTTATTCCGACAACATCTCCTCAACATTACTAACTGTTGTGGATGAATCATCTGGTAAGTCCTGTGCATTAAAGGTCAGTTCGGGCTCTGGGGTCGGGTCGTTTTGCTCTGTAGTGACCGCTTCAGCAGAAATGTTCTCTTCTTGAGAAAGACGAGGATCAGATGCTGACACAGGCTTTTCTTGTTCAGGAAAGACAAGCTTTTCTTCTTGAGGAGTTCCGGGTTTGACTGCGGTCGAGGGATCGGATTCGGCTGTGGTCAGGCTGCTCAGATCAGTGCAGAGATCCATGACAGCGGTCACAGGCTCCTTCTGGGGCAGAACAAACTCCAGCGGCTCCAGAACCGTGTCCACACTGATGCAGCCTAGACTGCCATACTTATAAACCTGGGTTGGAGAGACGCCTACAATACAAATACAAAATACATATTAAGTCAACATCATGTTTTATTTTTGTAATGTGAGAAAAATGTTGGCTGGTGCTTGATTTTAACCAGTGGATATTCATTACCTAGAATGAGTGAAAGCTGGGCTGGAGGAAAGAGAACTTGAAGACATCGGTTCAAGAAAGGCACCATGTCCTCAGCAAACGCACTGCAGAACTGAACGAATAACTCCCGTTCACGGCTACTGAAGGCAGATTCCTCGGCTCGATGGAAAACCAGGATCAGCTTGGTCACCTGATAAGAAACGAATAACGCTGTTAGATCGGATTTACGTAAAAACAGGAGAATAGTTGTACAAGGAAGCCAAGCAAATATGTTTTAAACTTTTCCTTTCATTTGAATTCAGTCAATCTACACTACTGTTTTGGGGATTGTCAGTAAGATTTTTTATTTTATTTTAATTAATACTCCTATTCAGCAAAGATGCATTAAATTGATCAAAATGACAGTAAAGACATTCATAAAGGATCATGTGACACTGAAGACTGGAGTAATGATGCTGAAAATTCAAATAATGATCAAATAAATTCAGCCTTGGTGAGCAGAAGAGACTTCTATATTTAAAAAGCTTATTGTAGTATAATAATTAACATCCCACATTTCCCTGTGTACCTTGATAAGGGCTTCCTCAACGCATCTGCTAACTTCCTGTGCGAGTCCAATAGGGCAGCACAGTCTTAAGTCATTGAAGGCTGTCAGGACATTATTGAGGAAGCAGGCCAGAGGTGGGAAATCCAGCAAGGCCATGGGGGGCTGAAGAGTGCCCGGCTGGGTGCTCGGGACCGCTGGCGGAATGGTGCTTCCAAGTATCGACGGGTAAGAAATCAGCGTGTACGAGTTCATATCCTCTTGGAACTTTTCTGCCGCTTCCTGAATAGCTTTCCGGAACGTGTCCATGGCAACCTGCTGAAATATGGGAGCGAGTTGGCCACGGAAATCCGCCCCGACCCGGCTAAAGGAAAGGCCGAAGTACATGCACTGGCCAAGTAGAGAATCTAAGCGGCTTCCCACCCCACGCTGGAGGTCCCGATCGAGGGTCTCCAAAAACTGGGCCGCCTGCTGGACCACCCAGCCGTGAAAGATGGCGCTCTCATTCAAAGCCTGATCTCCGGGCGGCAGCAACGGATCCTCGTCGGAGAAGATGGCGCGATACTGGGTGATAATATCGAAGAGATGCACGCGGCAGGTTTCGATGGTCTTTGTAATGTGGAAGTACGGGTCTTCATCTGGGATTGCGGTGAGAATGGATCGCAGCCAACTCCCACGGGCTTGCAGGAATTTGACGCGCAGCTCGGCTTCGGTAAAAACGTCCATTCTGCGCAAGTAGCCGATCACACGCAGGCAAACCGGGAGCTGTGAATTGCTCCGCAGCTGTTGAAGAAGTTGGTTCAGCATGAGTTGAGCTGACAATCTAACCTCGTGCACAATTCCCTAAAAGAAGACAAACAGGAATATTATTTAATGTAAATATTTATGTTGTTTTTATAGTCCACCCGGTGAAAAACGTAAGTGTTAGTACTTTCAAACCAGACAGAAACACTTAGAAAAAACAGCACAACAATATATTGTATTTTCAGGATTTTTTATTTAAGTCACGTTTTTTTATCATCTGAAACTTGCTGCGACTTGTATTCAAAAACGACTTTTCTAATGCAATTAAAGTCCCATAAAAGGTGCATTGTGTAATTTTTAGCGGCCTCTAGTGGTGAGGTTGCAAATTGCAACCAACAGAAGTTACGGTGGCCATCAGGAAAATATGTCGTCGTCTGAGACAGCATAGAGTAGGTTAACTTAATTATTCAGTAAAACGATATGTTATTGTGAATATTATTGCTACTTGTTCATCATTGTGTCAGTGTTTTATTCGCTGACTTTAGCGAGCTTCTTTGCACGAAGAACAACATAGTGACGGAACGCGTTTGTCCGTTTAGGGCTACTGTAGAAACATGTCGGCACATTTCAATGTAAGGGGACCCGCGGTGTATGAAGATAGAAATGGCTCATTCTAATGTAATAAAAACATAACGGTTCATTAAGTAAGGTCTTTACACACCACTGAAAACATAGTTATGTATATGATATTGCATTTCTTTCAACAGATCCTCCTTCATTTTACACAATGCAATGCAACTTTTAATCAAAATTGACAATTCTCATTTTATGGAATACTGCGTTATTTATTATGAATAATTTATCCGTGTACATCATTACCATTTTTTATACCTCTTAATCTTTAATCAAAATAACCTCCCCTCCCTCTTGCAGTGACATCTCTTCTCTGATGACGCGCTTCCTTGCACAAAGGCGGGACAACCTGTCACTCACATGAGATCGACCAGTAGCAAACCACATCCATTTAATGAGCCAATCAATTCCCAATAAACAAAATCAAGTTCTGCCCTACATTTTTTTCTTGTTCGAGAAGCCATTTCACTCAAGTATACATCACAATAAGGGATAAAAGACTTTAGCAACTTCCGTTTCATTCTGACTAACTTCAAGCACGCAAAAGTGTAAAGCACACACATTTAGATTTGTGCAGAATGAGAGACGAAGTGAGCCCAAGTCTATTTGTATAGCATTTATAAATTCCCAAATGCTGGTAGTTTCAGTTTCACTTTAAATAAATGTATTCAGGCTTTGCGTTTATAATAGATGTTGTTTATAATAAATTCAACTATAATTTATGTTCGTTTTATACCTTTTTTTCATTGCTGTTCTGAATACCATTAAATTGAAAGTTTTTGTTGTGGAATTGGCAGAACTAAAATACATGGTAGTGTTTAATTACAGGTATTTTACATAATTTCTGAATGTAATAATACATATAATGTGTCACAAATGACACAAATAATGTGTCTCATACACCAATGCGACTTATCTGCGTTTCATTTTCTCACAACAATGCAATTATGACCTGTTGCGACTTATTTTCCAGAAAATATAGTGAAGAACGAAGAAACATCTTCAATTAATGGTGCGGTGCAGTATAGTATCACATGTACCTGAATGACAGGAAGCGATGAATGCTTTTTCTCCAGTCTCTTCACATAAGCGGCCAGCTCCAGCGCCTCCTCGTAGTATCCGTTACGAACGCAGGTGTCCATCAGCTGAGGGATCTCCAGAATCTCCAAGATCTCAGTGTGTCGATTCAGTGTCAGGCTGTTCATACGCCTGCTGATGCTGATCTCCTCAGCCTCCTTAATAAAACCTCTGCAAATAAATAAGAGAAAACAGAAACCAGTTACAGCAAGCATTTCTATTTTATAGTGCACTCTCTGCTGTTGTATTGCATTTTTTCTCATGGGACTAATATAAAAATAATATAAATATCAAATGGTAGCCTAACTTTCATTAAGTTATTGATGTACATTTATGAATTCTTAACGTGCATTTAAACTAACGTTCAAAATAACTTTTATACAGCAAGGGTGCATTCATTTGATCAAAGGTGCACTGTTCTTTTGAACTTTCTATTCATCATAGAATCCTGGGGGAAAAATTATAATTTTAACAAAAATATAAAGCAGAACAACTGATTTCAACATTGATAATAAGAAATGTTTCTTAAGCAGCAAATCAGCATATTAGAATGATTTCTGAAGGATCACGTAACACTGAAGACTGGAGTAATGATGCTGAAAATTCAGCTTTACCATCACAGTAATACATTACATTTGAAAATACATTAAATACAAACAGTTTTTTAAAATAATATTTCACAATACTACTGTTTTTACTTTATTTTTGATCAAATGCTGTCTTGGTGAGCATAAGAAACTTAAAATATATTAAAATCTTGCTGACCCCAAACTTTTGAATGGTAGTACTAGTAGTGTACATTAATATGAAAATAGATAAAATATGGACAAGGTTTGTGGCTATTTGAAAGTAGTAGCCTAGTACATTGTTATATATTAAATGCATGTTTGTTAAAAAATACAAATGATCAGTTACCAGATCTTTCTATTCAATGGAAGATAGATAGATAGATAGATAGATAGATAGATAGATAGATAGATAGATAGATAGATAGATAGATAGATAGATAGACTGTCCATCTGTTAATTATCCTTCCAGACAGTGAGAGTAAAGTACAGACCTGCATCTCTCAGTAAAGCTGGGCAGTTTGTGCAAGAGTTTCGAGAGGCAGTTCTCCACAGTGCTGAAGTCAGTGTAGATGTGCTGTGTGCAGTCCGCGGTCCTGATGAACGTCTTGTAGTTGGTGAAGGCCAGCTCACGGGTCTGCTGCAGGATCTGAGCCCGCTCTTCAGACAGACGCTCCGGCTCCCGGGTTAACTCATCCACACCGCACGAGCACAACTGCGACAGATACGCCGCGAAGTCCGGATTTTCTCTCCAGTTCTCAGAAAAGCTGTCTTTAAAGACCGAGACCAGGATACTCTCATCCTCCACGTCTACGGTAGCCATGTTGGGAAGTGTTGTTGATTCAAAACTCAACAAAAAACTTTATTTAAAAGGCACGACGTCACAAGTGTGCGACGGACAGAACCCACGTGGCTTTTGCGTAGTGTCTGTTGGAGCCTCTTATATACTGTCTATGGTTGGAGCTGGAGGTTTTTTTTTAGCTTCTTTTAGGGAAAACGAATTATTCACTTCATCATGCGTCCTTTAACAGACGAAGAGACAAAAACAATGTTTGAGAAACTCTCTAAATAGTAAGTGACATGTTTCGTTAAGATTCATTTAGAGCAGGGATATATTAACAAAAGTGTAGCCAGATTGTGTGATCATGTCATGTGTAAAAAAACACACATGGTACAAAATTCTACACTTTAAGATGTATCTTTTATTTACTTGAGCGCATATATATTGTGAAATATCGTTTTTGTAAGTATTTTATTTGATTGGTCTATTGTTTATGATGTGTTACTGTTTTTTTTTTAAACTGTTATTTGTATTATGTTTTGCAGTGTTTTACATTGATATGTCATGGTATTTTAATATTATTTACTGCTCTTTTATTTTATTAATATAATTATTTTTGAAATGTTGTCTATGCTGCACCATAGAGCCCAAAACAATTTTAAATTTGACTTGATTTAAAAAAAAAAAAAAAAGTAAATTAAATGAAGTATTCCCAATTTGTTTGTGTTTCTAGCATTGGAGAGAACATCAAACTTCTTATTGATCGGCCTGACGGGACTTACTGTTTCAGACTTCACAATGATCGAGTATATTATATGAGGTAAGGTTGTCAGTGTCTACTATCCGTTAAATGTGAATTCGCCATAAAAATGTCCTAGTGAAATTTCCAATTCCTTTTTAAAAAGACAGTTTGCTTTGGGCAAGACCAGTAATCATTATTTTGTTTTTTAATGCATGTGGCTGCAACAATTTTATGTCATCAACCTTCAAGTGTATAGTTACAACTGACTTGAGCTGAATAGTGTCACTTTTTCTTTGTAGAGCTGCTTTATAGCAGAATTATAATTTCTCATATTTGATGAAGTTGGCTAGTTTCCTGTTTATTACTGTGAAGCTGCCTTGAAACAATCTGCATTGTATGAAGCGCTACATAAGTAAAGGTGACTTGACTTGAATAAAAACCACAGAAATCCAGTTTTACGTTCATTGGGTCTTTATTGTAGCAATAATGTAAATATGAATGTGATTGAGTAGTAATCTTTATTGACACCATCTCCATTCTAGTGAAAAAATCCTGAAGTTGGCTACAAATATCTCCCGAGATAAACTGGTATCAGTTGGGACGTGTTTTGGGAAGGTCACAAAGACGCAGAAGTTCCGTCTGCACATCACAGCTCTCGATTTCCTCGCACCATATGCTAAGGTAAATATTAATTCTGATTATGTATATTGTAACATTACATTATTACTTAATACAACATTATATTATTAATAACACTGTTATTACCCTCGTTATTACTAGGAAGTTGCTTTGAAGCTTCATTTAAGCATGAATGTTATTTTATTGCTATTATTTTTATATGATTAGTTGTCATGTTAATTTTAGTTTAATTTGTAGTAATTTCGTTATATGCTTTTGTCATTTTATCAGGGGTTTGTTTAAACCGCAATTAGGGTTTATTTTAGTTTTAGGGTACGTTTACACAACTTTGTACTAAAAATGGGGGAAAAATTCCTTCGCGTTTTTCGCAACAAAACAGATGTGAACGTTGTCAAGATGATCCGTTCATACTGATTCACGAAAACAACTTAAACGCTGTATTATGCGGCCAGTAGATGGCGATGTCACTTTGTAAAGAAACACTATGCATCTATAGACTGAAGACACAATAAACATGGGCATGATGTTTTTGTAGTTTACACAGAGACGGTAACGGTATTGTTTTCAAAAACTTGCACTTTGAAACCCATTTTCAAAAGTTGGCGTTTCAGGCCCCCAAAACGTTGTCGCGTAAATTAACAGCCAAAACGCATAAAAAGTTTCTAATTTTTAGTTGAAACAAAGTGGTGTTGTGTAAACAGCTTCTTAGTTTTAAGTTTGATTTATTTCCAGGTAATAATTTTAGTGCTTCAACTCAAACCTTTTTAAGTTTATTACCAAGGCAACATTTCTAATTTTCGTTCAAGTTTTTGGTATCTCTTTACAAATTTTCGAATTGTTAGCAGTAGTTAACGTGAACTAACAATGGACAACACTTCCACAATCTACAGCATTTATTAAAGGGATAGTTTACCCAAAAATTACAATTCTGTCATCTATTCACACTCAAGTTGTCGAGGGTGTATGAGTTTCTCTCTTCTGTTGAACACAAATGAAGATATTTTAAATAATATTGGTAATAAGACAGTTGACGGCACCCATTGACTTCTATAGGAAAAAAAATACTATTGAAGTAAATGGGTGCCATCAACTGTTTGGTTACCAACATGCTTTAAAATATCTTCTTTTGCATTGAACAGAAGAAAGAAACTCATTCAGGTTTGGAACAACTTTATTGAAAAGTGTTACCAAGTTTTTCAATGGATATTTATATATTTTATTTCAGCTTTATTTAAATGAACAGTAATGTTTAATAGTTTTAGTTAGCGATAATAATCCTGGTTCATATACATGGCATGTCTCAGTTCATAATGTAATCTGCTTCATGTATGCCTCTGTAGTTTAAGGTGTGGGTGAAGCCTGGATCAGAGCAGTCATTCCTGTATGGAAATCACATCATGAAATCCGGTCTGGGGAGAATCACAGAAAACACATCGCAGTACCAAGGAGTGGTGGTGTATTCAATGTCTGATGTACCGCTGGTGAGAGATTTTTGTTTGAAAATCCTCAAGATGAAACAACTGTTGTCATGTTAAGAAAAGTATTCAGTGACCTTTGAATGCACTCACTGTCTTGATCTCATTTCAGGGCTTTGGGGTCGCAGCGAAGACCACACAGGAGTGTCGGAGGGTCGACCCCATGTCCATTGTGGTTTTTCATCAGGCTGATATTGGAGAGTACATCAGAAGTGAAGACACGCTGACATAAGAGCATATAATAACAGCAGTACTCATGGACAGTTCATTACATTCTGGCTATTGGATGTCACAAGTTTGGCAAACTTTCACAACTTCAATCAAATCAACAATGTTGGATAGTCTTTTGCACCGCTTTCAATGTGTGAACAAATTGTATGTGATTTTCATTGACCATTTCTGTATCAAAAAAAAAAAGTTTTTACCTAGTTACTGTGGATTTATGAATTATTTTCTTCTGACTTAATAAAACAGGATACAAAACCAAACCAAGTTACAACAAACGTTTTCAAGAATAATTTAGTTAAAAGCAACAGTGACATTAGACTTCCTACCCTTTTGTTTTTTGACCAATACATATTTTTTTTCAATGTTTTTATCACTGCAAAAATATTTTTTAAAGCGAAATTTCTTGCCAATAAAATATTGATAATGAAGCTATTATCCAGGTTTTCTATGACAGTGGAAACAGATTAAAGTAGTGCAAATCAGCAAATGGAAGAACACAAATGTTTTTCTTAAGAAAACCCATATATCGTGACCCCCTTTTTTCAAAGAAATTAAAACTTAGCAAGAATGCATTAAAGAAATTAAAACTTATTCAGCAATAATGCATTAAATTGATCAAAAGTGGCATTAAAGACTAATATTGGTACAAAATATTTCAAACAAATGCTGTGCTTTTGAACTTTCTATTCATCGAAGAGTCATGAAAAGAATATATCACGGTTTCATCAAAAATATATATCAGCATAACTGTTGTCAACATTGATAATAAAAAGGAAATATTTCTTGAGCAGCAAATAAGCATATTAGAATGCTTTCTGAAGGACCATGAGACTGAAGACTGGAGGAATGATGCTGAAAATTCAGCTTAAATTCACATAGAAAACAGTTATTTAAAATTATATTTTACTGTATTTTTTATCAAATAAATGCAGCCTTGGTGAGCAAAAACATTGAAAAAAAAAAAAAATCACAGATTTGCACTTTAGACTTTTAATAGCTTTTAAATCTAATGACTTTATGTAAAAGACCTTTACATAAGAAAGAACATAACTTTATGACACTTGAAAGTATCAGAACAATATTTGTTTACACCATTTATTACAGACATACTTTCATAATCTTTGCTTTGTGGCCAAAAACCCGGTTTCCAACGTTCCAAGTTCAGACAGTTCAAATGAGCTTGAAGATTTGAGACATTTGGGGCTATAATGACCCGTTTCAGTGACCTCCGCAGCACTATAAAGATCTCATGTGGGGAAAAGGTGAAAGTTGGAGACAAAATTTCTAGAATTTGTTGATGGTAACTTTAATTACCAATAAATTTCCAAAGGTCTGACAACATATGCAATCGTTTAATCCCTAATTCTATCTGAGGTTAATGAAGGTCATTTAAGAGCAAACATCCCTCAGCTTTTACAGTCAAGTAATATCTAGAATTACAAGTCTAAGCATGTTCAAAAAATAGAGTTGAGGTCAGGCAAATACTGTTGCAGTAATAATTATAGTACAGAAGGTAAAACTAATTCTAATGCAAAGAAAATAACTCCATTTTCTACCCAATTAAAACAAGGTATAAAAAGCATGAGATACATTCGTAGTGATGTGCTGATAAAAGGCAAGTCTTCTCATATCAATTTCAAAACATGATCTTCAGGGCTTGCATATAGTAAATATTCCCTTTACAGAAAATGTATAACTATTAGACTTTGTTTCTTTAAAATAAATGACACCAAGCCATTCAGTCCAATCTGAGTTCCACTGCATGAACCATCCGATGGTTCAGTTATCTGGGAATGTGTAAAAGAAGGTTTCTTTCTCATATGAAATTCATTCCATAAACGATGCATCAAATTGGCACACAAAACTCATTACTTTTTTGTAACAAATAAAACGTTGGAATTACACTGTAATGGCAAAAAGTACAATTTAAAGCAAGTCTTATTAGTTTTGTTGCATTATTTGATCTAGAAATCATGGATATGAAAGAATCAATTGTCAGACTGGCTCAATTTTCCATATCCCTTTCTTCTCTAGTCATTTGTATTAAAATGCTGTTGGCCTCGTATTCTACACTGGACTTGTTGAATGACTGCGAAACAGAACCAAAGCATCATCACATATTCAAATCAACGCTTGAGATCAGCCAGTATTGTAAACATAATATCCAAGACTGTAACACACATATGCATCTCTTCTGCTTGGTAAATATGGAGTGGTTTTCAAAGTCTCTTAAAAATCTATCTAGACCCATCTAAACTGGCCTTTTAGTGCTGCGATATAATTGTCATGTACTGCCGTTATTTTTATATATTTTGAATATACATTTTTTTAAATAAAAGCAATACATTTTTTAATAATACAGTAGGGCAAATCTCACAAAGGCAGTCAAGAACACATCCAAGACATATTTCCCTTCAAAATCCAAATGATATATTACATGAAGAAAATGAAGTCTATAGTCATAAGGATTTATGGCATTGTGACATTCTCATTATAGAGTAAAGCAATAAAACTAAAATCAGCTTAAATGACCAGGAGTATAATAAAAACTAGAATGATGTAAACATTTAAAAGTGTAAATAATATAATTAATTATTTCGTTTTTAGAGATTTAGAGATAAACAAAAAAAAAAAGTATAACATTAAGAATTTATGGGGAAGGGCCTAAAGTTTGACTGTCTTTATGCAAAATATACATTTCTTGTTTTTATCTTTTCATTTGAGAGTCAAATATGACACGAAGATGATCTTGACAGATTTTGCGAGATTCCCTTGAAAATCAAAGCCTTGTGCCGACCGTGCCAAACGAGTTCCAGCTTTGTATGATAAAAAAATAGTTTCCAAAAGGAAAACTTAGTGGTCACCATGAAACGATTCTCTAAGCTAAAGGTAAAAGCAGAAAAGTGAAGAAGACAATGAAACCACGGAGCAACAAGTATAAAACACAAAGTGATAGTCAGCCTCTGTCAATTGTGCAGCATATTTGTTTGAGATCGCAAAGTCTCACTACAATGTCACCTCACCTCAAATTAGTAATCTACACGTTAATAAGAGTTCCTGGCTCATACGCAACTTATGTGTGCCATAATGTGATTTGTCTTTATTCATCTCACAGAGCAGCCTAAGGTCAATGTAAGAATTATATATTGTCACATCGACCATTCAAGTTCTTTGTGGGATTGGCATTTATTTCAAGACTACGGAAAGAGGCTATTATTATCTCTACAATACATGGAGACGAGACGATTTTATTGTGTTTAAGGAGACTAAACCAGCCGCAAGCACTTAACACCTAAGACAGTAAATCTCAGGAAATGGAAATGTCCTGCTCATATTGCACACTAACATCAAAAGGAAAAAACTAATATATTAATTATACTCTTCATAAAGCCATTTTATCTGCCATTTATTTGTGCACTGTGACATTTTCTTTATGATTAAGATATTCTTATTAATGTGGTATGAAAAAAAATCTCATTGTCATTATTATAATTAATTACATTAAAATCAGCATAAATTAAATTCAGTAGAACAAATAATATTATGATATATAAATACTTTACATTTTAAATAATAGATCATCTATTTTTCACAGTACAATAATGCAAATGAGATGTATTTTCTTTCGATGTTAAAAAAAACTGTAACGGCCTTCTTTATCTTTATAATTTCTTCTTTTTTCCTTTCGATTTTGGGGTGATATGAACAGGGACATTTCTTGACAGCTTTTGTGAAATTCGTTTGGTTTACGATCGAACCATTGCATGTCAGCCATTATTTTTGTCACGCGGTAGCTCTACTTAAAAATCACAAGATGTAGTTTCTTCAGGCTGGATTATGGATACTGAGAACCTTCGACTGTTCCGTAAATTTCCAAACAACGAAAAATAGTCCACGTAAAAAGCAAACCAAAAACCCATGAGTGTGAATGTTCATGAAGAAAATATGAGCATAACAAGTATGATCCGCCTAACGAGGTAATAATGTGTGGACACAGACAGGCTGTATCGAGACGTAGCCTCATTGTTCCAGGGGCGACATCAGTTATTTGACAGGTTTTCACTGTAGTACCTCCAAACCTGCATCAGCATTAAAGAAGGACTCCTATGTCCAATGTGAGGGAGGGAGGGAGGGAGGGGAGGGGGGGTAATAGGCATGAAGGCAGATGGACATGCCTTCATAGACAGCTTTCTTCACTCAAACTGAGAACTCGGCCCCGCTCTTCCGGGCACGAACCATCAGCAGGCGCTGGAGGCGGAGTCCAGCGAAAGGGTTGAACCAGAGCAGAGAGGGTGGGCCACCGAAAACAGCCTTCATCCCCTCCCATCGCACCCGCCGCTCCCACGTGGGCTTTTCGTTCTTCAACCGCTCGATTTCCTGTGAGCGTCAAACGAGAAATGTAAAGCTATGGCTAATACTGTCAGCACACAATTTGATTTGTGATTTGAGAAATAATGCTGCATTACGTGAAGAAATCTTACTTTCACTGATTTGTTACACTTTTTTCACACCGTACTGGTCAAAAGTTTGCAAACATTAAGGTTTTGTTTTAAAATGTTTTTGAAAGTAGTCCTTTAATCTCACCAATGCTGCATTTATTTGATCAAAATTACAGTAAAAACAGTAATACTGTGAAATATTACAATTTAAATGAACTGATTTCTGTTATATATTTTCTGTCTATATTTTAAAATGTAATTTATTCCGGTGAAGCAAAGCTGAATTTTCAGCATCATTACTCCAGTCTTCAGTGTCACATGATCCTTCAGAAATCATTCTAATATGCTGATTTGGTGCTCAAGAAACATTATTAATGTTAAACACAGTTGTGTTGCCTAATATTTTTGTGGAAACTTTATTAATTTAATGAATGTCTTTTTTTGTGGATTAACTTAATCTGCATTTGATAAGCTATTATTTATTTATTTTTCTTCTTTAAAAAATAAAATAAAACTTACCCCAAACTTTTGAATGGCAGTGTATCATGATTTCCCATTTCCCAATTCAGTTTTCAACATTGATAATAAGAAATTATATTAGAATTATTTTTTGAAAGAGACTACTTTCAAAAACATAAAAAACCCTTAATATTACTTTTGACCGGTAGTGTGTGTATATATGAAGACAAACATATATATATATATATAATAATTTTGCATTTATATAAATGCAATAGCAGTGTAATAAGCAGGTAAATAACAGTGTAATTAGCAGGTTTATTTGTTTTATTCCCAATAATTACAATAAATAATCGATCAAATTTGTCTGTAAAGGTTCAGTTCTATCAGAAGTAATGCTAGTAACTGGGTGAGAGGACTTCAGGAGGGTTGTGGAAGTCTACACTTACCGTCTCATCATTACAGATGGAGTGAATCTGAGTGCCGAACATGACTGCAGTGAAGGTGAGAAACAGCAGCGCTTCCAGACACAGGAAAATCAGCAGCAAGACCGCCACAGGTGGGGAGAAATCACTACACTCTACAGAACAGAGAAGAAAAACACCGGTGAGATGATGCTGTCAAAATCACATTTTTAAATGCTTTGTATGAGAAGCAAAAGAACAGTAGGACAGATTTCAAAAAACTTGACTTTATATAACATAATATCATCTGTCCTCCAGTAATGGAGTGCAAATCTAAAATGTATATTACCCACCATTCCACTGGACTCTGACACAGGTGAAGAAATGGAAACCGCTGAGACACAGTGCATGCAATGAAATGGAGGCTATGTACATCTGAGGAGAAAGAAAAACACATTAAAGTCAAATATTATTCAAAATTGAACACATTAAAGTGTCAGCCTGGATGTTCACACCTTAGCTTTGAAAAAGACTCAAGAAATTTGTTGTGTGAAGCTCTAGTTTTGAAGCTGAACAGGCAGAGGTGAACGAACAGCGACGAACCGGTATTGTCACATTTGGATTCTCTGCTGTAATGATCTCATGCGTAATACAGCGCAGTGACTGGATTAAATGAGTCTATTCTCATGAATAATATGGAGAAACTGATGATATAGACATGTACTCTCCAGCCACAGCAGCCAATCACCACTCTGAATGAACAAATATATAAATCACTTTTCATTACGTTGGTTTAACTTTTGCTTTTTAAACTGGAAGAATGAAATAGCTCAGAAAAAAAAGTCCCTCGTAATAATCATAACGAGTGCTATTGTTGTTTTCATTGACGTGCAGCAGGTTTCATGATAATTTAAATGTTGCCATGCTTTAAAATGCTGGTTACTTATGAAAACCTCAAAATATTGATGTACACTGATGCCTGTAACATTTACCAGAAAAAAAGATAATTGGTTAAGGGCAATAACGCAATATACTAGGGCTGTATCGGTTCGTATCACACATTTTTTTATGCCATTAACTATTTCTAGCTATTAACAGACTAGCTCGCGTCACGTGGAAAGGTAGTCACATGACACGTAACATGTAAAAAAAAAAAAAAGGCTTACGAGTAAACATTTTTGAAATATTTGGTTGGGATGAGTCACTGAGCATTTAATTATAGAATATTGAATAGATTGTGCGATTATTGTCCGAAAAAATCTCCATCTTTTCGGTGCCGATGCAGTGGTGACACGTTCATGTAACATGTAAGGGTGGCGCTGCTAATAAAGCATCGAAAAGCTTTCACAAAGAACCGGCAAAAGTAATGATTATGAATATGTAAAATATATCAAGGAGACATTTTAATTGTTTATTAAGTGTTTTCTGTGTCGGCTGCAAAGATGAAGTTGACGATGCTGACTCGCGATACGGATTATATAGTTTGTTAGTTGTTCTGTTTAAAAGTAGAGATTTAAAGCGTTCTGTAGATAATGGATATTTCTCAGGTCTGTGAGGGAAGTATGCTATGCTGAGTTTCGGTTCATTTATGAGACACGCTCCAGTTCACGCGCCGGCGCCTCCGTGTCATGATTATCTATTGTCTGCTATATTTACTTATTATTTAATAAATCCAGGTATTTGGTTGATGAAACATTGATTAAAATGAAGATACAATTAAAGGGCACCTATTATGGAATTTTGAAATTTACCTTTCATGTAGTGTGTAACATAGATCTAAGTGAACAAAAACATCCTGCAAAGTTTGAAATATGAAAGTGTACCGTATATAAAGTTATTGTCTTTCAAAAGTAAGAGTCGACTCTGAATCATTTTTATGAATCGTTAGAAGACCGAAGCTTTTTCTCTGACTAGATGACGTCAACTTGTCAAGTTATTTGAATACGATACGCCCACTTATTGCGCTCAATGCCAGGGAAAATATCATGGCGACGAGACGCTGTGTTCTGAAGTGCGACTCAAAAGCAAACTTTTTTCATCTACCCAAGGAGGAGCATTTGAAGACTAAGTGGCTACAATTCATATATACAACTATACCACAGAAGTATTAGTCCGAGCCTTGTGCTTTGCTCGCGCCATTTTGAAGACGATTGCTTTACCAACTTAAATGCAATCAAACTGGGATTCGCGAGCCGGCTGATAATGAAGGAAGGTTCAGTTCCAAGTGTATTTGCATCAGCTTCCTCCTCCGTATCACAACCTGTAAGTGTTATTAATAATTGTTGCTTTTATGTTTTATGTAGCATGCTTAATAATTATTTTGTTTGTTGTGTAAGCACCGTTTAGCTTCTAGGTCTTCAATGACAATTGTATTGAGATAGCCTATGTGAAGTGTTTGTCGTTGTTTTCGGAGTTGTCTTAAAGAATAGAGTAGTACCTCGTAGTAACTACATTTTTATTTTTTTATTTTTGTAAAAACGTTATGTTTATGCATCGGGCTAACGCAAACAAAGACTGATTGTGCTTTTACAATATGAACTCTGCATGGGCTATGCTCGCTAACATAACATTACATTCTTTATCTTATTTTTAGTTTTTTTACTACAAACTACAAAGCAGTGGACTATAATAATTATTATAACACAATTTAATTGATAAAAGCATCATTGTACTCCGTGTTAAACAATAAGTATTATCTATGTAAACACTGCTGGGTCATCTGACCAATCAACGCAGATTAGCGTCGCGCAAAGGAGGGGTTTGGAAAAATGAGTCGTTGAACGATTCATTTGGGAGTCGGTGAGCAAATCAGGTAAAAATAAATGCATATTATACGACAACAAAAGTGTTTTTTGTCATTGCATGCATGTAAAACTGTTGTTGGGGACTCCCTAAACAACATTAGGAACATTTTAAATGTCATAATAGGTGCCCTTTAATACAAAACGAAATTCACTTTAAAGAAAGGCTTTGTGCTTTCTGTTTGAGGTCTCTGTGGAAGTTTTAAAGCAGTCTTTTAGTGCCGCTTTCAGAGAACTGTCACGTCTGTAACATAATTTCCTCATAAATGCGAACACGAAAAATAAAATTAATATTTTATGATCTGTGGAGAGCCAACCCTTCTTCATCCGGTGGGTAGTATTACTTTTGGTTTGAGCAGTGTAGGTTAATTCACAGAATTACAAAACGCATGTATATGTATATTTCCCTCATATTAAATATAAAATGCATGTGTAGATTTATATTTTTCTAATGTCTGGACTCCTTTATTAAGGGAGTATGATATATAAACTGAAATTTCAATATATTAAATGCATTTTCTGAGTATTTTGACTGCAAATGTCACGTCCATAACGCTGGAATTTCCCAATTTTAAATAATTTATCCTCAACTAGTTTTGTGGTGTAGGTCTACGTATTTTATAATGTTAACTTATAATAATAAATAATACTAATAGTAATTTGAAGATGTGGTAGCATTGTATCTGGACGGGAAGGATAACTCCGCGACACAGGTTCGTGGATCTGAGTATCGCGATTTCGGTTTTATATCACATATCGTTTCAGCCCTACAATATACTGTGTAAACGTACCATACAATAATAATAAAAAACTGATTAAATCATTTATTAGTAGTAGTGATCACATTTCTTTCCACCAATACAGTTAATTAGCCTATCCCCATAGCTAATTAACCCCATAGGCTCATCCCCAACTGATTTTTTTTTTCAGTTGTCAAGCAAAGTAACAGTTAAAGATCAATTGATAAACAAATAATTGTAGCATTGATATAGAACTCAGATATTTTTGTGGTCACAGCTCACGCAATCAGATGTTTTCAATTGGATGATTTTGTCAGCAATTCTACCATAAAAAAAAAAAACTGTAAAAGAAACCACAGCAGTCTTAGACACACTTACAGTGAAGAGGACAAAGAATCGCTGATTGTTCTCGCCCACACAGTTGTTGACCCAAGGACAGTGGTGATCCATTTTCCTGATGCATCTCTTACAGATACTAACAAACAGAACAAGGTGAAGAGCACAGACCAGTTTTAAAAGAAGATGCTAAATATTCAGCAGTCCCTGATACTTGGCTCTAAATAAAAATTACTTGATTACAAAGAGATTACAGAGACATAATGTAAAATAGAATTTTTAAAAAACAGATCCCTCCCAGTCCACAATTAGATAAAAAAAAAAAAAGAGAAGACATTAACTTTTATTCATCAACGACGCATTAAATTTATCAAAAATGACAGTAGACATTCATAATGTTACAAATGATTTCGGGTTTCAAATAAATGCAGTCCTTTTTTATACATCAAAGAAAATGGCTTGTTCAGTATAAGTTAGGGCTGGGTTAAAAATATTGCTTTCCCTGTTTTAATCGTTTCTGAGCTGATATTGATTCTTAAATCACAAGAATCGATCTTTCAGGCGGTTTTCAGTTGATGAATGCACAAAAATTTGTAGCGTAGAAAAGATAATCTCTTCCACTTTACTACTAGTTACAACACAAAATTATGTCATTAGGTAGGCTATGTTGAAAGAGGCAGTACAACTTCGCAAAATCCTCATCATATCTCATGTAATTATAACAGTGTTTCTTCAGAAAGACGTCCATCAAACAACTTGTAGACAATGTCATGTAATGTCACATTTACCTCAGAAAAGCCATTCAATATCAGGCTAGAAAACTGAACTCTAGAGAGAAGCATTTTGCTAAATATTTGCACTTTATTGCAAATTCATTGTATTTTTACTTCACATGTTCTTCAATATTTAATGTATTTTTGAATAAATCTGTACATTTTAACCTATAATATTACAGTGATGTACCAACAGGGGTTCCCTGTATAGTTTACAGCTTTAGTTGAGATATTTTTTCCTTGCGGAAATCATTTATCTGATGTTTTTCTTACCTGCAGTGGTGTGCTCTCTCTGGTTTAATGCTGCAGCATTTTGGACACTTGTAGATGACCTCTCCTGGCTTCAGCTGCAGACTCTCCATGTATTCTTTAGTGGCGTTACCTTTGGGAACAGCTCCCTGATAAACACAATACACTTCCCATCAATAACATCCATCACAAAAAGTTCATTACCACATTTAATTCAAATGATGGTCCTTTCTTACTGGATCTGACAGCATGGTTCGCAGGTGCGACGTCAGCGCTAACACAGCCAGGAAGTTAAATGCCACGCCGTTGATGAGAGAGAACCAGAAGCTTTTGGAGGGGAGCAACATGACAAAGTTCACCACAAATTGGGCATACATAACCAGAAACCAGGTCATGAAGGCGCACACCATCCCGCAGCTGTCCTGGATGAACCAGACGCGGTCGGCCGCCACCACTTCCTCCTCCCCTCCGCTGAGCAGGGGCTGGTGCTGCTCCACATCCCTCAACCGGTGTCCTGAAGACTGCATTCTCTCCTGCAAAGAAAGAGAGAGAGAGAGAGAGAGAGAGAGAGAGGGGTGTGAGCCAGACATAACTGATTCATACGCTTATCTATAGTGGTACCGTAGAGATAAAAGAGAAGCACATACAACATGTGCATTGCACAAGCAACACTAAGTTAATGGGTTTGGTTCCCAGGGAATGCATGACCTGATATAATACTATGGATGCACCGATACCAGTATCGGGCCCAAAACTGTGCTTGTGTACTCATACTCGTTCTCATTATATTGCTCCAGTACCAACAAAAGATACCACTCAACATGTACAGTACAGTGCTTATGACAAAGAAACACCAACAAGAGAGCAAACAGAGAGCAGAATGGATATATCAGGGAACGATATATGAAGTACATGTATCGAATTAATAGAATGTTAATATTAAAGCCGACACAGCTGGTGTGCACCAGCTGATAAACGAAGAGATTGCATGAGAGTTGTTGCATGATTTGGATTGCTGATTGTTCACTCAGCGTCATTTTGATTAAAACTAAATGGCATATGCAAGTAAAAACATTATGTACGAGTGATTCCCTACATTATTACTGGACAAGAAGTTTACAGTGTGCACACATCCGAAGTTATGTTAAAAAACTATTTAATCTGTGCATTTGGTCTTAAAGGGACAGAAAGAATTAGACACAAAGTGAAAGTGAAAACCTAAGAAACCTCTTTTCGTAGTGTTCTGTAATTAAAATTTCAGAGCGTAAAAGGCTCGGGAGTGTGCAAGCTTAAAAAAAGGCTCTCTTATAGAGCTGGGCCTGTTAACTATTTCCAACCCTAGTATCACAGGAATATCGCTGCCAATCTAACGCCTTTTGTTAAAGAAAAATGGCAAGAGTTTCAGCCTTGGACATGGGCTGAAACTTAGCATCTCATTTACATAAATACTTTTGAGATGCAAATTGCTTGCAAAAACAAAGGGCCAAACAGCCTAAAAGAGAGAGGTGTGTGGTCAGCGCCAAAAACTGACAAGGACAATGTACACTCATTCTAAAGAAGGACAAAAGGGACTAAAAAACATATTGCAATGAACTGATCAGATATTCTTTACAGTAGATGCTCACCTGCATGTATTTGTTTCTCTGACAGTGAGGGATAAGTTATAAAAGTTTATTAGGGTGAGGGGTTTGTTCAAGTGATGCTTTTCTTAGCAAGTACAAATTTCTTAGCAAGTACTCACCACGCAGAGCGTCCCTCACAATGACATCCTCTCGAACCCTGTTGGGCTTGAACTCAAAGGCATCGACAGTCTGGAACCTGTAGAGGACACACACACACAGACACACACAGACACACACAGACACACACAGACACACACAGACACACACAGACACACACAGACACACACAGACACACACTAAGTGAATATGCTCACAGCAAGAAAGTAAAGTGAGTCAATAAGCGAGGCAATGCAGACAGAGCTGTGTGGTCATAATACTTCACACATAATTAGCCTTCATTTGTATCATCTCTAATAATAATTTAAATGCATTGTTAAACAAAAGCTCTACATTTTACAAAGCCCAATCTGAACCCCATTCTTAATATAACACACAGGTTCAACTATATGCCATTTTTCAAACAGAACAATAGTCCAATTTATTGCTTATATTTTCTACTAATATCCCAATTTTTATTTGACAATTTCTTGTACTTAGCCTACTATGGCTAATATATATATATATATATATATATATATATATATATATATATATATATATATATTAGCCATAGTAGGCTAAGTACAAGAAATTGTCAAATAAAAATTGGGATATTAGTTTTTATTTCGGATGTGATTAATCGTTTATTTTATATATATATATATATATATATATATATATATATATATATATATATATATATATATATAATATATATATATATATAAAATAAACGATTAATCACATCCGAAATAAAAGTTTGTGTTTACATGATATGTGTGTGCACTGTGTATAATTATCTTTATGCACACACATGCATGTATACATTTAAGATTTTTTATTATTTAGCCTATATATAAATATGTATATGTATATATAATATAAATTATATATAAAGTATATACACGCAAATATTTCTTAAATATATACATGCATGTGTGTGTATAATATACACAGTACACACACACATATCATGTAAACACAAACTTTTATTTTGGATGTGATTAATCGTATATTTCTATATACACAGTAAAAATTTCTACAATTAAGTCAGAATGAGAAATCAAAGATCTATGGGCCAGAATCAAAGCAGACTTAAAAATAAAACATGTTGGTTCTTGATTACAAAAGCAGGCTCATCCTGAATTTCCGTGTCAAAAGAATCTAGTTATGTACAACTCAAATGACACAAAGGGAAAACATTTTTAAAGAACTGTACTTGAGTAAATGGGCAATGAATAATTCAAACAGAATAACATTTAATTGAATTATTCACAACAACAAAAATCGTACAATCTTCATCCTAGCTTTTGTGTTTTCATGTAGGAAAAGTCAAATGAGGGTGAGTAAATTATGAAATTATTTTCACGTATAGTATCCCTTTAAATCCTTCAAGTTAATGTGAAAAGATGAACGTTTAAGAGCCCATCATCTGATATAAAAACCTTTTTTCACTTGTTTCACTTTCATCACCTTTGACATAACAGATAATGCTGTGGTTGATTTCAACATTGATAAAACCCACCATTTTCCCTCAGTCAGCTGCAACTGAATACAAATATGCACTTAGATATGCACTTCACATTCAATCATTAATAAATACACAATCGTACAAACTCTCTCTTATTCACACAGAAACAGCCGAAAGTGTCAGTGGCCTGTCATGAGGAAATGTGATTTGATTTTAGATATTAGTGTCGGACAGCTGACAATAATAAAAATAAAAATTCAGTGTGCATAACGTTATACTGTCAATTTTGTTGTGGTTGGTGTTATTTTATAAACCAGTATAGAAACCATCATAACAACAAATCTCTCTTTCAGTCTAATCTCCCGTCACACCCATGATCTAACATGTCGTTTGATTTGTATGTTTTCCACATGCTTTTATTATAACTAATATATTAGCTTTATAGGTCTTACATTTTTCGGACAGTCTCATTAAATCATTTAAAACCGACTGATAAATCGCAGCCACACAAACATCATCATGATTTATATTCTTTAACGAAATACAGAGCGTTTTCTTTCACTTACCACCTCCAAAATGAGATTGTATTCACCAGCTGTGATTCTTAGATGAGCGATGAGCACATATAAATAGATCATTTCATTTCTCAGACTGTTTAAAGGGTTTCATGGGTGAGAAATGAGGATGAGGGTCATATACACTTCCGGGGTTCAGTGCGATCATTTCTGCTGCTTCTGCTGTCTGATGAGTGACAGGCGCGAACACACCTCGCCTCACTTCTGACCCCTATCGGCGGCCATGAAGAGCTGCGGCGATCAGGGAAGATCCTAATTTAATAAGGACCTCCAGGGAGGTCTCAGGTGCTCTCTGCTCACTTTCAAGGATTCATTTTTAAGAGAAGGGCCTCAAAGGGGACAAGTGTGCAGAGAGCCAAATGTGTTGTAATGTGGATTCAATGAAGACAAAGAGATATTTTCGACTATATGAAATATATTTTATACCATAGTCTACCAGTGCTTACTGTAACACTTTTTAAAAGGTTAATTATTATTTCAGAATTACATATCATTTGATACAGAGCAAATTGTTCAAGATATTGGTTTGGGAGCAGCAATATATTATTGTTTGAGTTATTTTTTAAAGCCCAGTACATGTTGGAAACTCTCTCTCTCTCTCTCTCTCTCTCTCTCTCTCTCTCTCTCTCTCTCTCTCTCTCTCTCTCACACACACACAGAGATAGATAGATAGATAGATAGATAGATAGATAGATAGATAGATAGATAGATAGATAGATAGATAGATAGATAGATAGATAGATAGATAGATAGATAGATAGATAGATAGATAGATAGATAGATAGATAGATAGATAGATAGATAGATAGATAGATAGATAGATAGATGGGACACAAGCAATTGGTCACAAGGCCAGCAATATTTAAAGTAAAATAAATATATATAGTTGGTCCTGTACAAAATGTTTATGTTCCCCAAAATATATATATATATTTTTTTTTACTTTTTACAAATTTGAATCATGTTTACATTTTTGGATACAAACTTTTCATAAAATAAACTTTTGACACAGTATTCATTCACAATTTCCCCGGTAATTGTTCAGTAGGCCTACTCTAATCGTTGGGTGATTTGCCTTGATTCACCACTGGGTGGCGCCACATAACTCCATCTCATAAACCGTTTATATACTGTCTATGTAATAAACCCATGCCAACCTAGCAAATTTGTTGCTAGATTTAGCAGCCTTTCAGACTACCCCGATAACCTTTTTTCAAGAAGCAACAACCTATTAAAATGTATTTGCCGCATTTTGCAGTCTCAAATACTAAATACACACTCACATTTTCCCTCTAAATGATATGAAAATAATGTTCTCTGTCAAACACTCACAATTCTGTCAGTCAAAACCAAAACGCATGGTCTTTTCTTTTTTTTGAAATATGTATCAAATAACAATCAAATATAAAGAACAGAACACATAGGGCTTCTACATTAATTCAATTATATCAAGTATATATAAAGCTTCACATATATAAAAATAAATAAATACAAATAATAATAAACAATAAATAAATAAATAAAATAAAAGACATACACAGAGGAAACATTATGCATCAGTGGTATTATTAAAAATATCATGATAATATTTCAAGAATCTGTCACTTTTCTTGTTTTTAATCAACCTTAGAGACTTCAGAAATGTATCAATTTCGATTAAGAAATGCGGAAAAGTAGGCTGCGATTTAGAGAATTTTTGCTTGTGAATACATTTTTTTCCAAACAAAATAAAAAAATGAACAATGTAACTAATTGAAGTACTAGCTTTATCTTCTTTATAGTAACAAATTATATCCTTTAATTGAAAGGATTTGGAAGAATCAAGGTGCTTGCCAATATGAAGATATAACCTATTCCAGAAGTTTTGGGTTTTTTCACATTGGAAAAATAAATGGATCAGTGTTTCATCCTTATTCCCACAAAATGAGCAAGAACTGTCAACATCCATATATTTTGCAACAGTATCATTGACTGGGTATATTTTATGTAAGATCTTGAAATTAACTTCCTTAATCTTATTTGAAATACAATACTTATGAGGTAACAACCAGGCTTCCTTCCAGTCTATACGTTCAATAAAAGAGGCCCAATAAAATTTGCCTTTAGCAACATTATATTTTTTACTCTGAAAAATATGTCGAAAATGCTTATTATTACATTTCTTACTAAGTATATTTATACCATCTAAGATCAAATCAGGTTCTTTGGTGACACTCTTACTAAAGGTTAGATGACATTTAACAAGATGACTTAGACCAGAAGGAATTGCTTTAAGCACTGCATTATATTCTTTAAATGGTAAAGGAAAATTATGAACAGACATAAATTCTTCATAAGATAAGAAATTACCAGATTTATAAAAAAAAATTGAGAGAATACCAATTATATTCCTGTTAAACCATGTAGAGAGAAAAACAGATTTATTCCTAATCCTTATATTAGAGTTGTTCAATAGAAACATTTCAATATAAAGGGGAGGCCACCAATTTTGGTAAAGATATGATTCGGGATAAAAAACCATATAGAATTAGGATTTGTTAAGCATTTTTTGATCCAATTTATCCTAAAGGTGTTCACAGTACCAAAACGCATGGTCTGTCTTCAAAAATGCCCTGTGAGTGACGTCAGCAGTAGATATTATCAAGGCACTCATTAAATGAGTCATTCCACGAAACCGGTACGATTTGGACTTTTTAGATTTTTTACCAATATGTATTACTTTTCCGAACACCCCACATCATTAATTACATATTTTCCCATCAAATTAGATGCGAGATGAGATGCCAAATTAGGCATCAAATCCCTATTATTATTGGTAATTATTTTAAGATACGAGCACTATTAGTCTTCAACCCCATTATGGACACTATGAGAGCTCTCTGAATATGATTATAAAATATATTTGTAATGAAATCAACATTTTCCTATTAATCAGATGTCCCTCACACCAATTCAGTAATTGTAAATGTCAAATTTGTCGAGTAGGCCTGATGTGAAGAGATGAGGAGGACTCAAATGCAGTGATGAGAAGTGAAAAGTTTATTACTAAACTTAGTGAACAACATAAACTTCAGTGACACAGTGAACAAGTGTTTAGTCTATTGGTGGTTCCTGTGAGCACAGCCCGCACACGGATGTAGAGAGAAGAGGAGACCACCGACAGACAGAGAGATCCCAGGAATGTCCAGCAATGGACGAGAGTAGGATCCAGCAGGCAACAGTCCTGCACCGACCCCCACGTCTAGGATTCCTGAACACAGATCACAGGTAAGCAACACAGAGAACACCAACGGCCTAGGACTGCACACCCGACATGAAACAATCCACTGACAACACTGGTAGACACAGCTGGGAATATAAAGGGTAGGGGAAATGAGCAACAGGTGAGGAAGATCAATTCGTGATTGTGCTAATTGCCCACATCACGAGCTGCAGAAATGACAGGACAAAACAAAACAACAGAGAGGTGCCGGTGACACACCCTGACCCGTGACAGAACCCCCCCACCCCCTTAGAAAGTCGTGCAAATAGTTCCATTTTGCTGTAAACTTCACATTGAACGAGCGCTGCTGCGCGCATGCGCGCCAAATCGGAGCGCAATAATTCTGACTAATATACATTTTGCTTGGAAAATGAATAGGCTATGCGATATTTTATAACCCCAGAAATATCTTCTAATTATAATAATTTATCTTTAGGATGTTGGATCAGTTGCAGTGAACTTATATCTCATTAAACTCATATATTTTATACTTATAATAAAACAATTGAACAGAAGTAGGCCTAATTCAGGGAAGAAATTTTTAAGAAACCAAATATAATAAAGATACAAAATATAGTTTTGAGTTTAGGACCTAACCTACTTAAAAAAGATGACTTATACTTATTTAATTAGAATGCTGAGAATTACAGCTTTTAAAGCAATATTTTTTTTTTTTTTTTTTGGGAGAAAGCAAGAATGTTTGGTTAGATTTAGTTTATACAGTGCATTATGGAGAGGATAACATGAAATTAAGAGCAAAAGTATACATTTTGAAAAGATATGTGCAACTCTAAAATCAAAGAATATTCCATAAAATAAAGGAATACATATTAGCCTATAAATAAATAAATAACCTTCCCTCCCTTAATTCTAGTTATTTGTTATTTTATTTATTTACTTATTTAATATTAAAAAAAATATTACTTTAATAACTTATTATGAATTATGTGTCATTATAAGAGTTTGATATAAATATGTGAATGTTTGATTTTTTCAATTTTTTTTCATATGTAAAAGTGTCTAACTATGTACTTAATGAATGTTGTTCTAATTGTTTTTATGTGTTGGTGGGTATTATCACAAAAGAAAAAAGTAGTAGGAAAAATAAGATTTATTGGGGGAAAATATTATGTCTTTAAAGGAACTGTCCATTTGTATAATTGTGTTAAATGTATTTGAATTGAAAGACATAATAAAGTACATAATATATATAATATATATATATATATATATATATATATATATATATATATATATATATATATATATATATATATATATATATATATATATATATATGCTAAAATATTGGTTGTTGGACATTAGATGTGCCTTATTTAGAATTTTAAACTTACAATTTAGTGTATTTTTAGGATAATAACTGTAAAGGGACTGTTGTAATGCAGTGAAGGTTAATATAGCAATTACTAAGCTCAGATTCATCTTACCAGTTTAAATGTATACTGTGCTTTTGTAATTATTTCTTTTAAATGTTGTGTTTCATAAATTTTTTAAACCATCTAATTAAATCACAAAACATTCAGCCAGTAAAAAAAGAAAACCTGTAGGATATATATATGTATAAACCCCGACATATATATGTTTTTAGATCTATATTGTCTAATTTATCATTGTAGCCTTAAGTTGATTTTCTTTACTGTATATTTATTTTTGGACTTATAGTGGTTAATAAAGTCAAATAATGGTATGAGAGATTGTCAGTAATTGTGTTCCTATTGGTCAGTGTTAGAGGATCTGTGTAACAACTGAGGCTTAGCCTGACAGTTAGCCTGCCCTGGACCAGGCTAGTTTCCCAGCATAAGTTGCCAGGGTAACTGAGTTTGAACTATTTTAAGTTTGCTTTATGAAACAGAATCAACCAACAATAAGTCTGACTAACCAAAATAAGTCTGGCTTATACTCTAATCTTGGTTTATGGAACAGCCCCCAGGAGTGAGTTATGTGCGTACTCGACCATGGTTAATCTAGAACTCCAAGTCGACGGCTCTGCCGACGCCACACAGCGCAGGACTCTCCAAGTCCTGATTTGCTCGCTCAGCCTGACCGTTAGTCTGCGGATGGTAACCGGAAGATAAACTCGCAGTCGCCCCCAACTGTCGACAGAATTCTGTCCAAAATCTAGACACAAATTGGGGACCCCTGTCAGAAACCACGTCCACCGGGAGGCCATGGATGCGAAAAACGTATAAGACAATAGTCGCTGTCTCCCTCGCTGAAGGCAATTTGGGGAGGGGAATGAAATGAACCGCCTTCGAGAACCTGTCCACCACAGTAAGGACCACGGTATTGCCACTAGATGGGGGTAGACCTGTGACAAAGTCCATGGCTATGTGTGACCAGGGTCTCGAAGGGATAGACAGTGACCGGAGTAGCCCTGCTGAGGGTCGATTTGAGCCCTTACCCACCACACACAACGGACAAGCTGAAACGAACTCTTGAGTGTCCCGCGCCATCGAAGGCCACCAGAACCGTTGCTTGATTAACGAACATGTTCGAGTTGCTCCTGGGTGGCAAGCTAGACTGGATGAGTGACCCCACTGAAGTACGCTAGTTCGGACCGGCTCTGGCACAAACAACAGACTCGCTGGACACCCCGCAGGAATCGTGACGTCGCGTAACGCCTCACGGACCCTTGACTCCACTCCCCAAGTAACCGCCGCGACCACCCGGTTGGGAGGCACAATGGTCACTGGAGAAGTGGATCCAGCCTCTACTTCAAAAATCCGTGAGAGCGCATCAGGCTTACCGTTCTTACTACCGGGGCGATATGAGATGTTAAAATCAAATCGGGCGAAAAATAATGCCCAGCGAGCCTGTCGAGAATTTAGTCTCTTAGCGGAACGGATGTACTCGAAGTTTTTATGGTCGGTCCAAACTATGAATGGAACCCCCGCGCCTTCCAACCAGTGACGCCACTCCTCCAGCGGCAACTTAACAGCCAGTAACTCCCTATTCCCGATGTCGTAATTCCGTTCCGAAGGAGTTAGACGATGAGAAAAAAAAGCGCATGGGTGTATTCTGTCATCCGAAAGGGACCTCTGAGACAAAATTGCCCCCACTCCTAACTCCGACGCATCGACCTCCACAACGAATTGACGAGACGGGTCAGGGTTGGTGAGAATGGGAGCCGAAACAAAGCGGCTCTTTAAGGTTTCAAACGCCTCTTGAGCCTGCGTTGACCAACAGAATCGAATTTGTGTGGAGGTGAGATTCGTCAGCGGTAGGGCAACCTGACTAAAACCCCGAATGAAACGCATGTAAAAATTGGCGAACCCCAGAAAACGCTGGACCGCCTTGCGATTCTCTGGGGTGGGCCAATCAGCAACCGCCTTTACCTTAGCCGGATCCATTCGGATGCCTTCAGGCGACAGAACGAAACCCAGGAACGGAACCGACCGTGCGTGAAACTCACACTTCTCCACCTTGGCAAATAAACAATTCTCGAGCAGCCGCTGTAGCACTCGCCTGACGTGCTGGACATGGTCGCGCTCGTTCTGGGAGAATATCAGGATGTCGTCGAGATACACGAATACAAACCAGTCGACCATGTCTCGGAGCATGTCATTCACGAGTGCCTGGAAGACCGCCGGGGAGTTTGAGAGTCCAAAAGGCATGACCAAATACTCGAAGTGACCTGTAGGGGTATTAAAAGCGGTCTTCCATTCATCCCCCTCTCTAATCCGAACCAGGTGATAAGCATTGCGTAGGTCCAACTTCGTAAAGATGGACGCCCCCTGCAAGAGTTCGAACGCTGAAGACATCAATGGCAAAGGGTGGCTATTCTTTATTGTGATGTCATTCAGCCCTCGAAAGTCTATACAAGGACGCAGCGACCCATCCTTCTTCCCCACGAAGAAGAACCCCGCCCCAGCTGGAGAGGAAGAGGGACGAATTATACCGGCTAGCAGAGAATCGTTGATGTATCTTTCCATGGCCTCCCTCTCAGGACCGGAGAGCGAGTAGAGGCGCCCCTTAGGCGGAGAAGTGCCAGGAAATAATTCAATCGCACAGTCGTACGGGCGGTGCGGAGGGAGAGATGAAGCTCGGGACTTACTGAACACCGCTCTTAAGTCATGGTAAACCTCCGGTACATCCGCCAGGTTCACCGGTTCTAGCTTAGTGGAATGGGTAATCTCAGTGAGAGAGGTACCACATAGGGTTCTGGCTGAAATCGGTTCAGTCAGGAGAGAACGTGTAATGCCCAAGCGCTCAGCCAGTTTAATGTCCATAAAATCACCCTCCGCTCCAGAATCAATAAGAGCAGATACTTGATGGTTAACCCCCTCCAACTGTAGAAAAGCCGGAAGAATGGAACGACCACCAGATGGCAGTTGTGTGTTGGTGACGCTCACCATCCTCTGTCCCTTAAACGGAGCACGTCGTTTCTTTAATGGACATTCAGCCGCCATGTGACCCGCCTTTCCGCAGTAGAGACAAAAGTTATTTGCCATGCGATGACGGCGTTCCGTGATGGTTAGATGGGCTCTCCCGATCTGCATGGGTTCCTCATCCGAAAATAACACTTGTTGGGAAGTAGCCCCTCTCATGACTGGTGTGTTGTTGATGACGTTATGAGGAGAACCCACCCTCCGAGTCTGGGTGCAGAGGGAGATCCGGTTATCGACCCGAATGGCGAGATCAATCAACCCGTCGAGTGATGTGGGTAGTTCCAAGGCATAAATCTCATCCTTGATGTGTTCCGCTAAGCCATGAAGAAAGTGGTCCCACTGTGCTTTGGGATTCCACCCACAGGATGCCCCGAGTGTACGGAACTCAATTGAGTACTCCGATACGGAGCGAGTCCCCTGCTGTAACATCGTCAATGCTCGTGCCGCCTCGGTCGCCAACGCTGACCGATCAAAGACCTTGCGAAGCTCCGGAGAGAATCCCTCATAAGATCTGCAGCACTCGTTCTCATTGTCCCACATGGCTGTTCCCCACTCTCTCGCAAGCCCAGCCAGGTGCATGATCACAAACGCAACCCTGGACCTCTCCGTCAGAAAGCGGGAAAGCTGGAGTGAAAAAGTCAATGAGCATTGAGAAATGAGCGACACGAATTAGGCTCACCAGAGTAGGAAGCAGGTGGGTTGAGTCGAGGTTCGGATCGGCGAGGCACTACCACCTCAGCGTTAGGTGGATCAGGTGCTGTAGGAACCATGGGAGAACTGGTCTGTAGCTGTTCGAGCCGATGAGTAATCGCAGCTAACTGCTGTGACATCTCTGTCATGGCCTGACGAGAAGCCGCTAATTCCTCCTGCTGTCGTCCTAGCAGAACGCCCTGCTGAGTAATGGCCCGACGCAGTTCCGTCTCCTCTGCTGAGTCCATTTGGTCAGTGGATTCTGTCGAGTAGGCCTGATGTGAAGAGATGAGGAGGACTCAAATGCAGTGATGAGAAGTGAAAAGTTTATTAAACTTCAGTGACACAGTGAACAAGTGTTTAGTCTATTGGTGGTTCCTGTGAGCACAGCCCGCACACGGATGTAGAGAGAAGAGGAGACCACCGACAGACAGAGAGATCCCAGGAATGTCCAGCAATGGACGAGAGTAGGATCCAGCAGGCAACAGTCCTGCACCGACCCCCACGTCTAGGATTCCTGAACACAGATCACAGGTAAGCAACACAGAGAACACCAACGGCCTAGGACTGCACACCCGACATGAAACAATCCACTGACAACACTGGTAGACACAGCTGGGAATATAAAGGGTAGGGGAAATGAGCAACAGGTGAGGAAGATCAATTCGTGATTGTGCTAATTGCCCACATCACGAGCTGCAGAAATGACAGGACAAAACAAAACAACAGAGAGGTGCCGGTGACACACCCTGACCCGTGACAAAATTTACATATAAGTTTACACTTGTGCTACACTAAAGCCTGACATGGGCACTTTTTGTGACAGCAACCTCATCATTTTTGATTAAAGATGAAAACTTAAAGGCTAACTTCAGAATTTGAACTAAAATCAGTATTCTTATGATTGCTCTGAATATTTCAGACTAAGTTCAACAAACATTAAATTACTTATTCATATACTTAAAAAAAATTATTAATAAAAATGTAGGTGTGACGGGGTTGAGAGACTAGGGTAACAGGATTGAATAGACAAATACAGCTCTTAACATATACATAGTTGTTTTTTACTTAAATTCACTGTAAGATTTTCTAGAAGCACTGTATTTCATTATGTAACCAAGAAAAACAACAGATATAAATTGCAATTGCAACTCAGTTTTATTAACCCGACTGCAGGAAAAACAACAATAACATAGTATACATTAGAACATTATAAACAGACTAAATAGGTTATCAAAATACAACATAACTTGTGTGCTTTTTAAAGTGTGTTTGTGTGTGCGAGCATGTGTTTGTGTGTTTTTTTTTATGTGCGTGCGCTTCGTGGCAAAAAAGTAACAGGGTTGAGTGTGACGGAGTTGTGATTTTTTGCTCGAAAATGGCCACTGCTCTACATAGTGAATAACAGGAGAGCACATGGCATGCATGATATTAGGAAATCATGTATATTGTTGAAATAACAAAGTATACATTTTCACAAGTAGGCTAATAGAATTCTATCTTTATTTGATGTAACGGGGTTGAGTCTTTGAGCTTGACAACCACAATATCACAATTCTAAATAAGTTATAGTTATAAAAGAAGGTGGTAACTTGCCTGTGTCTACACACAATGTTGTTCAGAAGACTTCTATGATGTCACTTCCTGTTATTGATGTCACATAAGGATCTGTTAATTATTTTTATGGGGGAGAATGATTTGTGTAACGGGGTTGAGGGATTACTGAGGTACGGAACTAAATAATGTGATTTTAATGAATAATCATGAATTTACTTAGATAAAAAAACATTACCAGCAAAAAATCACAGATAGATATTCATGGGAATGACAAAATGTATGGTCCTTTTTCTCATTTTATTATTCATATCCCAAATACACTTTCATAGAAGGCCATGAGGGACATGACAAAATAGGTGGTGTCAACAGATAAAACAAGATAATTTCTAATATAAAGAAAATAATGTCATTTTTGTTTTACTTTATTAAAGGAGACATTTCAATTGATACAAAAAGCTTTTAAAAATGGATTTTGGTGACCCAATAAGTAAAATACACTTAAAAAGGTCAGAGGGACTCAAATCATACCGGTTTCGTGGAATGACTCAAATAAGAGCGTTTAAGAGTACGATTGTTTGGTTAGGAAGTCACAATTTAAAAAAAGGTGACTTAGATTTTTTTTTTGTAGGTGTACAAAAATATGTGATAGTAACCTACAAGATGGCCAGTTAAACGTAGAGTAGACGATTTCGGACAAGCTAGCAATGGCATGAGATCCAGCCCTCCCTTCAGAGCTTCTCCAAAGCCTTCTCCTTCAAAACACATGAACAACTCGCGCAGCAGCGTCTGCAAAGCTTCACGAGAAGAGATGGTGTTAAATTACCGCATGTCTCAAAGTTTCAACCAGCAGCCTATAACAAAAAGTGTTTATAAAACAAATTGCCTACCCTAACTTTAATTTGAGTAATGCCATTATTCTACATAATGATGCAGTTTTACGTCAATATTTAATGACGTCATCATGCAATTCAATAATTTAACAACTTTTAGCAACAAATCAACCTGCCTATAGCAACTTCCTAAAATTAGTTGGGCAACAGTGCATACACCTTCCCTTCCTGTCCAGTTTTTAAAAGAAACAATAGTTATTTGTCAAAGTGAAAAGTCACTGTGTGGATGAAAATCTTAATTTTAAAATGTCATATAATGACATCTCTGACTCTTTCGAGCATAACTGTCTTATCACAGTGAATCTCTTTAAGATGTCCACGTAATGTTGCTGGGTATTATTATATTGATTATAATGCTTCTCTGGCTTCATGCTCTTTCCTCTTCATGTGCTTTATTATCTCTTGAAAGCCTACGTTTAAAGCTTCATTAAGCTAATCACTAGTGTTCTTCTCTGAAGAGTTCATTTAAAACCATTTTACTGGTTTCCTGTTCCACACCGAAATTGTGTGGCCCAGCAGTTGTCTGTCGCACCAATTCCGGCAGTCTGCTGAACACTAAATAAATAAATAAAAATAAATGGCCACGCACTGGCAGAACCCTAGCAGATTAAAGGCTGAAGCGTGCAAACAGGAGCTCTTTCCATTTCCCAGACTGCATCTCTGCTCAAGCTGTGTTTGACAGCCCAGGCAGTGTTTGTATGAGCAACAGCTGAGCTTAACACATGATCCACAGTGCATTTCAAATCAGAGCAAAGCTCATCCAGCTCATAGACATGCATAAACAGACATGCTCCAACTAAAACACACCATGATATGATCGTGATATATTAGCAATATCACTCAAATATTTATATAGATATAAAATTAATGAAACCTGACCAGAACATGTCCAGGTCATAATACATAATGACATAATACATAATGATTATTATTTAATACTTATTATATTATATTACTGTAATATAAAAAATAAGAATAAAAAAAATTAGCAGGTGGCTGGAGAGAACGCACACAATGAAGGAATAAAAGAAAAAGAGTCTTTAAGTCAAACAGAACACTCAGGAGATTACCACACTTACACATCGACAATAACGGACAAAGGAACTGAGAAAACAGGGCTTATATAACAGGAACGTAATAATCAGGGTGAAACAGAACTGCTGTGAACTAATTATCTTATGATCAGGAACACAGGTAAACTAAAACAGATCAAGCAAAACCTACTTTTTAAAAAACATAACATTTCTTTCCATTGTTTTGCAGACAATGTACAAATCTATTTGCCTGTAAAAAACAATGAGAAAGACAAAGATCTCTCAAGCATAATAAGACTGTCTCAATGATAATAAGACTGAAATTGTTGTGTATGGTCGTGCGGTACATTTTAGTGCCTGTGTAGATGCTCTTGGTACTTTAGGTTCCCATATTCAACCTTTTACCAAGAATCTGGGTGTGATTTTTGACAGTGCTTTTTAAATTTGACAAACAGATTAGTTCAGTTGTTAAACTAGCTTCTTCCAGCTGAGACTTTTGGCTAAGGTCAAGCAATACCTGCTACGCAAAGACTTTGAAAGAGTCATACATGCATTTATTAAGTCACGTTTAGTGCATTTATTACGTCACGTTTAGACTATTGTAACTCTTTGTATGTTGGATTGGAGCAGTCATCCCTTCGTCGGCTACAGTTAGTCCAGAACGCAGCAGCTCGACTTTTGACTGGGACCAAAAAGCACAACCACTTTACACCAGTTTTGGTCACGCTTCACTGGCTATTTGCTTCAGGATTGAATTAAAAATTGTATTAATTGTTTTTAAAATCTTAAATGGGTTGTCGCCTTCTTATTTATCAGAGCTTTTACATGTCCACACACGTGTAAAAGCATTGAGGTCTTCCGGTCAGATGCTCCTTGATGTGCCCAGATCTAGGTTAAAAAACAAAGGTGACCGAGCCTTTGCAGTGGCTGCTCCAAACCTCTGGAATAGTCTACCTATCCATGTAAGAAAAGCTCGGACCATTGAGACATTCAAGTCCTTGCTTAAAGGAGCATTTCACCCGTGGGAACAATAATCTTTATTGAAAGTGGGTCATATATGTAGTCGAAATGTAAAATAATTTTCGAATTTGGTGCCTTCTTGACCGAGAAAAGACAGAAAGTAAATTTAGGGTGTGTTTGTATGAAAGACAACAACTCCCACAAGGCAACACATTGCAAAGCTCCGCAAGCCACTCCCACTAATCCAGAATGGCGCGTATGAGGTATCCGCCTATCAGACAAATCACCCTCCGTCTACAAAGCTAGCTAACCACCAGAGCTTGAAATTAATTTCACACAAACATTAAAGTTAGTTGGCAAACTCATTAGTGAATTACTCCTCGTTTGTATTTCTTTCGAAATGGTGAATTATTGCATGGTGCCGGGCAGCCGGGATGTTCAGTCAGAACATATGCGGTGCAGAACTAGGATGGTTCACAACACAAACGTCCGTGTCCTCGTCTGTTTCAGAGATTTCGTCCAGGAGAAATTGGCATCGTTGAAATTCTTTGCAGCAGACGGACTGTGTCCGCATGCGCACAGGCACCACCAGTCCGCCCCAGCTCGAGCCAGTCCGGGCTTCTCGTCCGCGACACAGGCAGGTCTTCTGCCTCGGCTGCAGAAGCCGCCGGCGCCTCCTGTTCCTACATCAGCCTCAGCTGCTCTTCGCTATATTGCGGCTCGTAAAAGTAGCCATGAACATTTGAAATCCTCTTCTTCCATTATCATATCATATTGAGTAAGTTACCGTCCGCCATTGTCGTAACTTCACATTTGGCTCCACAGCGCCTGTTAGCTTAGCTTCCAAACAAGATGGAGGATATTGCTTTTAGTTTCTGCAAGTGAAGTCCCACACACTGATCTGTAATAGGTCTGTAGTGTGAGTGGGTCCTACCCCCTGGATAAATGTGGAACGAGTGTTTGTAGTGAACCACTCAACAAAGATATTTGACTTCCTGCTTAGAATGACGCAAAATTAAGATTTTTACATCATTATAAGCAGGAACTGCAACACTGAAATCCTCATTTCTCCCTTCTCAGGGGAAAATGAGGGAATAATGCATGACCATTCAAAAATATGACTGGGTTTCTAACGATACAAAGCTTAATGCAAATGGGTGAAGTGTCCCTTTAAGACCCATTACTATGCTTTCAATTCAAGTTGAGCTTTGATATCTTATTATTTTGTATTGTATTTTGTGTATTGTTTGTGTATATTATTTACTTGATTTTGGACCTTGTTAAGCACTTTGGTCAATTATGATTCTTTTTAAACGTGCTATATAAATAAAATTGAACTGAACTGAACTGAACTGAAAATCAAAACAGAATGAAACTGTTACAGTGTGTGGCGAGCAGGACGAGGTCGAGGGACGTGAGAGAGCGGCGCGAGACCGGTGGCGTGATTGATGATGAACGACACCTGCGCGACGCACCGGTCTGGTATCTCTCACGGAGGAGAGGAAGCATAAAAGGAGGAGCGACGACAGTGGTGATCGAGAGAGGAACAGGCCTGATTTTATTTGATGTGTTGTTTCCGTTTTATGTGGCCAGCAGTCGTCCGCGAGGGGCTGCTGGCTTATACTTTCATTTTTGTATTTGTTTATTTATTTATGATTAAAGTTCTTGAATGTTCGCTGGTTCCCACCTCCTTCTTCCCATAACAACATACCTCGTTACACAGTGGCTCCTCCTTTCCGGAAGGTGCGTCCTCACGTCGTAACGAGTCTACCTGAGGAGGAAGGGAGCTCTGGAGGAAAGTGTGGAGCTGGTGATGGGCAGGGAAGAGAAGGAGTTGGTGGAGATAGACACCATGGTGGTAAGAGCCAGGGTGGAGCTTTGGCAGAATACTCAGGCAGAACCCAGAGACCAACTGACTGAGGCGGAACCAGGGTGCGTGGAGTATCCGGTGGAGCAGAGAGGCCGACGGACCAGGGTGACATCCACGGCCTGGAAGTTCAAGGTGGAACTGCTGGCTTGCGGGTCTGAGGTGGAAACGGGGGTTCGGCAGACCGGGATGACGACGGAGGGAGTGACCACCGCGGAGTCAAGGAAGCACAGAGACGAGGCGGAGCCATCGGGCTGACAGGCCGAGGTGGAGACATGGGCCTTGGGGCTTGAGTTGCAGCTGGGAAGCCCGAGGTGGAGCTGACATGGAGCAAGTGGCGGGGACAGAGCCGAGGAGCTGGACAATACCAGCGGTGCCAACGGATCCAGGGGACTGGACATAACCAGCGGCAGGATTAGACCAGACAGTTGAGCTGGAACACTGGAGGATCCAGATCACCGGGCGGAATCAGTGTGGAAGGCGAAGACTCGGGAGGAAACTGGATTTGCGGACCACAGATATATAAGGTAGAGGTCCACTCCTGGCTCTGGGATGGACTGAGCAGCGCACATAGACTCCATGGCTCTGATGGTAGCCTGCTCTGGTTCTGGTACAAACGGACAAAAGAACTGAGGAAACAGGGCTTATATAACAGGAACGTAATCAAGGTGAAACAGAACACACGCAAACTGAAACAGAGCAAACAAAACCAAAACAGAATAATTAAATAAATAATATTTATTTATACATGACGGTAGTATGTTGTACCACCTTTCAAACTAATTTTTATAAAAAAAATACTTTCTGGTCAAAGTAATATTCAGGTTTAAAATATTTAATTTACTAGATAAAAGATAAAAGATTACAAAGTGTGAAATTAACTCCATGTCATAATTCTATGCATCTTGTTCTTTTGTTTTATCCTGAAGTGATAATGATTTTGTCACCAGGCCAAACTGAACCAGCAGTCAGCAGGCAGAATGTTTGGCTCATAATGACTCAGATACACCAGGCGTGGCAGGTGGCAGTGCTGTAACAGTCTGCACAAAACATCTTTGACTAAACCTGAATTATTAAACATCCCACTAATGCCACAAGCCCCTCCGCATGAAAAAACAGAGTTTTAGAAGAACGACTCAGAGCTAATTATTTTTTAAAAGCTTTTATAAACCTCTCAAATATTGCCTCTGTGGACAAATGTAATTCTCAGTCCACATAACTGAGCTTTCATGCAGCAACAAAAGTGCGCAAGGACTATTATTCAGTCCCTGAAGTTTTCCCCTGCATTTTATTTCATGCCATGAGATTCTTGCCATTTTTGCTGCGAATAATTTGAGTGACAGTACTTGAGTAATATGACACTTACATCATGTTTCCCTCTGAATTAATGTTTCAGTTTTTGTTATGGTCTCTCAAACTGCCAAGCTGCAATTATGTAAACTGATGTGGTTTAGTTTTCTTATTGTAAATCAACAGAAAAGATTGTATGCTTCAAAGGCCCTCACGATTTTCGTTTCAGTTCGACCTCAGCAAAAGTGCACATCGAGGGGCATATCAGCCTCAAACGGGGTGACCACGAGCACCCTTACAAAACCTAAAATGACAAATGAGACACCCTACGGTTTTGTTGGCTTAAAGGATAACTCTTGCCAAAATTGAAGGCTATTTTTGTTGATCTATCTGAGTCAAACATTTGAGTAAAAGCATAATTAGAATGGAAACTCCACTTTTAAGTTTGACCGTATTTTCGTTTTCGGTCAAAATGCCTTTTGAATGGGAGTACTAGGGGCACTACAATGAGAGCATCAAAATCAAAATCGCTATTTTTAAAACACTAAAGAGGCTCGAAACAACATGAAACTGTGCTTGAAGTATTACCAGGGGCCCCTACACATGAACTCGAGCATGTTTGTGTACACAAAGTTGGCTAAAAAGAAAGGTTTTGTACGACTCACTTTATCAGTTAGTGTTTCCGGTGGCTGGAATTTTGTCAGTCAAAAGTTGTCGATCTCCGAATGCAATGTAACATGAGGAGAGTAAAGATGGAAAGCACCTAAAGCTTGTTTCCATAACATATTGCCATGAGCTAGGTGTCTAAGTTACCATGCTTTTCATTGGAATTACACGTTCATGACATTTCCTCATATGGAGTCAGTTCATTACGTTGCATTTGGAGATCGACTACTTTTGACTGACAAAATGCCGGCGGACGGAAACACAGTGAGTAGTTCAAAATCTTTATTTTTAGTAAACTTTGTGTACACAAAATGTTCTCAATGCTCGAGATCATGTGTATGGCCCCTGGTGATACTTCAAGCAAAGTTTCATGTTGTGTCAAGCCTCCTTAGTGTTTTAAAAATAGCGATTTTGATGCTCTCATTGTAGTGCCCCTAGCACTCCCATTCAAAAGGCATTTTGACTGAAAACTAAAATACGGTCAAACTTAAAAGTGGAGTTTCCATTCTTTTTATGCTTTTACACAAATGTTTGAGATTAACAAAAAGAGCCTAGGTTTGATTTTGGCAAGAGCTATCCTTTAAAGTCCTCAGAAAATCAAAAGTAAAGATTTTTTTTAGCATTTAGTATGAATATGTTAGCCTTAAAGGAGAACTCCGGGCAATTTTTAAGTTAATCTTTTTATATTTAGGGGCCATTTTATAATTTTGCAAACATTATGAGAATGGTACATTTCAATGTTCTCTGAACATTTTGAAACATTTGAAAGGTTTTAGTTGGTCGGTTAAGGTTAGTTCTAATGTGTTTCAAATGTTTCAAAATGTTCAGAGTACATTGAAATGTACCATTCTCATAATGTTTGCAAAATTATAAAATGGCCCCTCAATGTTCGTATAACCAAAATATGTAACTAATTATAAGTCATGGGGAAGTTGGCAAAATTTTCTTAGAACATATTTTTGTTAGCTGGGTTAACAGATATTATATTATGTAACTGATTATTGACCAAAACCCATTTTAGATTCTAGTGTCAAGCATTGATCACCATTTGATTTTTCTCAGACTGTGAACAGTTAAAAGACATAAATCTCTTTAAAAATATATAATTCCATTTTACTGCGTGGTAGATTATAATAGAACTGAGAATTACACTTCTGAATTTAAATTTAATTTGAATTTATGTCGCACACGACATGAAATGGCACCTCTATAAATTTGTATTTAACTTATATGTATTTCATATGTGATAAACCATTTATGGAACAGAACAACTCCAAAGTCTAAGCTATCTTTTATGACTAAATGATTACATTCAGACGTGTGAATCATTGTTCTCTCTATATGACAAGCGGGAAAATAGAAGGGCTTGATGATGTCAACTGAAAAGTAATTTCACAGTGGTTGCATCCAAAAGCTTAAAAATGCTTCAGAGATTCCAAGGTAAGAAGGCATCTAGGCACATCCGAATCCAATGTTAGCTTCTCTTCCGGTCTCCTGAGATACCTTCATCTGATTGCTTTTTGAATGCAGCATAAATGCATCCTTCACTGCATTCGACATCCCACAATACTGTGTGTTCCATTCTGTGACAGTTGAGCTAAGATGGTGTCTGAAAGTTGCAGTTGGTGGTCAGTCTGTATGTAAAAATATATGTTTTTGACCAACGTTTTCCACTTTTGATGTAATTTCTAGCGAGAAGGTATTGTAGAATACTTGTAGTAACACTTTATTTCGATAGTCCACTTTAGACATTCTAACTATAAGTAACTTTGCAGCTACATCTCAACTAACTGTCATTAGAGTATTAGTAGACTGTCTGCTTAATATCTGCTAACACTTTATTTTGTTGGCCCCCCAACAGACATTCTACCGACTATAAGTAACTTGGCAACTACAAGTCAATTTACTGTATTAAACTAACCCGAACCCTAACGCCTAACCATAACCTACCAGTCTACTGACAGTCTACTGACAGTCTACTACACTGTCAGTAGACTACTACTAATATTCTAATGAGATTTAGTTTACATGTAGTTGCAAAGTTACTTATAGTTAGTAGAATGTCTAAAGTGGACTATCAAAATAAAGTGGAACCTATTAGTTATCACCAAAACTCTCTCTATTTTATTATAGATCATTAAACCGTTATTCTGCCTCAGAAGTCTGTCCAAAATCAGTTTTTGCACAAATGCTGCCTGCAAGGTAATTGCCTGCGTGCCTACATTTTCTGACGCAGACACTTTTTCCTTTGGAAAAACATGTACTGATGAATCATGCACAATCGGACCAGGAATATATTAGTACATTTTAATTTCTTGCTGATTTAATGAATATTAAGATAAGAAATTTTTTCTTAACAATCCTTCAGATGCTTTCTAGTATAGATTGTTCTCAAAATCTTTTGTCATGTGTTTGGAACGACACAGGATAAAACCATACCGGTTTTTGTTGCAAGAGGAGCGATGGATGGTATAGAATGAGGGAGAAGGCTTTTCACTCTCACCTCAAGTTCTCGGCTATTTGCGGGTGAAGATGAAATCGGATTAGTGCTAAAACTGGCACTGGCAGATGCTTCGTCTCCCATCCAGATGATCCTTTTAGTGGAGAGTCATGGTTCATAATGCAACTGCAGACATCAAGGTCATCTGCATGTGAGAGACTATCAGCAGATTTATGTTAAAACATTTTAGACTGAATTATATATGAAGATAAAGAGGGTATGTGTAATAAAGTGTATGTGCAAACAGACAGGAAAGGTTAAAACAGCAAACAAGATTTACCTTGGGTTAAATAGCCATGATGAGACTAGTCATTAAAACACCCAGAAACGACAATAGATAGATGTGAATTACCGGTTACGCCAGGTCAGATATTGCGTGTACTGTGCCAGGAACTACACAGTCTGTGAATCTGTGGATTTGGGCATCAATAATTCAATAAAGAAGACAAGCACTCCTTTTACTGCTCTTTTCGTCTTGCTGGTGTGCTGTTTTATTTTTTCTTCATATCCTGCTGATGAAACACTCATCTCTTTTTAATGCACATTGAAAAACTCCAAAAAAAGACCTTTGAATATTCACTGCAGCTCTTTGGATGTCTAGACAAAGAAACACGGAATAAACATTACTGTTTAGAATCATGCTATTTTTTACTATAAGTTAGTACACCCCAAATTGGATTTAAAATGCATTTAAACGTTAAATGAATGTTAAAAACGTTAAAAAACAAAACGTTTATTTCCATTTTTTATTTTTATTTCAAAGATTTTATTGGAATGCATTCTTTATATATATATATATTATATATATATATATAGGGCTGGGCGATATGGCCCAAAAAAAATATCACGATTTTTTTTTTTATATCAGTCGATATCGATAATTGACCGTTCGCAAAAGCCACGCCCCTTAGTTATTGTTACTACGCCCGTCAAACAATTGAGAACCATAGCCATGGCTGGGTTGAGATCCATACATTAAGTGATTGGTTTTGGAGTAATGCAGCAGACATATCCTCCAGTGCACGACAGAAAGTATAGACAGAATAGCGCACGGGAGCACATGCACAAAACAGTTTTGTAAAATTATATATCAATCATTTTTATTTGATCATATATCATTTTACAAAACTGTTTTGCGCATGTGCTCCCGCGCGCGCTATTTCAGTCACAACACTGCAATCAGAGGACGCGCTGAAACCATCAACTCTCTGTTCTCTTCATTCATAAATCAGCCGACTGAGAAGGATATATTTGTGTAAATAGTTGTGCAACTGCGCGAACTTTGTTTTGAAGTTTAATGCTTGAGTTCCAGAGGAATTTGTGACTGTGTTCCTGTTCAACCACATCAACGTTTCGTAATTAAGTTAGTAAGTCCGTGCTTTTCTCTTTTTTTCCTCTTGTTTGCTGACTGATGAGGGGCCGCAGTGCCGTAGTGAAACGGTGTTTGTACATGTAGCCTATTTTTTAATAATAGTTCCAAGCAATCATAAAATACAGCAAGTTTTAAGCCCGTGCAGACCTCACTGCCATAGGCGCATCATTGCACTATCTTGCTGAAATCGGAATGTTTGACGGAGGTCCTTCTCCTAGTTACAGTTGCTGAGCTAGGATTGGACGAGAACCGTTAGAGGGCGGGGTTTTGCGAACGGTCAATTATCGATAAATGTCAAATCTTTATTTATTTAGACAGATTTTTACTCCTAAGTGAAAGCTGTAGAAACCAGAGCGTTGTGTTTCTAAACTACTCTTTATTGTCAGAACATATCATGACAAACACTTGCCAAACAGGGGAACATTCACAAATCCGAGGTAGAACATTCAAATATTTGACATTTTTCCTTAACAAAATAAATATCTTTATTTCAGTAGTATTAGCTTGAGTTAGGATGCAGATTTACTTTATACAATTTATGTTCATTACCAAAAACAGTAACATCTGTAAAAAAAAAGCAACAACATTTGTATTTGGTAAAATGTAATATTCTTTAGTTTTATTAAAATTAACCATTGGTCATCCAGCATCATGCATTTAGATCATGATAACCACAGATAAAATTTAACTTTATGGTTTCTATAGTATTTATGAAAACCAGTAGCCTAAATACATTATTAAAAACTGTAATTATATTCCATTAGTCCTTTAATGCATTGTCTACATTAATAATATTATACAATTCAATATATATATATATCCCACATTTCATGGTGCAGTTAATATTACTAGGCTAACGTTACAGTAAACCGTGGTAAATGATGGGAATGTGTAGACGGAGAAGCTTCTGACTGTATCGCTGCGCACAGTGCTTCTCCTGTTCGTCAGCGTGGTCTCATCTGCCTTTAAACTGGTGTAAATCACTGAGACATTTGTGTTCTTCGCTGAATTCAAGCGCTCTCACTGTATCTCGTGACCGAGGCTGATCAGAGTAAACGCGTCTGCTCTAGTGAACTCGCGCTGCGCTGCCGTTTGGACTTTGAGCCGAGCGGATAAACGGTCCGTGTGGCGCGCGGTTCAAATGAGATTCGTTCCGCTTTTGGCGCAAAAACATTATCGAACATTTATCGAGCTCTTGATATCGTTTTATCGAGAAAAATTATATCGCGATAATTATCGTTATCGTTTTATCGCCCAGCCCTATATATATATATATATATATATATATTTATTTTTATTTTTTATTTTTATTTTTTTATATTAGGCAATGTTTAATGCATAGTATACTCCAGAGTATACTCTACTTCAGTACTCTATATTGCATTCAAGATTTTATGCTTCTTATTTTTAACCACTTGAAAACAATGCTTTGTTTGCATTATGATATAATATTATAAGCTTCTATGTAGGCTACTTGTTTGTGTATCTTTATATTTCTAAGTACAGAATGCAAATTCATGTAAACATATTTGCTGGTTGTAGACATCCTCCTGCCTCTGATAAAGCCCTTTTAAAAACTCTGATCTGAAGAAGCTATTTCATATGGTCAGTGAGCTCAGAAGAAGATTGAGGAAAAGGCTACTTCCATTAAAAGGGGCATTAGAGAGCATTATAGTGTTAATCCAGGGGCCTTTAGTAACCTGGTAATCTGGATTACATCATGTGCAGATCATCCTGTGGTTTGGGCTGGTGACCTTTCAGCCAAAGACCAACTTTATACTGCATTACCGTCCTAGTTACCCCAGCCCCACTTTTCTGTACCATTTCCATATTTCATCAACTGTGCAGCTGCTATAGAGCAAACATGAACAACTGTACTCCTTCCTCTGTGCTGTGTTTCTCATTAATATGTAAACATGTAAGCAAATGTTTAAGTGCCTCAAGGGGCCAGTAAACACACTTATTTCGCTTCTTTGGCTCAGTGAAAAATGTCCCTTCCTTTCCATAGTTAATTTACTCGAAGCTCTTTTCTGTCCTCGTCGGAGCACATTTCCTAGTACATTCAGCATCTGGCTCATATTCGCCATCTTAAACATATTCTCAAAACTATCATTTTCAACATCTTCAAAATCAATATTTTGATCGCTGACAGCTTCTTCACCATATCCACCATGACAGTGACACTTATATTTGATAGCTTTCAGTTCTTGCTCTGCAGTAAATCACTGAGCCATTTCAAGTTTTGCTGATGATACTTCCTATTCTTTTGTTTTCTGCCTGTGGTAATTTACGTCTACATTAATACATATACATTTGAAAACAGCGTTTTCGGTTAGAAGTCCACACTAGCATTTTCAGGCGTTTTCCGACGTTTCAGTGTGGAAGAGAAACGTTTGAAAAACTAAATTCACCTTATTGCGCATGCGTAAAACCTCACAGAAGCTCACTGAGATGACACAGACGGAAAAATAAATAATAAAGTTATCGCGCAATTCTTCTGACAGGATAACTTTATTCTGCAAAATATCTCACCATTCACTGATGCGTCCAGGTCGTAAGCCTACTTAGTCACCATGGGCCCTATTTTAACGATCTGAAACGCAAGTGTCAAAGCGCAAAGCGCAAGTAACTTTGTGGGCGGATCCGGGCGCTGTTGCTATTTACCCGGCGGGATAAATGACTATTGCCTGGCGCAAATCTAATAGGGGTTGGTCTGAAGTAGCTTCATTATTCATAGGTGTGGTTTGGGCGTAACGTGAAATAAACCAATCAGAGCGTCCTCTCACATTCCCTTTAAGAGCAGACACGCTTGTTCCATGGCGGATTGCTATTATAACGGCGGATTTGCCGGCGCACGCCAGGACCGGTTCACAGCCGAGGAGGCCGACGTTCTCGTCAGGACCGTAAAACACAGAGAAGTGACATTGGGGATGATGGGAGAAACCCACCCAAATTAGCTTCGGTTAAACAGGCGTATAGTTTGGGTAAATGTAGCCTAATCTAGATTTTTTTTTTTTTTTTTTAAATCTAGATAGATCTTTTTCACATCTTCACGGACACAACAATGATTTCCCTCGTGTGTTAATATTTTTCTTGTAATAATGTATGATTTGCAAAAATGAAAACTGCTGCGTCTGTTTATATTAGAGAATCAAAGTGGATGCGCGTTAACACACTACATTATGGCCAAGCACGCGCCCTTATAATACCATGGGCCCTATTTTAACGATCTGAAACGCAAGTGTCAAAGTGCAAAGCGCAAGTAACTCTGTGGGCGGATGCCGGCGCTGTTGCTATTTTCCCAGCGCGATAAATGACTCTTGCGCCCGACGCAAATCTAAAAGGGGTTGGTCTGAAGTAGCTTCATTATTCATAGGTGTGGTTTGGGCGTAACGTGAAATAAACCAATCAGAGCGTCCTCTCACATTCCCTTTAAGAGCCGGCGCGCTTGTTCCGTGGCGGATCGCTATTAACGGCGGATTTGCCGGCGCACGCCAGGAGCAGTTCACAGCCGAGGAGGCCGACGTTCTCGTCAGGGCCGTAAAACACAGAGAAGTGACATTGGGGATGATGGGAGAAACCCACCCAAATTAGCTTCGGTTAAACAGGCGTATAATTTGGGTAGTAAATGTGTAGCCTAATCTAGATTTTTTTTTTTTTTTTTATCTAGATAGATCTTTTTCACATCTTCACGGACACAACAATGATTTCCCTCGTGTGTTAATATTTTTCCTTGTAATAATGTATGATTTGCAAAAATGAAAACTGCTGCATCTTTTTATATTAGATAATCAAAGTGGATGCGCGTTAACATTATGGCCAAGCACGCGCCCTTAAAATACCATATCACTAACGCGCAACGCGCCACTGTCTTTAGACTGTTTTTTTCCTGGTCAATGGCGCAATTGCTTTTTAAAACTGGAAAATAGCACCATGGAAGTTTTGCGCCGGAACACGCCTTCTCTTTGCGCTGAACCGCCCCCGCGAGCGCAAGTTCATTCCCTAATTTACCGACGTGCGTCTGTGGAGGGAAAAGTCCGCTGTGCGCGGGTGCAAAATAGGAATGATACATGCGTCGGTGTTCAAAGTCAATTGCGCTGGGTGTAAGATAGGGCCCCATATCACTAACGCGCAACGCGCCACTGTCTTTAGACTGCTTTTTTCCTGGTCAGTGGCGCAATTGCTTTCAAATACTTGATTAGTTGGTAGAAGTAATTATACATTAATGAGCACATATAATTTTGAAAGAACAAAGTGGTTTTTGCTAAGAATCAACTTTTTTTTGTTACACAGTAAATTACACAGTGTAGCTTTAACAGCAGGAGCGCTTGTTCCATGGCGAGTTGCTATTATAATGGAGGATTTGCCAGGCGCACGCAACTTAGTCACCATGATGGTAAAGGTGATTTCACAGTCTTCAGAATTTTGTTTCCTGGTTCTTGACGGACAACCCACTTTGTCAGGTGTCCTCTATGTGTCTTGCCACTATTGGTCAAACAGGTTTGATCCGTCTTTACTACAATTAGCCTGAATAATTTGGGTAAATGTGTAAGCTAGATTTATGCCTATTTTTTCACATCTTCATGGACACCACAATGATTTCCCTTGTGTGGTAATATTTATCCATATAATTATGTATGGTTTGCAAAAATGGGAACTGCTGCGTCTGTGTAGATGAGAGAAGCAAAGTGAATGCGCGTTGTACACACACTACATTATGGCGATGCATGCGCCCTTAAAATAGCATCTGAATAACATGCCACTGACTTTAGACTAGGGTTTTCCTGGTCTGTGGCTGAATTGTTTTCTGAAACTGCAAAATAGCACCAGGGAACGTTTGCGCCGGAAAACTCCTCCTCTTTTCGCTGAACCACAAGTTCAAGTTCATTCCCTAATTTACCGACGTGCGTCTGTTGTGCAAAATAGGAATACATGCGTCGGTATACAAAGTAAATTGCGATGGGTGCAAGATAGGGCCCTAAGGGTTGGGATAGTCCACCCAAAAGTTAAAATTCTGTTATATTTTTTATCACTCACATGTTGTTCCAAACCCATGTTGTCATGGTTCAGGGTGCTCCATCAGCTTCCTGTGGTCTGTGTTGTCCTGTCATATTCTGCAGCTCGCGATCAGCGCTGATTTTGGAGTGCGGGTGTGTGCAGATTGCCCTGATTGGCCGGCTGATTGCCCTCTCCTGTCTGTTTCTTTTTCCCTTATATTCTCTGATGTGTCTGCCGACTCTGCCCCTTGTTGTCTGTAGATTTGTGTGTGCATCGTCTCTTGTGCTGTTGGACCTTTGTTGTGTTTTTGTGTCTTACCATTGTCTGCTGCTGTGCCCAGGACTCCTAGACGAGGAGTTATACAGCTGGCCGTGCGCTTGCTGTCCTCTGTCTCGTCTCGCTCCCCGTCCCATTGGGCATGCATCTGAAGTGGTTTCCACAGCAGTGTGTCCGCAGGTGTCTATATACGGACGGCTCTGGAGCTCTCACACATCCTTTGTTGTCTGTCTGTGTGTCACTACACTATTGTTTATTCCCTAGACGAGTGTATAATAAACTGTTGCACGAACCCTCTGCTTTTGAGTCCTCTCTTTACGCTCCCTGAAACGTGCATTTCTTTCTTCTGTGGAACATGAAAGATGATATTTTGAAGAATGTTTGGTAACTAAAGCATTTTTTGTCAATAGAATCTTGATCGGGAACCAAATGGTAAATGAATGGGAACCAAAAAATATAGCATAAAGAAGATTTATGCTTCGCAGAAGAAAGAAATGCTTACAGGTTTGGAATGACATGAGGGTGAGTAAATTATGACAGAAATGTCAATTTTGGGTGAACTATACCTTTAAAGATTACATTTTAAATTCAATATATATCCAGGAAAAGTAAAGAATTAGTCTGGCACCAAAACAAACCTTACTGCTTTTACAGGAAAGCATCTGCAAGCTTGTGGACTGATTTGACCTCTCCATGACTAAGAGCTTCCTGTTGTGGGTGTATTTCAGGACACCTCTCCATCCACTGCATGGAGAAGAGCCATTAAGCATCAAGCAACATTTTGCCTGAGCGTGATTGGTTGTGTGTCAGTTTCCTGCAAGATTTCCTCAGTGGCTCAGGGTTATCAAAACTGCTCAAAGCACAAAGTAATATGGAATTTGTGAAGGTATATGAAAACAACAAAAAGCTGCCAGCACCAGATGTCATTATAAGATTGATATCGGATGAGGTACCATGAAAAGAAATTGACTTTATTATCCCCCAAGGGAAATCTGAATTGGAATGCATAGATAGATAGATAGATAGATAGATAGATAGATAGATAGATAGATAGATAGATAGATAGATAGATAGATAGATAGATAGATAGATAGATAGATAGATAGATAGATAGATAGATAGATAGATAATCAGAATCAAGTAGTAAAAAAAAAGCTGTGTAAATAAGCATTTAGGAAAACGTTTTGACTAAATAAGTTACCATTTTCATTTGTGAAATATTATAACAATTTAAAAGAACTGTTTTCTATTTTCATATTTAAAATGTTATTTAGTCAATGATGCAAAGCTGAATATTCAGCATCATTACTCCAGTCTTCAGTGTCACACGATCCTTCAGAAATCATTGTAATATGCTGATTTGCTGCTCAAGAAACACTTGACTATTATCAATGTTGAAAGCAGAAACTTAAGATTTTTGTGAAGATCGTTACATTTTATTTTTTAGGATTCTTTGATAATTAGAACATTCATAAGAGCAGCATTTATTTGAAATATAAACCTTTTGTAACATTATACATGTCTTTTTACTTTGGTCAATTCCTTCCCACCAAAAAATTATTTCATTTCCAAAAAAAAAAAAAAACGAATAAAAAAAAAGAAAAGAATTCTACTGGCTTAAAAGTATAAAAAGTGCGTGAATAAAAAGATTTCTCTAACTATTTGCAATAATTTCACCCAAATGAAGTCTCTTGAGGTGGGCACGCTGGTAGGGTGGCACAGCTGGCAGATGTGACCAGGAGGCTGACTCAGCCAGTGGCCTGCAGGGACGTGCTGTTTTTCACCCTGTGGGGAGAAGTTGGAATGGCATATCTGCATGCACACAGCAGGTTAATGTGGAGGTTTTTTCCTCTATGTGGAGGAAACCCTCTGGGTCTCACAGCAGGTGAAGTCTCAGACACATCATGGCTCTTATTGTACAGCAAAACAATATGCGACTCCCCATCCCATTAGAAACATGCTAAAAATAATGATTATAATGGCTATAATTATAAATTAAAACAAGACAAATGCAGTCTGTGAATATGTAAATGTATAATTGTTATTGTGGCTTTTTATTTAGAGCATCTCCCAGTGAGATAATTGCGGAGACGGTCCGGCTGGAGCAAACCTGGGGTGAGGCATCTTTCTCAAAGAGACAATAGTGATAACAGCAGCAAAGCTAGCTGAAGCCTGCCTTAGACTGGGATCCTGCTCACAACATTTGTGATGGAAGCACAGATTATTAACCGTTACATAGACACTGTGTGGGTTTGTATCTGGGTATGTGCTGAGGAAAGGGTAAACTGAGAACAAAAATCAATATTTCCTCCTTATTAATGCATGACTAATCCTTCATTCAAATATATTTGGCATTCTCAACTCCACATGGTCTCTCATTCAATCTAGGACGAACAAATATTGCAGAGCAGCTCTCCCCAATTATTTCTCTCTTATGATCTTATTGAACATGGTGATAACTGAAAAATGTGTGATAAAATAAACTATTATATTTACAACAGTGGAAATTAATGGATAGACGGACGGACGGACGGATAGATAGAGATAGATAGATAGAGATAGATAGATAGATAGATAGATAGATAGATAGATAGATAGATAGATAGATAGATAGATTCATGCAAAATCCCTTTGTGAAATCCATATAATTTGCCTACGCATAATCAATACATCACAAAGTAATACATCTTATAGCTCTGGCTCTGGTTTCATTATATTCCAACAAGTGGCTGTCTGTTAATGAGAGGCACAATCTGGCATAAGATGTTTTGAAATGAGATGCTATTGAAAGTAGCACATGGTTGAGTGGTTGCCAATGGTGATTAAGTGAAAGTGACCTATAGAAAACAATGCTATATGTAACTGAAAAATCACTCAATGCTAGACGTGCTTGATTTGTAAAACATTGGTTTTGAGTCATCTCAAATCATATTTCTTTTAGTGAACGTGATATTTTTCCAATTAAATTTTCCCAATTCAAAGAACCCTAAATTAACATGACAAGTTTAGAAAATGATTCATCTGGGAATGAAGAATGTGGAAAATAGGAAAACGAAAACTGTTTTGTGCAAGAAATCTTTATCAAACTTGTATCTGAACTTGAAGGACAAAATAAAAATAAGTATGAAATGTATGCAAAAAAATTAATAAAACTATAGCACACAACTTATATGATATGGGTAACTGATTTACATGAGATATAATACAGAACTATAGCTACAGTAAATGATAACAACTATTTGGATTGCATAATTTGTATTAGTTTGTACTATATAATAAATCTTTAATAGCTAAAACAGTGCATCTTAAACCTTGAGATAAACTGGGGCTAAATTACAAGAAATAGTAAAAAAACAAAAAACAACAACAATGAAAATTAGATTGCTTGACGTTCAAAAGTTGCTTGTTTCTCCAGATGTGGCTGTTGTTGTTTATAATGCCTCATCAAAAACTCCTAATTGTTTGCAGCATGTAAAATAAGAATATACATGTTCAATTAAAGTCCATATGTAAGCCTTTGAGCTTTGCTGAACAAAATAAACCATATAAGCCACTCAGCATCAACACTTCCAAGTAGGGATAAAGTTGTAAGGTGTAAGCTAAATCTAACCAAGAAAAGGATCAACTATATTTTGCTAATGCCATCACTGTAATGGTTTATGAATATCAGCTCTTATATTGGACTGCATGTTCTTTTTTATAATGTCACTGCACATTTTCTTCAAACATTTACTGTGGAAAGGCATCATGCACAAAACAGAAGCTCACAACATGTTTTGTTTTCCAAACTGCATCATATAGCCTACCACTGTAAAAAAGAAGCCTATACCCTGTAACAATGTCAAAAATATTCTTAGTTTTTATATATTATTTTGTGGTAATATAGGCTAACACATTTTATAACAAAGCTGTTAGTAGGCTATTTATTAAAAAAACAAATGACCAAATAGTGTTCATAAATACTTTTGAGAGACCTAAAAAAAAGCAATGAAATGGTATCGGCCAACCAATCGTGACAGGTTTGGCTGATCTCCCAGGATGAGAGTGACTGGTTATTTCACTGGCAAGCGTTTACTCGTAGCCTAAGCCTTTTTAAACTCGTATCACCGTGGACGGGCGAATAACGGATTGTCTTCTGAAAATCTCGGCATCATCATCATCATCATCCCTATCATCATCATAATCGACAAAAACATCACAAGCGAACAACTCCGCGCGTCAATTCGCGTTAAGAACGCTCGAACGTTTGTTTACATTCCGCCTTCGGAGAATCAGTTTACATCGCTCTCTCTCGGAATGCCTTTGTGACGTCATGGAGGTAGACATTCTCTTTGGAGTTTTAAAATGAACACCTGTTATGTTTAAAATGGCATGCTCGTTGCGCAAAAAGAAAAAGAGAGGCGACGTTTTAAATGCATGCGGACATAGCCTACTGAAGCTTTCTAATCTCCGGCAGCACAACTAAATCCGTTTAGGGATCCATTTAGTGATAAGCCCGACTGTTGCTGTCTGCACCAAGAGGGAACATGGATGGTGAGGAATTTGCAGTGACGAGAGCGATGATGATGATGATGACTGCACTCGTATGGCTGCTCTGCTCCCGTGGAAACTAGAAGACACTATCATCCAGCGTGTTATTAATATTTTCTTTTGGATTTTTTTTTTAGTGAGAAACGTATCAATATCCCCGCGCAAACATGGGCAAAGATGAATGCAAGACCATGTTGGACGCTCTGAACAAAGTAACAGCTTGTTACAGGCATCTTGTTATCGCTTTGGGGAGCACATCCGACTCCCAAAACCTGCGCGAGGAACTTAAAAAGACCCGAAAGAAAGCCCAGGAGCTGGCAGTGGCCAACAGGACTAAACTGACGGCTCTTCTGAAGGACAAAAGCATCAGCAAAGATGATCGTGCAGAATACGAGCGCCTCTGGGTGCTCTTCACCAGCAGCATGGATCTCCTGGAGGTGGACATGAAGCGATCCTTAGAGATCGGGCAGGATTTCCCCCTCAAAGTGCCAACGAGACACCTCATCCAAACGGGAATGACCGGCAGCACCACCACCGTGGCGGCCCGAGCCATGAGCGTTCAAAACATGAAGTACGAAGCCGATGCGAACATCGACACGGTGGACCTGAAAGAGCTGGAGACCGAGATCGCTCAGGTGGACCAGATGATGGAGGAGATGGAGATGAAGGTCCAGGTGGCGCCGTGGGCAGTCGAGGCGAAACAGGAGGCGGGAGCCGAGTTGAAATCAACCGTCAGTGTTGGGAATTCATCAGTTGGTGTCATCTCGATCTGCGAGGAGGAACCCAAAGAAACGGTGGAAGGAGAAAGTGGGATGATGAAAGTATTAGCGGGGATCATTTTCACCGCTGTGTTACTCATAGCTGGAATTCTGGGGTACCTGGTGATTAATTTATAATTTAGCCTATAGTTTGGCATGTATATCTGGATGACAGTGGCTCGAGGGCTTTAGATTTTCCAATGGAGGAAGCAACACGTTGCTACAGTAGGCCTGCCAATTTGCTGAGGCAGTTTATGTTGCTCTTGATGTGGAGATAAACAGATCACCTGGCCCTGGGTATTAGTATAATGCATCAGTGTTTAAAGGGAATAGCCAAAAGGAATAAAAACTCTTCCAGTGGTCCGTCATGACTGCTCCCTCAACCCCTGAAGGTAAAAAAACTGAACTGACTACAATCAGAAGTGGGATTGTCTCAGAAAGGTTTTACTTAAGGGACTTTTAAGCTAAAATTTTAATTTGAAAAGAATTGTCACTCTTTTGGCTTAATAGTAACTGGCCGTTTCATTGCTCTGCAAAGATCTACAACCTAAGATTACAACTTTTGTGACCCTCTGACCGAGCATCATTGGGTTGTGCATATTTAACAGGTATTTGTTTCACAGTTTATATTGGTAGGTGGCATATTTAAGGTTGCTCATTGTGTTTCTGACTTCCCCGGGATTCTTGTTAAGGGATAGTTCACCCAAAAATGAAAATTGTCATCATTTACTCACCCTCAAGTTGTTCCAAAGTATGAATTTCTTTCTTCAGACAAAGGAAGATGTTTTGACGAATGTTTGTAACCAAACAGTTGTGGGCCACCATTGACCTTCATAGTATTTTTTTCCCCGATACTATGGAAGTCAATGGTGTCCTATCAACTGTTTGGTTACAAAAATTCATCAAAACATCTTCTCTTGTGTTCAGCAGAACAAAGAAATTCATACAGGTTTGTAACAACTTGAGAGTGAGTAAATGATGACAACATTTTCATTTTTGGGTAAACCATCCCTTTAGTCCCTTTGCAAGCTATTGGTCAATGTCTCTGAAAATGGCCCTTCACTGACTGCTTGCACTCTTGAAAAACGGGCCTTAGGCGTGTTCTGATAAACACTCTAGTATGATAGTTAATTTGTACATATGAACTGTACTCATGTTAAATTAGTGTACATAAAATATATTTATTATAATAAATGAAGTAAATTATGCTTGTTTTGTTAAGCTTGTGCTTTGTTCATGAAGCAATTCATGTTGAAAACTTTGCATAACAAGGATTCATTTATCATGTCTTATTCCACACTGCCTTCTGGTACGTTAATTTAAAAATGCACTTGGTTTTCTTTATCCTTATTTAAGCATATAGACTGCTCACTCAGGTGTCTCTGAAGCACATTTTAGTGCTGGTTTATTTTTCTTATGCAATCAGATTCTTGAGTAAAGTTTATTTGGTCATTGTTATTCTTAAATTCTGATCCCCTTAGTTTATTTTCAGACTTTAGTTAAGTATATGGTTGGCAGATACTTCTTGCTAAACTAATTAAAAAGGTATTTATAGAAGATTTTAAAATCCCATTTACTGGCCTACTGTTCGCTGTAGCCCTGGCAGAGACTAGACTCTGTATTTTTTTTACTTTTAATGTGATCAGCTGTTAGTCCTCTTTAAACCGAAGGAAGATTTGTACTGAGCTGTACAGAATACTTCCTTTACTGCCTAATGGTAATATTGTGTCTGAAATGGTAAGAGGATATAGGCCTATTTCCTTTTCATTAATTCTTTCCTTATATAAATTATCTGTTAAGTGCATGAAAAATATGGGTTTAATAGTCTTAATCAAAAAAAATTCCATAATGATGAAACTCACAGCCTGTTCATATCATCATCATCATCATCATCATCATCATCATCATCATCATCATCTCCTCCTACAGCATAACCAGCTTTTACCCAAGTTTGATCGATTAATTAGTCTCCCGCTGTGCCATGTAACTCAGGAACCCATAATGATTGGAACAACTGCTTGTTAAGTGGCGCCCTAGAATGGAGCGTCAGGTAAGAAAATCAATGCCATTCAAAGGCCAAGTTACATATCCAGCTGCTATCTAACATTCATTAGGAAAGACTGAGAGTGAATGTAAACTACAGCAATGCATGTCAACATATGGCCAATTTATAAGGTGCCCATCCATTTCTTTTTTTGTTAAATTAGTACAATTCTGTAAGTTTAGTCAACTATAGGAGGCAAGATAAAATACATTTTTGCAGTTTTCGTGAGCATTAAAATAGCTATTTTCTATATTTAGTGCACACCGAGATCACAATTAGCTGTATGCACACTTCCAACTAAATTAATAAATTCTTAAGCATCAGTTTATGCGATGTATCAATTTATCTATTACATTGAATCAAGGAGTGTTTTTAATTGTTTACTTTTTATTTGTTATAATTTACATATAACACATTCTTATTTGTTAAAGGAATGATTACTTTTTATGCTGGCTTACTATTGCTAAATGACGGTTTCCTATAGGCCCTAAATGCCCAAAAAAATAAAATAAAAAATACAGGAAAAATACATGCACGTTTCTGTGGAAAATATATATTTTTTCCTAAACCAATTAATTTAAAAAAGCCCTTGACATATGAGTAATAAAATGTACTTTTCCAAATCGAATGTCTGCATCTTTGTATAAAGTTACATCATGAAGACGTTAACAGAATGTACAGATGGCTGCTCAGTGACAACATCTCTCATGTTAGAAATTGGTGTTGCTGTAACTTGTAACACTCAGAAGCATTATAAATCTGGCCTGCCACCTAGTGGACAAATACAAAATAGTGCACTTAAATACTCCTTACAGGGACTTTCTGTATTGGGTTAAAAAAATGATAGATTCAGTGAATGTGAACATATTATTTAATAAGCAGAAGCCTTAATATTTTAATATAATAACTAATATTAATAAACTAAAAAGGATTTGTTCAGTCTCTAATATAGTTGATGTTTTTTTATTATTTGTCTTTGTAGATGTATGTTTGTACAAAACATGAACAGAATTTTGTTAAGAAATTCTGATCAAATATTGCACTCTGAATGTGTGTGTGGTCCTGGTGAACCCTACATTATGGGGATAAAATGTCCCCACATAGATGGCAATATCATTGTCCTTTTTGTTTTGGTCCCCATAAGGAAATCAGCTTATAAATATGATTTAATAAAAAAACAAAGTTTTGTTTTTTTTAATGTAAAAATGCTAAAAGTTTTCTGTGATGGGTAGGGTTAGTGTAAGGGGGTAAAATATAGCTTGTACAGTATGAAATCATAATTTATATGGAAAGTCCCCATAAAACATGAACACAATGTGTGTGTATGTTTGTTTAACAGCCGTTTCCTCATGCCAGTCTATTATTGTAGTACAGTCTATTTACCTGCCCCTGAGCGGCATGTGAAAACAAAAAGAACAAGTTGTTCCCTTTATTTGTGTCATGCATTCTTTTTTTTTTCTAAGTACTTTCCATCAATCAACTGCAACGTGGATCAAACTTTTTGTTAACCAAAGGTTTGGGTCAAATGTGAAAGGATATATGCCTAATAGTGACCTCATATTTTGCTTATTTTTGACGATTGAACTAGCAATCTGGTTTATAACCCTGAACTTTATCCACCATATGAAAAAAGTGCTTTAAAAGTTGCATTATTTGATCAAAAATACAGTAAATACAGTAATGTTGTGAACAGAAAGTTCAAAAGTACAGAATTCATTTAAAATAGAAAGCTTTTGTAACATTATAAATGTCTTTAATTTATTTATTAAAAAAGTGAAAGTAAAGTAAAAATATTTATTTTAAACTTTTGAACAGTAGTGTAAACATTGTCTTCCGAGAAATCGTATGGTTTAAATGTGAAACTCACACTCGTCATAGCAAAAATACCTCTTCAGAATTCTTTCATTCATTGCGGTTTCAGTGCCAAATGTCTTGCGTCTCACAGCAAAGTTCACAGTGGATTGGAAAATCTTGTTGCAGGAAATGGATATCTCTGCATTAGTTGATTGTAGGTTATTGAATATAAGAAAGTTGACCACTTTTCTTAGCTCTCATTTAGTTTCTCACACCAGCACTGCTCCACAACAATCATCTGCAAATAAGATTTAAATCCATTTAGACAATACTTATTCTCAAATGTCACCTGCTTGACTAAGGTTTCACTTGCTAGTCCATTTATAACAGTTGGAAACAGCATTGGATTAAGCTTAAAATAATATAAGATATTAAAGGAACTAGATGACTTTTGTCTTTTGCTTTGCGTGAAGGATCCAGCGCAATACTGATGAAACTGTGCGATGAAATGAAAGCATGTAAACCCAGAATTTCAAACCAGACAGGTAAACGATACTTTCATGATCACGCACAGATAAGGAGGAGATCACAATCTTTTATTTTTTAGCTCAAGTCCAACATGATTATGGACAGTCATTAGGACCTGAAAACCATATTTATATTAGCCAATTTCAAAAAGTTCTGTATTTTACATGAGATGAAATGCTATTTTTTTTCTATTCTACATTTCTATTCATTGCCTTATACAAGACAGAGTATTTCACAAATAGAATGCAATTGTGACATGACTCATTACCAGTATCATCAACAACTATAATCAATCAATCAATCAATCAAACTTTATTTATATAGCACTTTACAGCAACCTACAGGTATCCAAAGTGCTTTACATCAAAGGATAAAAACAACACAATGACAACAAAAACACCGACAACAAAATGTCACACCACTACTGGGTATTGAATGCCATTCTAAACAGGAATGTTTTAAGTTTAGACCTAAAGGTAGACTCCTCTGTGATCATACGCATGTCCGGCGGTAATTTGTTCCAGAGTCTTGGTGCAGCAACTCCGAACGCCTGACCACCCCACCGATTATATTGTGACTTTGGCACTTCTAAAACCAATTGATTAGAGGACCGCAACACTCTGCCATGGTCACGCACGACTAAAATCTCAGCTAAATACTCCGGTGCCAGGCCATTTAAGGCTTTAAAAACAAACAGTAAAATCTTGAACTCTATTCTAAAACGCACAGGAAGCCAATGAAGAGTAAAAAGGACGGGCGTGATATGTGCCCGCCTAGATGTGTTAGTTAAAAACCTAGCAGCCGCATTTTGCACCAGTTGAAGACGAGCTATGGAGGTTTGCTTCAAACCAACATAGAGAGCATTACAATAGTCCAGCCTCGAACTAATAAAAGCATGAATTGCCTTTTCCAGATCATGCCTGTTAAGAAAAGGCTTAACTTTAGCCAGAAGACGAAGCTGGAAGAAGCTCATTCTTACAACATTTGAGATTTGTTTGTCAAAATATAAGTTACAGTCAAAAGTGACCCCCAAGTTTTTAACAGCTGGCTTCAGGAATGATGCCATGGTTCCTAAACTAACCGATGGACCAATTAGGGAGTTACTAAAAATTATGCACTCCGTTTTAGCTTCGTTTAAGCTAAGAAAGTTTTGTGACAGCCACAGCTTGATATCTTTAATACAGTCCAGAAGGGAGTCTAACACCATATTATCTTTCGATTTCAAAGGGAAATAAATTTGCAGATCATCTGCATAGCAGTGAAAGGACAGGTTGTGCTTTCCAATAATTGCCCCTAATGGAAGCATATATAAGGAAAACAGGATTGGTCCCAGAATTGAACCCTGGGGTACCCCACAAGAAAATGGAGCAGCTGACGAGGAGCAGTCACCAATCATAACAGAGAAACTCCTATTTGCCAGATAGGAGCTAAACCATTTAAGCGCTGAACCTCGAATGCCTACACAGTCATCAAGGCGAGAGAGGAGAACTGCGTGGTCCACCGTATCAAACGCCGCTGTGAGGTCTAAAAGCACAAAAACCGCTGGATTACCGGCATCTACAGACAGGGCGATATCATTATGTACTCTCAGTAAAGCAGACTCGGTACTATGGCGTGATCTAAAACCAGACTGAAACTTTTCAAGTACAGAGTTCTGTTGCAAAAAGGCTTGTAACTGTAAAAAAACAACTTTTTCCAAAACTTTCGACAAAAACGGCAGATGAGAGACAGGTCTAAAATTGGACAACACTGTAGGGTCCAGATTTGGCTTTTTAAGTAGGGGCCTGACCACAGCATGTTTAAATGCAGCCGGGACAGAACCCACACTAAGACACAGATTAAAAAAAGTGAGTAAACTTGGCCCAATGGAGCTATTAAAAACGTCCTTCACTATCCTGGCTGGGACAATGTCTGAAGGACAAAAGGTTGAATTCAAATGTTGTACTATATGCGAGAGCTGCGTTAGAGAAACTGGTTTAAATTCATCCAATATTGCAGAGCACCCAGGGACACCATCTATAAGCACGTCAAAATTAGCCCCACAGTTTTGCCTTACAGACGCTACTTTGTCAATAAAATAACAGAGAAATTTCTCACATATAGTAATAGAAACCTCAGTCGGATCAGCGGTGCATGGATTTACAACAGAGAATCATAAGTGACAGGTCTTTTCAGTATCTGACATTGAATGAATGACGTATGAATGTTTAGGTTTGGGTTTTTGTCATGAACACTACAGAACAGAAAACAATATAATAGTTTAACGATTCCACCTTGATGGAATAAAATTAAAATGACTGCCAGTGTGGGGTAATACTTTACTTCAATGGTCCGCTATACATTCTGCTAACTATAAGTTACTTTGCAAATACATGTCGACTAACTCTCAGTAGAGTAGTAGTAGACTGTCTGTTTAATATCAGCTAACATTCTGCAGACATTCTACTGACTGTAATTTTTATACATCAACTCCCAGACAGCAACATAGTGTCTGCCCAGATCCGGGCCACATCTGGTACATGTGGATTCAACGCGGATCTGGGCCGACGCTATGTTGCTGTCTGGGCTTATTCTACTAACCCTAACCCTAACCTACTAATACTCTGAAATAGTTGGCATGTAGTTGCAAATGAATGAGTTAGTTGACATGTGGCTGCAAAGTTAGATAGTAGAATATCTAAAATGGTCTTAAGGCATTATCACATTATCACTTTATGCACTGATAGTCAATCTGACAGTAGCGGATGATTTATTTTTGTTGTGCTATGTACATATTGTTGAATAGATTGCACAGATTCTCCTTGAATATGATAATGAGTGGAATGCCTGCCAATAGACTATTCTTTCCACACATCCATTTAAAATATTTGTGTAATATTTACTTTCATTCTGAGGACTCATGATCTACTCATGGTAGATTTGTCATGGAGACATGGGCATGGCACATAAACATTGAGTAACAATTATTGATTAATTGATTGATTGATTGATTGATGAATTACATTGCAGTGTTGTGCCGACAAACTCATTTCAGTCACGCCATCACCCTGGATGTTGTTTTGGCCTTCACTGACTGCTTGCACTCTTGAAAAACGGGCCTTAGGCGTGTTCTGAAAAACACTCTAGTATGATAGTTAATTTGTACATATGAACTGTACTCATGTTAAATTAGTGTACATAAAATATATTTATTATAATAAATGAAGTAAATTATGCTTGTTTTGTTAAGCTTGTGCTTTGTTCATGAAGCAATTTATGTTGAAAACTTTGCATAATGAGGATTATTTTATCATGTCTTATTCCACACTGCCTTAAATAGTATCTTTAAAAATGCACTTGGTTTTCTTTATCCTTATTTAAGCATATAGACTGCTCACTCTGGTGTCTCTCAAGCACATTTTAGTGCTGATTTATTTTTCTTATGCAATCAGATTCTTGAGTAAAGTTTATTTGGTCATTGTTATTCTTAAATTCTGATCCCCTTAGTTTATTTTCAGACTTCAGGAGTATTAAGTATATGGTTGGTCCCTATAACACATTCTGTAGTCAGTAGAGTGTCTGTTGGAGGAGCATCACAATAAAGAGTTTGCAGATATTAAGTAGACAGTCTACTAATACTCAAATGAGAGTTAGTTGACATGTATTTGAACAGTTACTTATAGTCAACAGAAAGTTCAAAAAGGACCATCAAAATAAAGTGTTACCGATACTTCTTGCTAAACTAATTAAAAAGGTATTTATAGAAGATTTTAAAATCTCATTTACTGGCCTACTGTTCGTTGTAGCCCTGGCACAGACTAGACTCTGTATTTTTTTTACTTTTAATGTGATCAGCTGTTAGTCCTCTTTAAACCGAAGGAAGATTTGTACGGAGCTGTACAGAATACTTCCTTTACTGCCTAATGGTAATATTGTGTCTGAAATGATAAGAGGATATATTTCCTTTTCATTAATAATTTCCTTAAATTGTATGTTAAGTGCATGAAAAATATGGGTTCTCTTACGAGAGGTTCTCTTGTACTGCATAATTGCATTACGCAACAGGTAAAGTCATCTTTACTCGAGATATGAAGCCAAAAATGAATCCTAAATTTTGTATATATTTTCAACGCAGTGTAGCAGCAGGCAGACCTAGAGCAGGCTGTCTAGCGTGCCCATTGGCTGCCTCGTGGCAACTGCAGTAGCCTACCACTGAGCTGGGCGTGACGTTTCGCTTCGCGCCCTCACGCGTCAGCCGGCAGAATGGGGGTGGCTTAGCGTATAAAAGGAAGGGCTCAGGGGATGCTTAGCTGATTTTTCATCTCTTCAGCGAGCTCTACGCATCGCTGGACTCAGATAGAAGCCGCCGCCGTTGAATCAATGCCTCTCTTTTCCTGTGGCTCTTGCAGAGCCGTGCTCAGCGACGGAGACCGCCACGTGATCTGCGCTCTCTGCCTGGGCCGAGACCATGCAGCCCTCGCTCTGTCTTCAGGAGGCTGCGTCCACTGCGAAGAACTGCCAATGTCGACCCTGCGGGCTCGATTTGCATGCGTTCGACGCCGAAGCTGTCGCTCCGTCTCTCTCCAGTGGCCCGCTTAAGAAGAAACGCAGCGCCCAGAGACCACCGGAGCCCGTTGTCGCCTGCGAACGCTCGCCGGAACTTTTACCTCGAGCTTCGCGAGAACTCCACTCTCCTGCCTCTTCGACTCTCTCCCACGTTGACGGAGCCGTTGAGAAGGGGTACAGCCGGATTCCCCCAGTGGAAGAGGCGGTCACAGTGCATCTTTGCCCGCTATCTGCAAAATGGCGCTCAAAGTCTGCCCTCCCGTCTAAAGCCTGCAGGACCACGTCAGCTCTTGTCAGCCGCGCCTTCGCCGCTGCTGGACAGGCTGTTTCCGCCCTGCACTCGATGGCAGTCCTCCAAATCCGCCAGGCCGATCTCCTCCGCCGTATGGACGAGAAGGGCCCAAACCAGGATGTCATCACGGACCTGCGCAGCGCGACGGACCTTTCCCTCCGCGCCACTAAGTCCGCAGCCCAGGCTATGGGAAGATGCATGGCTTCGCTCACCGTTACGGAGAGGCACCTCTGGCTGAAGCTCGCCGACATGAGCGAATCTGAACAAGCCGTGTTCCTCAACGCCCCGCTCTCTCCCGCTGGTCTCTTCGGCCCAGCGGTAAGCGGGATTGTGGACCAGTTTTCGGAAATTCAGAATACCTTGCAGGCCATGAATCTATTCCTGCAGGGCCGGATTAACCATAAGGGCAACTGGGCAATTGCCCAGGGGCCCAGGACATCTAAGGGGCCCTGGGCACCGTCAAATATTATGTCAAATATTATGTCAAATATTATGATTAAAATGTCTCCACGATCTGCTTTTGAAGAAATATCGTAGGATCGTGCATTCTATCAGTTTGCAGTTCTGGCGCCTCTGTCTCAACATACTGTACAGCGCGACGTATATCCACATGAAATGCAGAGGAACGGGACACTGTAGTTTCTAAAAAATAATTATTTGCATGTGCTTTAAAGCCTTGCCGGTTAAACATGTCATTCGCTGCTGATGCGCTGTTCTAACGGGCGCTTTTCTAAACGCAATAACGTTACACCCGCCGACGCGCACATGCACTAAAAGCCTGTCTAACAGCGCCTGGTTACTGGACTAAGTTATCTTTCGAGTCTTATTGCTCTAATACTGTCAAATACCCACAAGGTTTACATAAACAAAGTTGGTTATGTCTAAAGTGAAAGAACAGTAGAAAAAAATAAGAAAAAAAAATCTGCTTGTCAAATGCGTGTAGACTCGTTGCGCGCATATCTTAAAGTGACAGTAGCCCTAATAGTAAACATGCTGCCGCTTGTCCATAAAGGGATAGTCACCCAAAAATAAAAATGATGTCATTATTTACTCACTCACTCTAATGTTGTTCCATACATGTATTAATTTCTTTCCTACAAGTCATTGTGCCCAGGGGCCTCTGAACTCTTAATCCGGCCCTGTATTCCTGCCATGACGCTCTAGCTCCTCTGCAGGCCGCTCACAAGCTCAGCCTCCTGCACAAAGCTCCACACAGCGTCCGTCCCAGCCTCCGCCATCTTCGCAGCGATGACAGGGCGGCCGACCTAGATCGCGCTCTAACAGGCTGGGCCTCCCCCTCTACATTTGTTAGGTTCTATAACCTGGAAGTTCCCGCCCTGCAGGCTAGACTTCTTTCAGTCTAAAGTCTCGATTCGGCTCCCCTGGTTGAGCTGCACTATAAAATCCAGTATAGACCGGCTGTGCCGCTCTTATATATCCCCTACTGTGTGCTTATGTACATGTGCGTGCCCTCTCTGTTGGTGTAGGTGTGCCCCCTCTGGGACTTATGTAGTGGATGCTTGTTGCGCACGGTGTTGACAAGGGGTTCCCGTTGCGTAATGCAATTACGCAATACGAGAGAACCTCTCGTAAGAGAACGTACTCGGTTACCTAACGTAACCTCGGTTCTCTCTAGATGAGGGAACGAGTACTGCGTAACCTGCCATGATCGCGCCCCGAGCTCACTTCGCTTCAGGCGATGAAAAACCAGCTAAGCAGCCCCAGAGCCCTTCCTTTTATACGCTAAGCCATCCCCATTCTAGCGGTTGACGCGTGAGGGCGCGAAGCGGCTGACGCCACGCCCATCTCAGTGGTAGGCTACTGCAGTTGCCGCGAGGCAGCCAATGGGCACGCTAGAGACAGCCTGCTCTAGGTCTGCCTGCTGCTACACTGCGTTGACAATATATACAAAATTTTGGATACATTTTTGGCTACATATCTCGAGCAAAGATGACTTTTCCCGTTGCGTAATGCAATTATGCAGTACTCGTTCCCTCATCTAGAGAGAACCGAGGTTAAATATGGGTTTAATATTCTTAATCGAAATTTTTTCCATAATGATGAAACTCACAGCCTGTTCATTTCATCATCATCATCATCATCATAATCATCATCTCCTCCTACAGCATAACCAGCTTTTACCCAAGTTTGATCGATTAATTAGTCTCCCGCTGTGCCATGTAACTCAGGAACCCATAATGATTGGAACAACTGCTTGTTAAGTGGTGCCCTAGAATGGAGCGTCAGGTAAGAAAATCAATGCCATTCAAAGGCCAAGTTACATATCCAGCTGCTATCTAACATTCATTAGGAAAGACTGAGAGTGAATGTAAACTGCAGCAATGCATGTCAACATATGGCCGATTTATAAGGTGCCCGTCCATTTCTTTTTTTGTTAAATTAGTACAATTCTGTGTGTTTAGTCAACTATAGGAGGCAAAATAAAATACATTTTTGCAGTTTTCGTGAGCATTAAAATAGCTATTTAGTATATTTAGTGCACACCGAGATCACAATTAGCTGTATGCACACTTCCAACTAAATTAATAAATCCTTAAGCATCAGTTTATGCGATGTATCAATTTATCTATTACATTGAATCAAGGAGTGTTTTTAATTGTTTACTTTTTATTTGTTATAATTTACATATAACACATTCTTATTTGTTAAAGGAATTATACTTTTTTATGCTGGCTTGCTATTGCCAAATTACTGTTTTTCCTGCAGGCTTCTTACAAAGTTGAACTACCAAATCAGGTTAGTTTAAAGCTCCATAGAAAAATAATATGCATTTAAATAAACTGTTTTCCTTACAAAATGAGCAGATATAATAATAATAATAATAATAATAATAATAATAATAATGCATTTAATACATTTAATTTTTAGGCCTTTCAGACCACCCAAGGTCACCTTACAACAAAAAATAGAAGTAAAAATATATTGTGAAATGGAGTATATGGCACGAATATGAGGGGGAAGAGAGTTCCAAAGTTTTGGTGCAGCATGGGAGAAGGCCCTTGCTCCCATTGTGGAGAGTCTGATGTCTGGGGTTGCCAGTAATCCTGCTGATGATGAACGGAGTGAGCGTGGAGGTATGTAGGTCTGTAGTAGTTCTGTGATATATGAGGGGGCAAGGTTGTGCAGGGCTTTGAATGTCATTAACAAGACTTTGAAGTTGATTCGTTGTGATATGGGGAGCCAGTGCAGTTGAATCAGCAGGGGTGTGACATGATCAGTAGACTTGGTACGGGTGATGATGCGTGCAGCTGAGTTTTGGAGAAGTTGGAGCCGGTGGAGTAATTTATTGGGTATTCCTTGCAGGATCGCATTGCAATAGTCAATCCGAGAGGTCACCAGGGTGTTGACAAGAACTTCAGTGGAGTGTTGCGAAAGTGAGGGATGCAGTCTACAGATGTTTCTAAGGTGAAAATAAGCCGTCCGACAGACATTATTGATGTGGTTGGAAAATGAAAGAGTACTGTCCAAAATAACTCAAAGGCTCTTTACTTGTTTAGAGACTGGTATGACATCCTCCCCAATGAAGACTGATGAAAAGTTGGATTTTGAGAGTGTGGATGGAGTGCCAATAAGCAGTAGCTCTGTTTTGTTATTGTTAAGTTGGAGATAAGTGGTGGTCATCCATGCCTGGATGTCGTGGATACAGGTGGTGAGGGTGTTTAGGGGAAGTGTGATACATAGAGCTGTGTGTCATCTGCATATGAGTGGAAGTGAATGCCATGAGGTCCGAAAATATTGCCTAATGGAAGAAGGTAGATGATGAATAAAAGTGGCCCCAATACTGACCCCTGTGTAACTCCATGTTGGAGTGCTGAGCTCTCTGACTGGTGGTCTTCAATTTTGACAAAATATGTCCGGGCTGTCAGGTAGTGCGCAAACCACTTAAGGGCAGTACCACAGACTCCTATACTTTTAAGCCGCTCAAGCAACAGTTGGTGGGATATTGTGTCGAAGGCGGCACTGAGGTCTAGGAGGATGAGAATAGATAGTTGGCCAGCATTAGCTGCACGGAGAAGATCATTAGTGATCCTGACAAGGGCTGTCTCGGTACTGTGGCGTGAACGGAACCCAGATTGAAATTGTTCAAGAAGATTATTATCACGAAGGTAACTATTTTGGAAATGAAGGGCAAGTTTGAGAAGGGACGATAATTATTAAGGTTGTTGCAGTCCTGTCCTGTTTTTTTCAATGTGGGTCTGACTATCGCAGCTTTTAGTCATGCAGGGACTATGCCAGATGACAAAGATGATTTTGATAATGGAGGTTATCAGAGGTGTTAAGGCAGGTAGACAGGTCTTAACAAGGGAGGTGGGGATGGGGTCCAGGTGGCATGTAGAAGAGTTAGATTTGGTGATGCGCTCAAAGACTCCTCAGTTGGAAGACTGAAGTTACTGAAAACAGCAGGTGGGGCTAAATTTATCACAAATGCTGCTGGCAGTGCAGCCTGTGTGATGTTCGCCACGGCCAGTTGTTGATGGATTTTGGAGATTTTTTAATAAAGAAACTTAAGGAAAGCAGAGCAGTAATCATCAGAGATGTTGTTGGTGTTTAAATCTGGAGGTTTCAGTAGCCTTTTCACTGTGGAGAAGTTTCGACTAGACCCAAATAATCCAAGTTTTGGTCAATAATAAGATCATTATCACAAAAGGCCTTTGTTGGTGATGGAACGAACGTTGTAGAGGGCAAACTTGTGGGAAGTGCTGCACGATTCCGCAACGAATTTTGCCAGCGGAGCTAGCACACCAACATGCCGACCGGAACCTTTCCACTTCCGAACTCGTGGGCCGGCAGTCCAAAATGAACTGATAGACCCTCGTCGGAAATGCAGTAGTTTCGCCGGGAGCCACGATGGATGTATTTTGGTCGCCGAAGGAGAATGTCTTGATTGGTTTGCACTGAGGTTCGCAGTCGGTATAGCTCATCAGGCAGGGCTACCAACTCTCACGCATTGAGCGTGAGACTCACGCAATTGGCCCTTTTCACACGCTCTCACTCCACACATCCATTTTCTCACGCAGAAAAAAATTGCGAAGCAAAGAGGACACTGACACACCAGACAAGACAGAGCAGGTTACGTTTGATATAAAATAAATTATCAGCTCTCAGATTCTGTCAATTTTATTACGCAATTCAAACAATAAATACCGGTTTGGCGCTTGTAAATGTGACGTACAGTAACAGATCTCTGTAGCGCCTCAGTTCAAGCAGCACGTGAACCGATCATCTCTAACTCTTCTCGGCTCTGCTCTTCTTTACTATTAGTAAATAAACCTAGCCTAGCCTAGGGCTATTAATTGTAATAGCATGCAAGTTTTTTCTCTCCATATAAGCCTTAATATTTGAACATAATAACTAATATGAATTAACTAAAAAGGATTTGTTCAGTCTCTAATATAGTTTTTTTATTATTATTTGTCTTTGTAGATGTATGTTTGTACAAAACATGAACAGAATTTTGTAAAGAAATTCTGATCAAATATTGCACTCTGAATGTGTGTGTGGTCTTGGTAAACCCTACGGGGTAAAATATAGTTTGTACAGTATAAAAGTCATAATTTATATGGAAAGTCCCCATAAAACATGAAAACACAATGTGTGTGTATGTTTGTTTTGTTTAACAGCCGTTTCCTCATGCCAGTCTATTATTGTAGTACAGTCTATTTATCTGCCCCTGAGCGGCATGTGAAAACAAAAAGAACAAGTTGTTCCCTTTATTTGTGTCATTCTTTTTTTCCTAAGTGAGCAGTACTTTTCATCAATCAACTGCAACGTGGATCAAACTTTTTGTTAACCAAAGGTTTGGGTCAAATGTGAAAGGATTGATGCCTAATAGTGACCTCATATTTTGCTTATTTTTGATGATTGAACTAGCAATCCGGTTTATAGCCCTGAACTTTATCCACCATATGAAAAAAGTGCTTTAAAAGTTGCATTATTTGATCAAAAATACAGTAATGTTGTGAACAGAAAGTTCAAAAGTACAGAATTCATTTGAAATAGAAAGCTTTTGTAACATTATAAATGTCTTTATTTTATTTATTAAAAAAGTGAAAGTAAAGTTAAAATATTTACTTTAAGCTTTTGAACAGTAGTGTAAACATTGTCTTCCAAGAAATCGTATTTAAATGTGAAACTCGCACTCGTCATAGCAAAAATACCTCATCAGAATTCTTTCATTCATTGCGGTTTCAGTGCCAAATGTGGGTTGTAATGTCTTGCGTCTCACAGCAAAGTTCACAGTGGATTGGAAAATCTTGTTGCAGGAAATGGATATCTCTGCATTAGTTGATTGTAGGTTATTGAATATAAGTTGACCACTTTTCTTAGCTCTCATTCAGTTTCTCACACCAGCACTGCTCCACAACAATCAGCTGCAAATAAGATTTAAATCCATTTAGACAATACTTATTCTCAAATGTCACCTGCTTGACTAAGGTTTCACTTGCTAGTCCATTTATAACAGTTGGAAACAGCATTGGATTAAGCTTAAAATAATATAACATATTAAAGGAACTAGATGACTTTTGTCTTTTGCTTTGCGTGAAGGATCCAGCGCAACACTGATGAAACTGTGCGATGAAATGAAAGCATGTAAACCCAGAATTTCAGACCAGACAGGTAAACGATACTTTCATGATCACGCACAGATAAGAAGGAGATCACAATCTTTTATTTTTTAGCTCAAGTCCAACATGATTATGGACAGTCATTAGGACCTGAAAACCATATTTATATTAGCCAATTTCAAAAAGTTCTGTATTTTACATGAGATGAAATGCTGTTTTTTTTCTATTCTACATTTCTATTCATTGCCTTATACAAGACAGAGTATTTCACAAGTAGAATGCAATTGTGACATGACTCATTACCAGTATCATCAACAACTAAGTGACAGGTCTTTTCAGTATCGGACATTGAATGAATGACGTATGAATGTTTGGTTTGGGTTTTTGTCATGAACACTACAGAACAGAAAACAATATAATAGTTTAACGATTCCACCTTGATGGAATAAAATTAAAATGACTGCCAGTGTGGGGTAATACTTTACTTCAATGGTCCGCTATACATTCTGCTAACTATAAGTTACTTTGCAAATACATGTCGACTAACTCTCAGTAGAGTAGTAGTAGACTGTCTGTTTAATATCAGATAACATTCTGCAGACATTCTACTGACTGTAATTTTTATACATCAACTCCCAGACAGCAACATAGTGTCTGCCCAGATCCGGGCCACATCTGGTACATGTGGATTCAACGCGGATCTGGGCCGACGCTATGTTGCTGTCTGGGCTTATTCTACTAACCCTAACCCTAACCTACTAATACTCTGAAATAGTTGGCATGTAGTTGCAAATTAATGAGTTAGTTGACATGTGGCTGCAAAGTTAGATAGTAGAATATCTAAAATGGTCTTAAAGGGATAGTTCACCCAAAAATGAAAATTCTGTTATCATTCACTCACCCTCAAGTTGTTTCAAACATGTATGAGTTTCTTTCTTCTGTTGAACACAAAAGAAGATATTTTGAAGAATGCTGCAAACCAGACAGTTGATGGACCCCATTGACTTCCATAGTATCTTTTTTTCCTACTATGGAAGTCAATGGGGTCCATCAACTGTCTGGTCACCAAAATTCTTCAAAATATCTTCTTTTGTGTTCAACAGAAGAAAGAAACTCATACAGGTTTGAAACAACTTGAAGGTAAATGATGACAGAATTTTCATTTTTGGGTGAAATATCCCTTTAAGGCGTTATCACATTATCACTTCCTGCACTGATAGTCAATCTGACAGTAGCGGATGATTTTTTGTTGTTGTGCTGTGTAAATATTGTTGAATAGATTGCAGATTCTTCTTGAATATGATAATGAGTGGAATGCCTGCCAATAGACTGTTCTTTCCACACATCCATTTAAAATATTTGTGTCATATTTACTTTCATTCTGAGGACTCATGGTAGATTTGTCATGGAGACATGGCACAAAAACATTGAGTAACAATTGTTGATTGATTGATTGATGAATTACATTGCAGTGTTGTGCCGACAATCTCAAATTTCAGTCACGCCATCACCCTGGATGTTGTTTTGGCCTTCTCAACTAACAGTTGTTCTGCAACTTCAGTGTAACATTAGCCCTCCACCCCAAACTACCAGCGTAATTACAGCTTTCTTTGTAAGGAAGTGAACTGGAATATTCATTACAGTCAAAAATTGTCCATACAAGACAATTTATAAAATTTGATTTGTTTCAAGGACATTTCAAACTAAATATTTTGGAAGTGTTTCTAGTGGGGAACATATTGATGACGGTTCATTTTAAAAGGTGTTGATTTTGATTCACTTGCTGTGAAAGCGGTTCAACATTCATGTGATTAATGATTCACTAATTTGCATTCATGAACCACAATTGATAATAATAATGCATGTATTTTTAATGCACATGCAATCTAATTATAACGCATGATAATGCAATATTTTGTAATGCTGACTGTATTCACAGAAATAGCCTTTGGTGAACATGAAAAAAAGACAAAAAAAAAACAAAACAATACAGGAGGTATGTTTATTTATTTCTCTTTGTGGATGTGCATTATTTGAACTCTTTTTTTAATCAATCAGATATTTTTTTTTTTTATCATTAGCAATCTAAAGGGTGCAAGAAAAAGATACCAAAAGTGTGAAATAGGTTATGAAAAATAACCCTAACAACCATGTATGGATTATAACACAATATTTAAAAGTGATCAAACAGAAACAAATCTTTCAAAACCATAATCTTCCCAGAGAGAGCAAAGACGAAATCATTTTGTAGTCTTTGAGGCCAATCTTTTAAATCTCATTTGATTGAAGAGGTTGATATTTGACCTCTGTTCTCTTGGTTTTGTAGAGGAGAACCCCACACACCATGCCAACAGCTGCCAGGAGACATCCGGCAATGAAAACCATATTCAGGTTCAAGACCGTGGAGGACACTGTGGAAAACACACAAAGTGTTGGTTAAGAAAATTAAAACTAATTCATAAATGATCGTAACAGACTCTATTGTGATTTCAGCCAGCACAACACTTAATGCATCTTTAAAATAGTATCACATTCTATGAAAATATTCTTATATGTTGATTTGTTTCTGAGGTTTTACCTTCACCCTCAACGCTCCTCTTCAGCCGCAGGGGTCCCTGGGAGACGAAGTGACTGCCGGTCTGGATGGGAGCCTCTCTTTTACGATGGTGGTGGAATGGTGGAGCGGTTGTGCTGTTGGTGCAACCCTGAGAGCAGCGGGTGTTGGGATTGTTCGCCTCACACATAATCACAGAACAGCTGATGAACACCTAGGGAGAAAGAAAGAGATGATGTCACAGCTCTCTGGAATACTTCATTCTTAATAGTCAGTAGTAGCATCATGTTTTTGGATGTTATCTGCTATCATTGTAGTCTAATTAGTAATATATATATATATATATATATTTTTTCACCTGATCATGCATTCCAATAAACTGGAAGGCCTGCAGGCCAAAGCGGACCATTGGTTGGTGGCTTGTGTAGAACTCTACAGTTTCATCCATGATGCACCTGAAAAAATAAAATTGATGAAGATCCATTGTGAGTTAATTAATTTCACTGTTTACCAGTGCTAATTTGTGTCTGCAGCTCATGATCGATTGTTCTCACCCGTTTTGGATGATTGTGTAGGATGCTTGGGAGTTGGGGTCATTGTATGGTGACGCTACACATGATTCGACGAAAAGCTCGGTGTTGTTGATTGAAGACTGGGATTCAATCTCCATGTAAATCATCTCCCCAAGATCATACTCTGCTGGATATGAGATCACATTTATTTCTTGGTAGTAATTTACTGTTTGAAAGAGCCCGAAGCGGTAGGTGAGGGTTCCAAAGCCTCTCTCGGTGATGGTGGTTGTGTGTCTCCGTGCAGTGAACTCCATTGAGATGTTGTTTTTCTTCTCAAAACGACATGAGAACTCAATCTCTACCTCATGTTTTCTGGTAATTATGTTTTTTGGATCATCAGTTGAGAAAATTTCATTCTTGAAAATGATGTACTGATCATCTTCCTGTAATAAAAAAGTGGATTATGAGATATAAACTGCACTTAAAATGTTTCTCCCTAAAATAATTTTTTTGTCATCATTTGTATAACAGTGTCATTCCAACTGAATCCAACCTGTGAAATGCTAAAAGAGATCATTGATTGTTCAAGCTTCTGTTTTCCGATTGTAGTGGGATTGCCCCTTTAAGGATAATTGTGTGGCCCCTTTAAAAATAGTGCCCTGATTAGGTTAGGTAATCAGGTGGCTATATAAACACAGGTGAGATCTGGGTCCTTCATGACCATATGCTGATGTGGCCTGCTGGTGTAGGTCTTGTATCTCCTTCACTCCTCAGGAAAGGTATGTTTTGTTAACTTGAAGGATCAAAGATGGGAGGGAATTATGAAATTAGAATATGGGTGTTTGTGGGGATTTAATTTAGTTCACTTTGATTAATTTGCTTGTCCTTTTCATTTATTTGAAAGCCTGTTATGGAGGGGAAAATTTCTAGTCTTAGTCGGAATGAATTCTAGCCGGCACACCCAACTTATAGAACCATTCCTGAACCAGAATGTTGGCTACAGTAGTTGCCCTCTGATCTCTAGTTGGGACTGCCAAGGTGTATTTGGAAAATACGTCTGTCATAATTAAGACACTTTCACGTCCATCACTTGCTGGTTCTGAGGAGGTGAAATCAACGGCCAATATTTGGTTGGGCTTAGATGCCAACAGATGGCCCATGGGAGCACGAGCTACTGGATGACTAGACTTTGAAATAGTACACTCCCTGCAGTTCTGACAATGCTCTTGAACATAGGCACTCATGTTTGGCCAATAGCATCTCCTACGAATTAACTCATAGGTCCGTTCTCTGCCTTGATGGCCATGCCCATTGTGCAACTGCCTAAATACCTCATCCCATAGAACCTCTGGTAATACCAATTGGTCTACCTCCTCCCCACCATCAGGAAGTTGGAGGTGGCGGTACAGCACATACAATCAAAGTGAATGGTAACTTGCCAAGCACAAAAAAAAACCCACCACAAAAGGTGGATAATTCGTACAAATTCATACGACCTCACTCGTGCGAATTAGTACAATATTTGCTAAATCGTACATATTTTACGAGTTGAATTCGTATGAAGGACCTACACCTGACCCCGCCCTTAAACCTACCCATCACATGGGTTTAGACAAATCGTACAAGCGAGGTTGTACAAATTCGAACGAACTAGCCACCTTTTACTCACTTGTACGAATTGGTCGTGAGATAGCATTGACTTTTTGGTGCCTTTTTTGAGCCTTGTAGTATAAATTACCATTTACTTTCATTGTTTAGAAAAGAGAAGTTGTTCTACCTAATATCTCCTTGGTTGTTTCATGGAAGATAGAAAACAAAATGGGGTCGGAAGGACATGAGGATGAGGAAATGATGACAACCATGTCATTTTTGCTAAACTGTAGAAAAGTTTTACCTCGATCATGGTACCACAAGCATTGAGGGAAAAGTTTGCCAACACATGAGTGCCATTTGAGTCCAAAGTGCAGTCAGGATCGTTGAGTCGCAGATAGTCTTTGTGGAGCCCGACAGAGTGCAGCTGCTCAATTTCGATCACTATGTTGGTCCCAGTGCAAATCACATTTGCATCCACTGTAAATGCAATCAATCATTCAGAATTATTTACCAAAGTCACACGGTGTTTGTTCCGCTACACATAGTTGTCCCAAGTAAAAAAGTGATACTAACCAGTCTGGTGTCCAACAGTGACAATGACACATCTCATTTCAGACTGATAAACGCTGCTTCTGTAAATAAATAATTAGCAATATTTATCAAATTCAGTTCATGTGAAAGGTTGCTAGCTGCTAGATTTAGAATAAAATTAACAGTTTTCCCACCCGCTTATGCTCTCAGCAATGAAACACACAGGGAAATGATCCCCGAGGTCACTCCTCATTGGTGTCCATCTGATGGCGTACTCTCCATTGCTCAAAGCATGCTTAGTTATGTTCAGAGGACCACTGATAAGGACATCAGAAACCCTAGAATAAAAGAAAAGCATGTTATACACCAATCTAATAATCTTTATCATTGCTTGCATTAGGTCTAATTCACACATGAGCTCTCACGTTGAATAAGCTGCTACAGCCTTAACCCGAATTTCCAGTTCACGGAGTGGCGCCGCTTGGATTTCTTCTCCGTTGCGTGGAGTTGGCGATACAAAGTGAGGTATGTAATGTCCCTCAGTGCAGGAAGGAGCAGGTGAATCAACTGCAATGATTCAAAACAGAAATTAGATTTTTAGTGATGACACTAAAATGAGGATCTTGTGTTCTTGTTTAGCTAATCGTTGAGAAAGCCTTACCGAGAACACCGAATTGCAGAGGAATCTTGCTGAAAGGTTCGTAAGAACGCTGATGTGAAGCTACAGAAGTCGTGTACTGTTGAGGTGAGCTTGTTGTTGTGGATGTGGTCTGCAGCCACCACCACCACTGGGATGCTGGAGGTGGAGGGGTCGATTGTTGCTGTTGCCACCACCATGGTGTAGTTGTAGGTGGAGCAGTGGTCAATTGTTGCTGTTGCCACCATCCCCACCATGAAGCTGAAGTTGTAGGTGGAGCGGTGGTCGATTGTTGCTGTTGCTGTTGCCACCATCCCCACCATGAAGCAGAAGTTGTAGGTGGAGTGGTGGTCGATTGTTGCTGTTGCTGTTGCCACCATCCCCACCATGAAGCAGAAGTTGTAGGTGGAGCGGTGGTCGATTGTTGCTGTTGCTGTTGCCACCATCCCCACCATGAAGCAGAAGTTGTAGGTGGAGCGGTGGTCGATTGTTGCTGTTGCCACCATCCCCACCATGGAGAAGAAGTTGTAGTTTGTTGCTGTTGCTGTTGCCACCACCACCATGCCGTAGTTGTAGGTGGAGCATTGGTCGATTGTTGCTGTTGCTGTTGCCACCACCACCATGAAGCAGAAGTTGTAGTTTGTTGCTGTTGCCACCATGGTACATTTGTGGTACTTTGTTGGTAATACCAGGGGTATGCTGTTGAGCCTATTGACCTACTGTGTCTTCCATTTAGAGAGCATCTGTAAGAGCTGGAGCCATCAGTATAGGCCAGAGTGGTGTGTTTCCTTGGGAAGTCCTCCAAAACCATCTCAAATCCATAGACGCCTGTGTTGTAGGCATAGCTGTAGTCTAGTGTACAGGCACCCTAATGAAGAAATGTTGTTGATGAGATGTTCATTATAATGAATGTTAATTTCGTTTTATTTTTTAGAACATTCTGGCAGCACCTATTGAGTGGATCAGTCACTAGAATGATGAAAAATAGCTGCTAGAATATCCTAATGATGTAGAAATAAAATGAAACAAAAAACAACAACATCTGTTGTGTATAGGCGTATATATTTTGTAGAGTGTGGAGCAAGTAATGACTGCTATTTCTATGAATGCAGTGTGCGGAACAATTTAGCACATCAAGCGCTGTTTTTAGTCCAGCATTTGTATTTACTGCTGAGTGAGATGAGGCAACCAACAAAACTGGATCTCTCCTAACTTTTGAAAATTCAATTCATTATAGTGAATTAGTTTGTCTTAAATTGTCCTCCTCTCATTTCTAGCTTTGGAAAGATTCATTCTAGTGCAGCGTTTCATCCTATGGCTCTCTTTCTATGTAGCATTGGAAAGTCCTATGCATTGTAGTGAATCAGTTCGTCCTAAACAGACACAAGCTGCGTCCAAAATCCCATACTGTATAGTAGGTAGCTTACTTTGTGACTTCTTTTTTTGTATCAGAATGTTTTTAATTCACTTCCAGTATATTTAGTATAAATGGATCACACAGATAGGCCTATAACCCTATTTCACAAAGATTCACCCACATTGAGATTTCTGACCTTGCCACTGGTTCATATTGCTAATATACATAAATAAACGTCAATATATATCAAATTATTACAGCAAATTATTTTCAGTTTCTTACTTGATTTACGTTGAAACCACTTGGCTGGTCACATGTGTAACATTCAACTTGTTGCTGAATTCCATATCTGCATCTGACCTGGTCACCATCTGGGTCGTAGGCCATCAAGTTGTATGTACGAGGACAGTTTTGCGGAACACTGATGAAAAAAAGATAAATAAAACAATCAGATTTTCTGTTAAAAAAAAGATCATGTGTCTTTTTTGCATTCTCATTACGTCAATTAATCTTGTTCATGGGAAACTACATTCAATAAAATAAGGGTTACCGTAGAAGTTGTAAAATAGTTGTGACAGGTGATCGGTTGGGTTGATTAGTATCAGCTCTTATGCCTAGATCTACATGTGTCCTGAGCAACCAAGAACCAAGGTTGTTCACTGTGGGCACCCAGCAGCATGAGGAGTCCCTGCGATGGAATGATGCATTGAAGATTATGATTAATGGACAATTCAATATTTCAGTTGTTGTCAAAATGATTTAAAACTGATTTAATTAATTACTGCAGGTCAAAGGGTGTGTTTCCATTGATGTTTCTTGTGACAACAGTTTCCGTTTGGCACCAGCTGTTGGAATAACCACTTCTGCCATTCGAGCTTCTATCGATTTGACCTTGTCCATTTGTGTATTCATACCCACAATCCCCGGAGACGCAGTACGACCAACCATAATCACACCAGTCATAGGTTCGCTTGATTCGAAACTCAACCTGTTGGCAGAACACTAGCAGAGTTTAGAACACTTGAACACTTGTAGAGTTTTTCTTTTCTGTATTGATGCATTTCTTTTTTTGTATTTAGGTGTGATATAGACCAGTCGGAAATACACTTCACCAATAAATATTATCACATGATTTTAATCAGTTCTCACCAAATTTTTAATATTACGTTACTTTCACCATCTTATTTATTTCCATGATTGCTTCTCCCCATCTTTTCACGTTGATGCAATACATTTATTTTATTTGATTTATCTTACCCATTTATTTTCTATTTAGGAAGAAAGAGTTACTTAAAGTTAGTTATGCATATGTGCGAAGGACCAAAATGAGTGGGGAATTCATAAATATTATATTGCGATTAGTAACTATTGAAAAATATAGAAGATTTACTAGGATGCATAACGACATAACGGCCATCTTTAAGTAAAAAAATAATAATTATAATAAAATAATTATTAAATCATTACTATTTTTTTTTAAATCCTTAAAGACATTACAACTACTTAAACTATAAATAAAAAAGAAGTATCATATAATTTGATCATGTATACTTCCACACTTTCATCTTTTTTTTTATGGAAATAAGAAATAAATTCTCACCCTCATGCTCCCATCTGCATTGGCTCCTTTAGGGCTGAAGGTCACTGAGCCTCCATAATGGTGTGCTGCTGAAGCAATGGACACCAGAAGCAGAAGATTCAACAACAGCGCTGAGAACATCATTGTACCCGAGACCTCACTCTACCTGTGAAGTGCACCGGGGCACCTGCTTTTATACATCTCATGTAAGCAGGAATTCAGGGATGGGTTCAAAAGTGTTGCACTAAATCACACACACACACAAAACTAGAAGGTAGTTACTTGCTTCTTCTGAGAAGTCACATGGTTAAAATCTGAAACTTGACACTGATCTGACCTTACTTGAAAAAGCACACACCTCTTCATCCACATGCAAAGTATGCCATTGTCATGAGTGTCCACTGTCATACTCGTCTGAAAATTAAAAAAAATACTGCTTTCTATCTTTTATTTGCACATAGCTTCAGTGCTATAACATATCTCATATTTTCATTACAGTTAAAAAATTACAAATAATGGATATATCTGCATCAGTTAGTTGTAGCTTATAGGATTTAAATAGCTCAGTGAATATTTTTAGCTCTATTGTAATTTTTCGTGGATGCCAGCACTCCTCCATAACAATGACATGACTTAAGATATAAATCCATTTAGACAATACCAGTTTGCTCTCTTAAATGCCACATGCCTTACCCACAGTGAAAGAGCAAATCTCAAACAAAGTTTATTTCGGACTTTGAAATGTACTTGTTGATGATTTATAAATGTAGGAATGATAGAACTGCATTAAATCCATAATCATATATCAAATGCAGTGCTTGAGGGGATTTTGTTACTTTTTTTTTTTGGCATGATGGATGTGTCAGTTATGAAACAGGACATTTTTTTTTGTTCACAGAAAACAATGTAAATACAACATAGGTAAAACCTGTCATTTGAGAATTACAGGTTGGACAGGTAAAATATACTTTCACTATCGATAACACAGAATTAAACAATCATCTAGACTTGAAATAACCAGCAAAATAAAACAAAAGTGAAATTCTGGATCAGCCAAATTTCCACGTGCATCTTGAAAAGCGGATGTTTTGGAAAGTGCTGCGGCAAGTTTTTGTGCCATCTAGTGGTTTAGAGGAAAATAATATCAAAGGGGGCTTTTACCCTGGTGTACCCCTTCACATATTTCATGACAATTAATATTAATTGTAATGGCTTTCCAATGCCGTGGCCGTTGGTAATAGGAGTAAGCAAGTTTAGAACGCATACAAACTCCATGCAGTCCATGCAGACGGATGTAGATGCAAACAAATGTCTCTATTTATTTTTGTTCTTCATTAAACGTGATCTCAAAACTTGTCTAGCTTCTTGTGGCATTTCATTGTTCACACGTACACATAATCATAGCCATACCTTGGGAACGGCATGATAATAAATTCCATCATGCGAGCTACTCTGCCGTGCAGTCAAAAAACTGTGTGCTTCCCAATTACCAACACACACACTTGTTGCTCAGGTGCTCTAATTATACACAGCCACAGCACCATCCAGTGGACAAACTTTACTGAAGAACAAATGGCTCCTACACACCGGCCCCTTAATTGATTATGACATAACAATTACAAATGAATACAAAATGGAGCCATACATACCAATTAAAATCTTATACAAATGTATGTAGGGAACAGGAAATACTTAAAATGTTGAATGCCATATTTTAATCTGCTTCTAATAAAAGGCAAAGCTTGCTAATTGGACGTTCTAAGATGTTACTTTTAGTTTAAACTTTTACTGAAAGTACCAAACCCTTGTTGTCAGGGTAGGTCTCCACGACTCTTCCAAGTAGCCATGAACCACGTGGTGCTGTAGAATCAGCAATAATCACAATGTCTCCGGGGGAAAAACTTCTTTGTTCTTTGTTCCATTTTTGTCGCTCTTGCAACAAGGGTAAGTATTCCTGTACCCATCGTTTCCAAAAGAGATTGGAAATGTATTGCACCTGTCTCCATCTCCTTTTGGCATACAGATCAGGGGCCGTATTCACAAAGAATTTTATCTTACCACTAGGAGTACTCCTAAATCGCACTAAAAGATTTTAGCTAGGAGTGTTCTCTTAAAAGTTATTCACAAATCGTCGGCATTACACAATTGCATTTTCCCCGTTGCCAGGTAGCGAAGTGTTATCAAACATTTCAATTCGGCACTGATTGGGTTGTTGCGATTAGTTGGCGCTGTTATTGCATCCCTCACAAGATCCACAACAATCAGTATTCCCTCACGGTTAAGGCGGTATCTTTGTAATAACTCCGTGTCATTGAGTGTCTCCAACACACTACGTCGGTCGGCCATTTTAAGATCCTTTGTGAATAGGTCTTAGTGAGTTAGGAGTCCTCTCGACTTCTTTTAAGCTGTCCCAGACTTAGGTGCTACTTTTAGGGCTAAAATGCTTCGTGAATTACTCTTAGTGAAAAAATGAGGAGTCCTAAAGTTAGGAGTGACACGCCCATTATTTTTAGGAGTTGCTCCTAAATTCACCAGTTAGGAGCTACTTTTAGCCTTAAAATTCTTTGTGAATACGGCCCCAGATCTTTCAAACAACCCAGGCGGCAATGCAGGATTTCCTCTCATAAGCAGAATGTGATTTGGTGTGAGGGCTTCCAAATCATTAGGATCATTGGATAGTTTAGAGATAGGTTGATCGTTCAAAATAGCTTCCACACAAGACAGTCTGCAGGGATTCGTCATCCAAAGTTTGTTGCCGAATGACTGCACAAAGAATTTGTCTCACCCTTCGAATTATGCGCTCCCATACTCCACCAAAATGAGAGCCTGTAGGAGGATTGAAGCTCCACTGAACTCCCTTCTGCAGTAAAGCCCTTTGAACCCTTGCATTGTTTAATGCAGTGAGAGCCTTTATCTGCCGCTCAGCTCCGATGAAATTTGTCCCGTTATCAGACCTCATGCGAATGACCTGTCCACGACGACAGACAAATCTGCGTAAGGCATTAATGCATGAGTCTGTATCTATCTAGAGAGTATGCCATTTCCAACTGGACAGCTCTACTTGCCATACAAGTAAATATCACTCCATAGCGTTTCACTTTACTTCGTCCCTTTTTCACTTCAACGGGCCCAAAGAAATCCACTCCAACATTAGTAAAAGGTGGCAGGTCAGGGGTGATCCTTTCCACTGGAAGGTCTTCCATCTTCTGTTCACCCAACTTCCCTTTATAACGTCTACAGATGACACACTTGGAAATTATCCTTCTTGCAACAGAAATGGCGTATACCAATACTTCAACCGGACCTTGGAAAGCATCTGATTTCTGCCACTATGACCCAACTGTTCATGAATGTCTCGAAGTATGAGATGCGACACATGCTGTTTTATTCAATTGGCATAGCTGACTTACCAAGTCTTCCTCCCACTAGCAAGAGTTCATCGCACAACACGGGATCCAAACTATAGACAGTGCTGTTTCCTTTAACACCAACTGAGCTCAGCAATTTAATAAGTTGATTAATAAGAATAAGAAATTAATAAGTTGACTTGTGGCATTCTGTCCACTCTTTAAGACCACAGCGTTAACTTTCAACTTTTTAATCTCTGGGTCGTCAGTCAATATCAGATCACTTGTCGGAAACTGTGTCTCACTCGGCTTCCAGAGAAAGCTGGGACCATCAATCCATCGCTTATTGCTCAGGAAATCTTTCGCTTTCAATCCACGAGATGCATCATCTGCTGGATTTTCTTTAGTGGGCACGTATCTCCACTGTTGAGGTTGTGTCTCTTATGTAAGACACTCTATTTGCTACGAATGTATGAAACCGTTTGTCCTCATTCTTGATGTAATTAAGGACAGTCATACTGTCAGTCCAAAAGACAGAATCTTCCAATGAAAGTTGCAGCTCCCTCTTTAGCATGATGTCAACCTTGACAGCCAGGACACCCGCTGTAAGTTCCAGCCGAGGTATGGTCACTGGTTTCAGTGGTGTTACTCTAGCCTTGCCCAGCGAGAAAGCCACATGTACCTTGTTTGCACTGTTCTGCGTCTTAAGATAGGAAACAGTGCCGTATCCATCTTCGCAAGCATCAGAAAAGTGATGTAAATAAGCGTGAGAGGGCAGTTCAAATTCCATGGGTTTAAAACATCTGTTCACCTGGAATTCTGCAATTCTGTCCAATTCGAAAATCCAATGGTTCAATTTCTTCTGGAGTATCGATGGTATGACATCATCCCAGCCCAAGTTCTGTCTGCACAACTCCTGTAAAAGTACCTTGGCGGGCAGAATAAGTGGTGCTAAAAAACCCAAGGGATCATAGACGGAGCTTACACCGATAAAATGCCTCTCCTAGTGCATGGTTGATTTTTCAAGGAAGTCTTGAATTGGAAGGTGTCTGCTTCCAGAATCCACTGAAGACCCAGAGCTCTTTTAACAGGTAATTTGTCTCGATCCAGATCTATCTGCTGTATATCCTTAGCTCGGTGTTCCTCAGAAACTGACTGCAACACTTTGCGACTGTTGCTAATCCATTTTCTTAAACAGAAACCTCCCTTTTGACAGAGAACAGTGAGATTTTTAACCATAGAGATGGCCACTTCCTCAGAAGAGACGCTCTTCAGACAGTCATCTACATACAAGTTATTGTTTATGGTTTCAATAACCTCAGCTGGAAAGTCTGCTTGATTGTCCTTTGCGGTCTGTTTCAAGGCATAACAAGCACAGCTTGGAGAAGACACAGCTCCGAAAAGATGAACTGTCATCCTAAATGCAATGGGCTCTCTAGTCAATTCTCCATTAGGCCACCACAAGAAACTAAGAAAATCTACCTCTTCTTCAGCCACTTTTACTTGATAAAAAATTTCTTCAATGTCGGCCATGAAGGCTACTGGGTCCTGCCTGAATCTCATCAGCACACCTACCAAAGAATTGGTAAGGTTATGGCCCTGCAACTATTTAAGTGATGTTCCTTTATATGTTGCTCCACAGTCGAACACAACTCTCAATGATCCTTTCTTGGGATGAAACACCCCGTGATGAGGAATGTACCAAACTTTACCATCCACAGGTTCTAGTTGGTGAGATGGTACCTCTGCGTATCCTTTAAGTACAACGTCAGCAAGAAAATGAGAGTACTTCTCATGAAACCCTTTGTCTCTTTCCAGTTTTCTTTTCAGGCCATTTAATCGTTGCCTAGCAACACAGAAGTTGTCAGGCAACACGACACTATCAGTCTTGAATGACAATTTTAGGCTATAATGTCCATCCTGGAGCATGATTGTACGGGTCATTAGGCTATGTCCACAAACCTAAGATCTTCCCTTGACATTTCTCTTTCATCAGCAGTCCTTTCGCTGAAATCATGATTGAAGTGATTGTTAAGCAGCTCCTCCAATTTAACAACAGAAATTCTGTTAACAGTTACCACAGACTGGCCAGCTACATTCTTATGGTCACCGTTTCCCTCCAAGGTCCCATTAACGACCCATCCCAATAGGGTTTTAATGGCAAATGGCCCATTACAATGACTGTTTATTATTTCATACGGTTCAATCACATTAGCTGCATTAGTTCCAATCAATAAATCAACACCTGCTTGAATATGTGGCATCTTAACCTTGTCCAAGTATGACCATTTGGATAACTCCTCCTCCGTAATGATGTTTTCCAACGGGCATCTTCTGCTGCGTATATATGGCAGGAAGTGGGAAGAAACAGTTGGTATTTATTCCACTGATTTCCAGTCCATCAATAACATTGCAGGACACAGATTGTTCCTGACCCATGGTACGAAGAAGAATGTTGACAAAAAGTAACAAAAGTAGTAGGGCTGGGTAAAAATATCGATTCATCAATGCATTGCAATTATTTGTTTCTTAATTCAATATCGATTAACCAAATCCTATGAATCGATTCAGTCCACCAGCCAGTGGCGGCGCTGTGGGCAACACTGAAGTGAGAGCGTTCAGCGTAGTACAAGACACGCTTTACCAAAACAGCAACATGGCGAATAGCAGCTGCACTCCGTTCAAGCCTGCACCACCAACGTTAAAAGCCGACGTTTGGGCTCATTTTGGATACCACTGTAAGCCGGGAACAAATGAAGAGGTGGATAAAACCAAAGTGGCCTGTAAGCATTGCCACACCGTTCTTAAATATTGTAACAACACAACTAACTTGCGCAACCACCTTGCTCGACACCATGCAGATCTAATGCAACAAAAACAATCCAGCGTGGCTAAGCCGGATGATTCTAAACAGACACAACTCGATAAAGCCTTTCACTGCAAATTTCCTTCAGGCTCCGTTCGTGCACAGAAGATAACAGGATCCGTGGCCGTCTACATCTGTAAAGACTTACGCCCATATAGTGTTGTTGAAAACGTGGGCTTTAAATACATGGTCAACACACTTGAGCCACGGTACGGCATACCTACGCATAAACACATCACAGAAGTGGCCATGCCAAAGCTTTGCATGGAGGTTAAGACGGAGCTTTTGGAGTCCTTAATGTCGGCGGAAAAAGTGGCGCTAACCTGTGATGGCTGGACTTCCAGAGCGACCGACCCGTACGTAACCATCACGTCTCATTTTATTTCAACTGATTGGGTCCTTGTGTCAAACATCCTGCAGACCAGAGCGCTCTTTGAAAGCCACACAGGGAACAATATTGCTAAATTGCTCACCGAGGCAATGAATGAATGGGGCTTGAATGACAAATTGGCAGCAATTGTAACAGATAACGCAGCTAACATGCTATGAGCAGTTAGACTGACAGAGACATTGCACATTGGCTGTTTTGCACATGTCCTAAACTTGGCATCACAGGCTGGTCTCAAGATGCCTGCAGTATCAAGGCTTCTAGGCAGACTGAGGCGGATCTCCGCATTTTTCCACCGGAGCACCATAGCCAGCCACGAACAAAAAAACCCCCAGAAACTGCTGGACCTGCCACAGCACAAGTTAGTGACCGATGTACCAACGCGTTGGAATAGTGCACTTGAAATGGTGGAAAGATTTTTAGAACAGCAAGCTGCTATCTCTGCTGCACTACTTGCCCCTGAGATAAGAAAACAAGAGAAAGATCTGAGCTCCCTTACAGAGGCAGACATAACAGCAGCAAAGCCACTGAAGAAAGCCATCTTAGTCATATCTCAAGAAGGAACCCCAACTCTCTCTGTCATCGCCCCTCTGAGAGCAAGACTTCTAGAAGAGATGCATCCGGTCCCGAGTGATCCTGTGATGGTGAAGGAGATAAAATCTGCTGTCCATCAGGATCTCCAGAAAAGGTATTTATTATCATTATGACACTTTATTCTAAGACAGTTGTTTTGTATTATACTAATTTCATAATGATAATTTTCATATTTTTTGTAATAAAAAAGTCTTATATTTATTTTAAGGTACACAGGCTTAAAGGAACAACTCTACTGAGCTTCTGCCCTGGACCCACGCTTTAAGGCCCTGCCTTTTTTGACTGATGAGCGTGAGGAAGTCTTCGCCCAACTCACTGATAACACTAAGACACTGGCAACTGAAAAAAGCTCAGTAAGTACTGTATAGTGTGAATAAAAACATTATGTATTTTTATTATTAATGATACACTGCAATTATGAATTTAAACCCAACTATATTGTTATATACACTATTTTGAAAAGGGTGATAACTATTTACAGTACAATTCCTTTGCTTTCTCAACAGAGTGGACCAATAAATGCAGAGGCCAATGAAGCAGAACCAGCTGAGGACTCTGGACCCCCATCCAAGAAAAAAAGAGACTCTTGTGCATTGGCAGATCTCCTTGGGCAGACATATACTCCAGAAGCAGACTCCATAAAAACAAGAGATGATGAGGTGATGAAGTATAAAGAGGTAAAACCAGTACCACTCAGCACAAATCCACTCAGCTGGTGGAAGGAAGATGAGGTGGAATTCCCTCTTTTGTCATGCCAAGCTAAGCGATACCTCTGTATTCCTGGTAGTAGTGTACCAGCTGAGAGAGTCTTCTCAACAGCTGGTGACATTGTCACAGCCCAGAGAAGTGCACTGACACCTGAGCATGTAGACCAGCTGCTTTTTTTGAACAAAACTTGCATGTGCACTAGTTTGATAACAAATGCTTCAGAGTTAACATGTTATTGTACTAAAATGTTATGAGTTATATGATGGAAAATAAAATGTCTGTAATGTATTCTACATACAGGCACAGGCAAAGTAAATAAGCCAAAGGTTCTTTGATCAGCTGTTCAGTGTTATTTATTGTGTTGACAAAATAGCACTTTGTAATGTTATACTTTCTGCTACTTACAGTTACATGCACTTTAAAAGTGTTAATAAAGCACCTGTTTGTTACAGTTGTGTTTTGTATTCAACACATGTACAATATTGTACAGTTTGTTCTGCTAAATAAACCATGACAGGAAACATGCTGGGGTCAATTTGTTCTTAAACATTGGTAATACTGCACACATTATTTAAAAATATATTCAGGTACTTAATTACTTGTGTATTTACTTATTATTGAATTGATATCGAAGCTAATAAATCAATATCGAATCGAATCGAAATCAAATCGAATCGAAGCCTCAAGAATCGAAATCGAATCGAATTGTGAGATTCCTAACAATACCCAGCCCTAAAAAGTAGCAAAAAGTAGCTGAACTTCCCGGGTCCAGAAAAGCATAGGTCTGCATCACATTGTTACCTTTAATAGCTTTTACTTGAACCGGTATGATTGGCATTAAACTCCTCTCGTTACCGGCCCCTGTATGACCACAAGTCTGAGCAGACCCTACTTTACGCCTTTCCTATAACTCTTTCACAGTTGCTTCCTTGCAATATATGTGCAGGATAGTTCGATGTTCTTCTCCACAAACATTACAAATCAAACGATTGTCACATTCCTTACTCATATGTCCTGTCTTTAGACAACCAAAACAAATTCCCTTAGCTTTCAGGAATTCAATCTTGTCTCGTTGAGTCTTCCTCTTCAAAGCAAAACTGTCACGGTGTCTGGTTCATGTTCCTGGGTAACCACTAGAGGTCCTCTTCCCGCACGGTGTCCTACACTCTGTTACTACATTTCCCATGATCCTGTCTGTCACTGAGTGTTCATTGTGTTCAGCTGTTTCTCGTCACCTCGTTTAGAACTTGTGTATATATACCCTGTCAGTTTCAGTGTTTGTCACGGAGTCCTTGTTTAATGTCCCCACACTTCCATCTGTTTCCTGGTTTGTTCTTGTTTTGTTTATTGTATTGGACTGCTTATTTGGATTTTGACCCCTGCCTGGATACTATGATTTTGGATTACATTTAAATAAACATACTGCACTTGGATCTACGTGTCTTGTGTGTGTGTCGTGACAAAAACATCCTTCCAATGGATGTTTATTTGCACAGAACAAACAGTTTCCAGTAGAATTAAATACAGAGCAGTATCCTTGCTGTGATGACACAATGTCAGTCTTCTTAGATGGAACTGAAACAGAAACATCAGTGGCAAAACTTGCGCGCTTGAGTTTAAAATTTACCTGTGCCCTGTTTGTCCTGGATATCTCCAAACACAGGATCAGATGCTACCTTAACCTGTTTTTCAACAAACTCGACAATGTGTGAGAACTTTGCTCTGCCTTGACTGGACTCCATATTCTCACAAGCCTGAGCCCTCCATTGCTCTCTCAGCTTGTAAGGTAACTTTGTTTCAATGATCTTCATGTTGCTAGGCATGTTAAGTTCTTGCATGTATGAAAATTCATTGATGGTATTACAACATGTACGCAAAAACAAAGCATAAGCCTGTAATTCCTGTACGCCCCCTGCCTTTACAGCGGGCCAGCCCAAGCCTTTCTCCAGATAAGCAGTAGATACCTTAAACTCATTGCCAAAATGTTATTTTAATAATCTTTTGGCCAATGCATAGCCTCTGTCTGGGGCCATTTGTTGGCAACTGCGGACCTGGGGTCCGTTCTTCGTACGTCGCTAACTCACTTAGCTGGATTTGATTGTTGGCGATTTGGCATGATCTTGGATTGTTTGGTTCTTCGACGCTCATCCTGGACTTGCTGTCATAGCAACAGGTGCGCAATCTTAAACCTGCTCGCGAGCAGGCTTATTTCATGTTAACAGGATTAGATCCCGGCTTTATAAGCGGAGGTGATCCGGGAAGTCCTTTAGCGCAGCGCGATAGCGTACTTTTAGAGAGATATAGTTTTTCTCGTGACTCGTGAGTGTCATTTGTATCATTAATTTGTTGGAACAACACATTTAATGTCGGAGTCGGGCTTTAACAACAGCACAAACTGTGTGCATTTCCCTGAGATTCTGTGCGAGTGATACGGTGAACTTGGTGAAAAGTGCTGCCTGTCGTGCCATTCACAAAGTTTACCTCGCGCTCAAGCTTTTTTTTAGGGGTTTTTATGGTTTTTCCAGACCCAAGGTTGTAAAGGTTTTTTTTTTTTTTTTTTTTTTTTTTTGCCAATGCAGGTACATTATATTTTTTTAATGAAGATCATGCAATCATGACTTAGCCAATAAGTATGATTTACAGTAGCCTTTGTGTCAGGCTTCACTAACGTGATAGATGCCACAGACTGTACACACGTTCCCATCAAGGCCTCAATGAAGAGGATTTTGTGAACAGTGTAAATGTGCAGGTAAGTTATTATTACAATTCTAAATATATCATATTAGTAATATTATTAAATGAAAAAAAAATCAATATATATCAGTCACATAGTCACATGTAGCACATTATTTGAACATGGAAACGGAAAATATAAATATTAAGCACACTGTAGCCTATTACATAGGCTACACGTATTCTGAGCCTAACATAACTATTTTTTTTCATTATGTAGGTGATTACAACATGCTTGGAGACACAGGGGCTAAACCTGCAGGCAGTATTTTATGACCCCATTCCCTGACCCACAACCCGGACAATGGAGCTCTAGCCAGGACAAGGGCACAGTTTTAAATTGACCATGGGCAACTAAAGGGAAAATTTCAGTGTCTAAAAAAGGATGAGGGTTGCACCTGACAGGGACTGTGACATTATTGTTACATGTGCTGTATTACACATCATTACACATCAGAAAAGGAGAGGATCCCTGTGGTGAAGGTGCAGCCTGATGATGACCTCCAGCCTAATGATCTCCAGCCTGATGATGACCTCCAGCCTGATGATGACCTCCAGCCTAATGACCTCCAGCCTGATGATGACCTCCACCAGTGCACTTGGACGGACCTAGTAGCAGAGCGGCACGGGACAGAATTGTGGGACACCATTTTTAAAATTCACTAAATGTTTAATAAAAGACAAGACAAATATGCTTAGTTCCTTTTTTATTTCAATTATTCTTTGTAAAGAAAAGCCAGTGATCAAGCCATCTTTTGCCTGCAATAAGAGATATTATGCAAGGTCAGCAATAGTACTCTGTGTGTTCTTTTAGAGATATATTTTTACATTAGCCTACATGCAGTGTTTACTTTCATAAAGTAAAGCAATTCAGGCTTTAGACCAGCCATTTGGATACTAGGCCTACTTAATTTAATGCAGCAACAAATTATTTTACAGTGTACTAAGATAATTAAAAGCTAATTTACCAGTAATGAAGCTGTTGCTACTGGTCCCTGCCGTGGGTCTAAGGAAGAGCTGCCCCCAGAGATGCCCCCCACAATAGGGTCAATTCACATTCAACCCAAGGGCCAGCCCTTCTGTCGGGGAGTAAGTGACCACCACCTGTTTTTTATTAATTTTTATAGCCTTTTTCTTGGTTGCTGCACATGAACAACACATGCACATCATTTAACAGTGTATTTTTAAAAGAGACCAAGAACAGTATAAGTAGCTTAGTAAAGATTACCATTTTCACTTTTACTTGTTCCAATGTTCTAGTGGGTGGTGGCTCTGACATTACAATGAACAAAGTAATTATGAAATTAAATTAAAATACAAAAATGTATATACTGTAACAAGTGATAGAAACATTTAACATGGTCCCCACTATTGAATTTAATTTGTTTGCTACTATTTGCCAGCCCCATCTCCTGGCTTTTACAGACTTTGATGTCTTCCCTGGCGTTTTCATTAAACATTAAAATTCCGCATAAACTTCGACTACTAGCTTTTGCTCTGCTGCGGAGAAAAACTGTGCTTGCTCTTTGGCCACGGTGAGCAGCCAATAGCAGCGTTGCTGATCAATGTTTCTATTGATACATATCCCCTTTTAAACCAGCGCATGCACGCGCAATTATCTCAGATAACGCAATCCAGCTATACTAATCATAACCGGCAGGTGTGTTCGAAGAACCCAATTAGCCAGATCATGCTTAGGCCGATTATATCATCTTGGATGTCTCGTTTGATCTCGGATGTTTTAAGCAACGTACGAAGAACGGGCCCCAGGTCTTTAGGCTGTCCCCTAGTAAACTGCTCAAGAAAATACAAACGATAATTTTCATTGCTAGTTTTCTCTTCAATGCCATGTTCAAACGCTTATAAATGCAATATACTGCAATGGGTCAAAGACTGGGATCTCTCTTTTTGGTAAGATACGAGGATTTCCCTGCTGTTGAATAAGATAAGATATTAATTCCTCTTGTCTCTTTAAGACTTCAAGCAGGGGATCACCATGAGGAGGCAGAACGTATGGCATTTGATCGACTCCCATATTGCCTTGTTGCGCTTGAGCAGAATAATGGAAATCAGGTAGTTGAGATGTGTGGAATATTTGTTGACTTCTCCATCCTTTCCTTTGATTCTCTGCTATGACTATGATGCAGCGACTCCAGCTGTGTTCATTGACCTTGCATTTGTGGTTACATATTTGAATAATCAAACCTGAGATTATCAGTAGCATTAATCTCACTTAATTTAGAACTTGAATTGCGTGAACATTTACTTTGATTATCAGGCTTTTGCAACAAAGCAATCTTTGCCCTTGAAGCTGCTATTTGAGCATCTAACTCCAATTGTTCCTTTTTCTGTCTCAAATCCTCCTCCTGAGTTTCAATGGCATGTTTTGCTTTCAATGCAGCAGCATGTGCCATAAGTGCGGCCTTTTTCTGCCTCCGCTTGAATACATGAAGATGACGTAGATTAACTCCTGCTGTGTTTACTACGCTTGGAGGTAGCACGGGACATGTTTGAGATGGTGTCTCCAGGTTTTCTGACCTTTTGCGGTGTCTGATAACCATTTATTCACACGCTCAATGACCTCATTATTTGCTATCATCTTTGCTTTAAACCATATCTCATATTTTTCGGCTTCATCGACAGGTAAAATAGCCAACAGTGACTCATGTGCTTCCTTAGCCTCTGAGCATAACCTCTTAAAATCTTCAAAGGCCAAACGTACCTGTCACCGGCGGAAATGACTAGGAACCTTAATTTTACCACGGAATTTGTTGCACAGGGACTTCCGGTGTAACACCGGGCCGGTTCCGGTGACACATCATGGCCGCCAACATTGACGAGCGCCAACTGTAACCACTAATCGGGCCGTTATTGGTGAGCACATGCGGGAAGAGGGATATATAAGGAGAAACTTGAAGACATAGAGGGAGTCTTCTCGTTGGTTTGTGGTTCACTTTGGGTTTCCCTTGGCGTTCTTGTCAGTGGACAGCAGAAAGCAGCAACAGCTACAAGTGTGAGGATGTTAACACATTGGAGACGGGTGAGTGACTGGCAAATGGGACCGAGAAAACCGAGTAATTAAGGACAATGCTGTTGTCAAGGAGAGAAGTTAAGTGCACTTTTCATTGAGTTATGAAGAAGAGGTGTTATGAGTATTTACCAAGAACATTCTGAATACCGACTTGAGCTTGCTGGCAGTGTGTATTGTTTCTCTCGCTGTGAGTCTCAGAAATCGAGGAAGGAACCGGGCTTTATGGGATCGCTCTTGAAACCTGATACCTGAAAGCTATCTGTGGATCGTCTGACCCTGCAAAGACAGAGTGAAGGCCTATTGTTTACTGTGAAGTGGTGTGGCATTGCAGTGTCTGAAAGTGTGAAGTGAGCACGTGTGAAGAGTTATAGTATTGATGCACGCATGAGTGTAGGAGTCTAACCATTACCATCCCTCTGCAATCTTTGTTCGGGAAAATCTACCCAGTGGGGCATCAGGAATTTAATCTGATCTGCCGATTGTAAAGCTGTGTCCAGGTTCCTAGCCATCTGTTGCTGCACTGAAGAAAGGAGAAGCTCGGCCTTGTGTGCTGGTGGAAAGAACCGTACTCGAATTCATGGGATATTACTTCCTGATTATTGTTCTAAGAACAGAAAAAGCCCAGTCATTCCACCCAGTCCGATGATTCTCTTCCTGGAGACTGCCGTATCCTCACTGCCTGCCCTGTGAAAGGAGAAAGCCGGTTAGTAACGGTTGGATTTCATACTCACGATCGTGTTCTGTGTACACAGGAAGTTGCTGGATGCTGTGGTGAGTCCCTCGTCGAATGTCGGGTCTACTTCTGCCCTGCAAGAGGAATACCCTGAATCAGCCACCGTTCTATGAACTGAGAGACCCAGTGAATCACTATTTTGAAGAGGAGTCGGCCGACTGCTGTGTCTGACCTGTTACTGGCTTGTGAACCGAGAGATCCTGTGAACCATTATTCTGAGAAGAAGCCTGCTGACTGCTGTGTTCGACCCGCTGCTGGTCTGTGAACCGAGAGATCTTGTGAACCATTATTCTGAGGAGAAGTCTGCTGACGGCTGTGTCCGACTTGCTGCTGTTCGAGGAACGGAGAAGCCCTGGATCAAAGGAGAGAGTTTGCTAGCCACCGTAACTTACCTGCTGCTTACCTCTCATTACTGTCTGCCTCAGGTCCCCTTGATCCCTTGCTGGCTAGAGTCCCCTCGTCAGAGGCCCATGTGGGACGCTCTGGAGTGGAGCAGAACCTGGAGTTATCCCGATGTTGTTTTAAGTGTTTTTAACTAATTAATAAAAATAAGAGATTTTATATCACTTGTTGTCCTGCCTGATTGGGTTCGTTGGTGTCGGCTCCTCCGGAGTGTGGTTATTGACCCTCGGCCTTGGGAAACGGTCACATACCTCAGGTTCATATTCGTTGTCGTCAAAAATTAACCTGTTAATTGTCTCTATTAGTGTCTGAGCCTAAACTTAGCCTTTCTTCACTTTTTCAAAGTATCTAGTTTTTCCATTAAAGCCTTAGCTGTTAATTTAACAGGTCTTTTCCCTCTTTCAGACTCGTTTTCAACACGAGGCAGATTTTGATTTGACTCAATAAACCCTTTAGTATTCATACACTTTTAATTTTGCAAACAATTGTGAACAAACACACAAACAATGTTCGTCAGTCTTTGGCAACCAATGCATTGGAATTACGCGATGGTGTGCACACAATATTACATGGCCATGTTAATGCTGCAACAATGCTTGCCAGCCAGGCGTCTTGACAAGACGATCCTCACGTGCAGCAACACAAAGACTTTATTCAAACAGCCTCCCTCTGTTCATCGAAACAAACTTGATGACTTTTACTCCAACGACCTCCTTTATCCAGTGAAGCACAGCTTTTTGACTTTGTAATGGCTTTCCAATGCCGTGGCCGTTGGTAATAGGAGTAAGCAAGTTTAGAACGCATACAAACAGAGTCCATGCAGACGGATGTAGATGCAAACAAATGTCTCTATTTTTGTTCATTTCATTGTTCACACGTACACACAATCATAGCCATACCTTGCGAATAACATGATAATAAATTCCATCATGTGAGCTACTCTGAAAAACTGTGAGGAAAAACTGTGCTTCCCAATTACCAACACACACACTTGTTGCTCAGGTGCTCTAATTATACACAGCACCACCCAGTGGACAAACTTTACCGAAGAACAAATGGCTCCTACACAAATTTTATAGAGACTAACCTCACCATTATTAAGCCTACCTTTTTCCTTACATCGGTCTAAAATTGTGCAGTCAGATTTAGCCTTGCCTAAATGACACATAAAACTAAAACAAACTATGGTTGGTCATTATACAATATAGGCCTACGTTTAATGTGTTGTAGCAAGACAACATGAAGAACACCACAATTCCCCCTAAATCGCCAAAAAAAAAAAAAACTGTTACGGTCCTGTCTTTTGTCATGAGGCTGGATATAAGCTCACGGACAGAGCCATCGCATAGACTGTGCGAACTGTGCAACCGCACAGGGCCTCGCGCCACTAGGGGGCCTCGCAATCCTGCTGTTTTTTAAAAAATTTTTTATCATGTCTGTCAAGGTCACATAAAAAAAAATCCAACAAATGAAGCTATGTACGTAATGCGTCCTCACTGAAGACGAGAGAGCGGAAAAGCTAAAGCGAGGGAAAGCCAACATATTCGAAGCACGAATCAAGTTCTGAGAAAAGGAAATGTCAATCTTCATCTTTGTAACAGAAGATAAAATACAATGCAACAATTTTCAAGATACTTCAAATGTGTAACGGATTGTCACCTTAAAAACTGTCTTATGTGGTGGAACAAGCAATGCTATATATAAATATGTATTTAGCATCATAATTCAATCTTTGTTTTATTATTTTAATAGTTCATTAACTAATTGTTAACTCAACTAATTTAACGTAAAGAGCTGGATACTAGAATTACTAATTAAATAAATGTCAACTAGCCTAAATGCATTGATTAGAATTGCCATAGACTAAATATTTTTCTAGTCGACTAGTAGTCATTCATTTAAGCAATTAGTTGACTAATGTCACATTTATATAAATTTCTGCTTAAAGGGGTCATGACATGGTTTTTTTTATTTTATTATTATGTTCCTTTAGGTGCAATTATAGTATTACTATAGTTTTTTTTACAAAAAACTTTTAAAATGTAGTGATTTATGACCTTTTCCCACCCTGTTTCTCATCCTCTGATTCAAACAGTCTGTTTTGGGGGTGTTTCCCCTTTAAGAGTTCAGTGTTAACGCCCACTGTTATGATTGGCTAACGTCAGTGCCTATGCATCAATTATTAACGCCCCCAGCCAGAACGTTTGCGGATTCGGCGTAACTGTTTAATAGCGGGTGATGCATGCGAAGCGATGGCTCTTGCAATGATAAAACCTTATTATGTTTGAGCCGGAATCAGAGGAAAATGAACCATCACCACAACAACGAAGACTGGATCAGCCCATGTCCACATGGAAAGTGAAACTATTTTGAATTAATAAAAAAAAATTAACCCAAGACACTTGAAAACGGATTATTGTTGCATAATTATCCTATAGCTTCATTTGCTAACAGTTTAACATTATTTAACTAATTCCAATGAAAATGCATGCACAGACAGGCCATCTTAGAAGATGCAGCATTGATAAAGGCAACATTTTTAATTTTCTATCACATGTAGGCCTACTAGAAAGGCGACATATTTTCAAGATTCTCTTATACAAATGTGTTTATATTAGCCATGGTAAAAAGTAAGTTTGCGTCGTCGTTATTGAGCCCAGAATAGTCGGCACGGACTTATCTTTGAGCAACAGTTTTCTGGCAAAGCCAAGCATCATATTGGGATTTTTTCCTCAAAACAGTCATCCTTAAATGTATAGAACACTGCCGTGACTATGACGTCCGCAAAAAATAAAGTGCATCCATTTTTCCCTGACGACTGGATCTTTCAGCGTATTTAAAAAGTAGTTTAAAGTTTTAAATACATTACTTACAGTTTGCGTCGTCGTTGTTGAGCCCAGAATAGACGGCACGGACTTATCTTTGAGCAACAGTTTTCTGGCAAAGCTCAAAACAGTCATCCTTAAAATGTATAGAACAAACGCTTAAACTAACACTGCCGTGACTGAGACGTCCGCAAAAAATAAAGTGCAGCCATTTTTCCCTGACGACTGGATCTTTCGCAGCGTATTCAAAGATGTTGTTTGTCCACAGCCAGGAACAGCACATCTGCGACGTCGTAATCTCCCCTGTACACAGAGTTAAGACCCACTCGCTGTCCGTCGACTGAACACTTGTGAGGCGCGCGGCGCGCAGGCGCGACAACGATACGAAATGAGCGTAGTTGTCTTGCGCTTAAAGCGTAGTTGTCTTGTGACGGAGGCGGTCGTATGCAAACGCTGGTACGTCACTTCGTACCGTGACGTCACTTCTTACCATGGATCCAGAACGAGCTGTATTTAGAGCTTGATTAAATAAATGATTCGTTTATAATGGGGAGGACGTCTTAAGCTATGAAACTTGCAGGACGTTTTAATGGTACAAAGACCTCTTATATACCTAAAGATCAAGGCAAATTTGGTTTCTCATGTCATGACCCCTTTAAATACTGGGTGCATGGAGGAATATTACGCGCTCAAGTACATGCATAAATCTTGCCGCAAAGCACCGGCCAAAGCAGGCTAATGATAATATGTCTGAAAAAATCATTTTTCACAAGGCATTTTTATTGTTTATTAATAAAAAATATATATTTCTAAATCAGTGTCGGCTGCAAACATATCTATATACCTCTCCGCTGCAAAGTGGATGCGTCTTTAGAGAGAAATGCACCTTTCATAGGATTAGGCTACAGCCTAATCAGCCGGTATTTGCTTTTGATTATTTTTTTTTTCGTTTAAAAGTGGACATTTCGAGATTCATGTAGAAATATTCATCATGTTGTTGAGGCTACACTGTATTTCAGTTCATTTTTGAGACGCGTTCCAGTTCACGCCACGGAGACCATTAAAGCGCGCCTTGTTTGTTTTATTTTATTTTACAAAAGCACAATGTTTTCTTGTTATTGTGAGTTTGCGACTGATATGCATTATTCTTTTCTGTATGACCAGAAAAGATTGAGTATTTAAAGTTGTTTCCACTGTTGATAGGAAAATTAAAGTGTTAAAATTAAAGGCGTCGCGCTGACGCCTGTCATGCAGTGCGCGCTCCACACTCCGCACAAACACTTGGATATGCACCTATAATAGCGAACATTTATCTTGGTTAAAGTTGATGAAAGGATGAGTCCTTTTCATGTTTAACAAATTAAATCATGCATTTTCTACCTACCGCGAGTCAGCACTGCACCAGTTTGAAAAAGGTAAACGCATAACGAGCGTAACGAGAGAGCGGCCCCACTAAGGGGGATGCAGAGATTTTGCTGCGTCTTTATATTACCATTTGTAAACTGATTGTTTAAATGATCAGCCCTTGGGGGCCTTAAAATGCGGGACCCCAGGGAATTACCTGGCTTGCCTACCCTATTGCGGCCAGTGGCGCCTCCAGAAAATTTTCATAGGGGTGGCCAGATGAAGCCACTTAAAATCTTGGGGTGGCACACCAAAACAATAAACCATCATTTCAGAATTTTATTCTACTGTTGTAGTAAACCGGCCTGAAGAAAACTATCAGAAAGACTTAAGGAAACTCCTACTGATATACTTTGGTTTATTGTGTTATATTTAACGGACAGTGCATCACGTTGCATGAATTTCTTAAATGAAATAAACAGAGTTCACAAGCAGGTTAATACATACACACAGTCCATTTCATCATTGCAAATAACACATATGACTCGACTGACAGAACTAGGAACTAACAGACACATGAAGTAAACTTGTGTGTAGTTTATAAAGTCCAACCTTGCACTTGAAAACAATCTAAACTCTGTTTTTATGACGCAGCTCTTATTGATGCGACTTACCAGCAGCGAGAGATGTGAGACTCTGCTGGTGGTGACGTAGCTCCGCCCGCAATATCACGCACACAAATGCGAGTGATGCAACAGCCAATGTCGAGTTTTCCCAATTAATGCATGAATTTAACAGCATTATTTAAACTCCGTTACACATATACATGCACCAGCTAACAACGTTAGCTAGGTAACTCTTGTCAAAACGTGTCAAAGATACATCAAAAAGCTGTTGTAACAGTATACTGTAACCATTTGGCACTTAAAAAGCACGTCACGACACATAATTCCATGTCTTCTTTTACTAAAGAATATTGTTTACTTATTTACTTACTGGTAGTCTTCGTCTTCTTTCTTAACTTCTTTTAAAATTGTTGACCGACGGGCACGCGCTGAGCTGTTGCTGTCTGAGCGCGCAACAGCGGCATGTACGGAGGGGCGGGGGAGGGGTGGGCTACTGTGTGCGATCGAAGGTCTAGAGCGGCTTGCCTGCCTGGCTGTGCATTAGGGATGAAATGCATAACTGATGCTACTAAAATTTATACTGGCCAGTGGGGTGGCCAGTGGGGTGGCGAGGAGTCGGCCACCCCCTGGTGGCGCCACTGATTGCGGCGCCTCAGACTATGATTATGCTGTATTATTCTACTTGATAAAAACGTATTGCAGCGAGATTATTCGTGCAATATAACTAGAACAGCTACACGTGACTGTTATTCATGCGCAATTGAGCATCCACATCAAAGAGCAGGGCCTCACATTTCAAGTTCGCACAGGGCCTCGCACCCCACCTGCGTCGGCACTGCTCACGGAGACAAAGAAGTACAACAAAATAGTCTTTAGTTCAATAATTCAGGCGATGGGGTATAAACACGTGGGAACAAATCCACTGTACAGACGAGACCTGACAAGGAATGAACAAAAGGGTGTATACAGGAACTAAACGAGGGCACCAATGAGATAATTAATAAACACCATGCAGGTAAAGTAAATGGCTAATCAAACAGAACTAGGTCACAGGGGAAACACAATTAAACATAACATAACTATGACACTGTTAGGTTTTACAGTCAAAGACCCAGAACCAAATATTATGAATGAAGACCCTGAGTCAGAATTATAATAAATTGAAGAAAAGTTACACTGAAGATAAGTTTGCAGTTTCATCAGCCAGAAGTCAGCTTCTAGACTCACAAGGAGTTCGTAGGCCGCCCCACTTACAGTTACAAAGATCACAGCAATTACACCCTTCACCAAGGTCTAATCTACGTCCTTGCTTCAGGTTGAATGATTTTCATTGGCTAAGAAATAGATAAACGTAGTCATTTTCCACACATATACAGATAGACTGAAGCATATCTCCATCGATTATGCATCTGACACTCGGACCCTGAAGTTGGGCACGTCGTGACCTTCCAGGTTGAAGATTTGGGTTGCTGGGTGACAACCTGTCCAGAACAACAACTGAGTCAATCTCCAATAATGCCAGTGGTTCCTTAACCTGAGACTAACACACACAAACACCGACACACAGCTTTTTCAAGGATGGATTCGGCCAGGGTTTAACTATAAACAGGAGAGTCTTCTCAAAACATCAAGATAATACATTCTCTCTAGAAGAGGACACTTTAGTTTAACTGGAAAGTAAGGCTTTAACAAATAAATGGTCCCTTAAACCAGCGATTCCCAACCCCCGGTCCCCGGACCGGTGCCGGTCCGTGAACCCGTTTGTACCGGGCCTTGAAGTATTACCAGATTTTTTTTTACAATTTTTTTTAATAGTAATTGTCATTTTTTTAATTTTTTTTAAGTGCTATGACATGTCCAAAACATAAACAATAAATAAATCAAAATGTGTTTCTTTGAGCGACTTGCGATTGCTTAGCGTCTCATTGGTTCTGGACATATGGTATCTGACCGGATTTTAAAGCGCGGAGCACGTAAAGTGGCAGAGAACTATGTGGAGAGATGATCGGGCATTTCATTGCGGACTGTCCGTGTAAAAGAAAGGGCGATGACCAACTCGAAAAGGAAAAGCAGGTCAAGCTTCAATCGTAATACGATGCCTCATTAGATATGGATTTACGTCAACAGGCGATTCTGTGGCGCCAAATCCATTGTGTTGTTTGTGGTGAAATACTCTGCAATGAAGCCGTCAAAACAATCCTAATGTCCTAACTACACGCAACGCAACGCGCGATAAAATGCGTCTTTTCCATGTTAATCAGAGTTCTCTTACGAGAGGTTCTCTCGTACAGCGTAATGTAAAATTAAACAGCGGGTAAAGTCTCTTTGCTCGAGATACTGAAGCCAAAATTTATCCTTAAATTTGTATACATTGTCAACACAGTGCAGCAGCAGGCAGACCTAGAGCGGGCTGTCTCGCGCGCTCATTGGCTGCCCCGCGGCAACTGCAGCAGCCTACCACTGAGCCTGGCGTGACGTCACGCGTCAAACCCTGCCAAAATGGGAGTGGCTTAGCGAATAAAAGGAAGGGCTCAGGCTGCATAAAACTTGATTTTCATGTCTTCAGCGAAGCTCTACGCAACGCTGATCTCTGAGAGAAGCCACCGCTGTCGAATCCAGCGACCAGCCAGCTTAGGACAGCGCCTGAAGAAGCCGGCCGACTTCGCCACCTTCAGCCGTCCGTGCCAGCTACGCTATCTGGCGACAAAGTATCCTTTTAAAGCAAACTCTGTGAGCTCGCCGCCGCGACTCACGTCCTAAAAGAGCGAGGCGTTTGTTTCAAAATCGTCGACCAGCTAGGCCTCGATTGGTCTCCGCCAGAGGCGCCCGCGCCCAACAGGCTCGACGGGTGCTTCCTACCTAGCCGCCGCCTAGCGCCCGCCTCTAGGTCAGCACCCTTCCTGCCAGAGCTCCACACCGAGCTCCCTAAATCGTGCAACGCTCCATTCTCCGCGAGACTCCGCTCCCCTGCTTCTTCGATTCTCTCCCACGTGGACGGAGCCGTCGAAAAAGGCTACAGCCGGATTCCCCCAGTGGAAGAGGCGGTCGCAGTGCACCTTTGCCCGCCATCACCAAAATGGCGCTCAAAGTCTGCCCTCCCGTCTAAAGCCTGCAGGACCACTTCAGCCCTTGTCAGCTGCGCCTTCGCCGCCGCTGGACAGGCCGCTTCCGCCCTGCATTCCATGGCTGTCCTCCAGATTCTCCAGGCTGAACTCCTCTGCCGCATGGACGAGAAAGGCCCGGTTCGGGAGGTCATGATGGATTTGCGCAGCGCGACGGACCTAGTTTGTGTAGCCATGTTGTCTTCACTTGTGGCATCTTCGTCCATCTCGGTTGTTTTTTGCCCTCGGTCACGTCTCTTTGGTCTCATTTAGTTGTGCAAAGTTATGCTTAACGTACACGTAATCAACTTAAGGTGCGCCTAACTTTATGCCGAAAAAATGAGGTAGAAAATAAAAAAGTAATTCAGGATCCACTTCTCACACGTCTGTTCGCTACATGCTCAAACCAGAAGTCCATAACTTGATTTTTAACACTTTTAGATACATCTCCTAAGAGATTAACTAAAGTAAGCGCTTTCCCTTCTTTATATAGAACTGATGTTAAACAACTACGCTCTTCCATGTAATTATTACACTCTATTAATGCCACATGTTCATGTTAATGCCAATGCCACATGTTCAGCTGTTTCTGGCTGACCGCAATAATCACAGACTCCTGTCTGATGTTTCCCTATACGGAACAAAGATCTATTGAGACCTGAATGGCCAATCCTAAAACGTGTTAGCAGTGCCTCTTCTCTCTGGCTTCCATCCCTAGACCTACCCTCCCACATTTCTTTGCACACAGTAAAGATGTCTGCCAGTGTCATTACTATCCCACTGCTCTTGCCACATCCTAATCACTTTATTCTGAATAATAGATTTCCCTTCAGCTTTGCACAAAGGGACATTGATGTTAACCACATCCAATTTCAAGGCCTGTTTGGCTAGAATATCCACCTCTTCATTTCCATCAACACCTACATGGGCAGGGACCCAGACAAACTGAACACAAACATCTTTACTATGCAGCTGAAACAATATATGGTACATTTTGTATAATGTATCTAGTCTGCATGACTTTCCTGTTTTTATGCTTAATAATGCAGCTTGACTGTCTGAGGCAACTACAGCTCTGTTTATGCCTCCAATGCAATTCATAAGCAGCCAATTAAGAGCTAAAGCAATGGCAGTGAATCCAACAGTATACACTGCAAGATAATCAGAAGTTCTTCTTTTAATTTTGATGTTATATTGTGGAATACTCACTGCCGCTCCTGTTCTACCATTGTTGGGATCTTTAGACCCGTCAGTATACAGGACAAAGGTGCACTTTAAACTGCTCAAAGTAATTTTGAACATTCTATGTCTTGAATTTCTAAAAATCACTGCTTCGGAATGGTATGACATTTGGTGACTTTTATGGCATTTGGAATGTGAACACACAAAAATTGAGGGCATGATTCGAGCAGGCTAAGTGGTCATAAAAAAATAATCACACTTTTGCTCTTCGGTCAAAAATGACCGACCATAGGAAATGGCCACGATGCAGAAAAAAAGTGCTTAGCAATGAAGGGGTGCCCCTACTTTCTTTTTTCAATGCCAGTTGTAGCTGCAAATCCACTACTGGCATAACAAACAACCATGGAGGCATAGATGAACATGGTACAGTCGAACTGAACTTAAATTGTATCAGGCATTCTGAGCTTTAATATCCCCAATCCACCCAAAGCTATAGTAGACAAACTCCTGATGTTCCCAACAATCCATGGAGGTATAAATTAACATGATACAGTCGAACTGAACTTAAATTGTATCAGGCATACATTCTGAGCTTTAATATCCCCAATCCACACAAAGCTATAGTAGACAGACTCCTGGGGCCTCATTTATAAAGCTTGCGTACGCACAAAACGGGGCTGAAAACATGCGTACGCCAGTCCCTTCGCAAAAGGTGGGATTTATAAAGAAAAACTTGACGTGAAAATATGCGCACCTCCACGGAAACTCTGACCCATGCGTACGCACATTTTGAAGACAAAGCAGTTTGGCGACACTGATGGTGAGTTGAGGAACTGACTGCGGATAAAGGGAATTAACCCTTTGCAAAATGGCAAAATTAAGTTTGACATATTTCAATATTTACAATATTTACAAGTTGCTCATAGGTCCCGGTTCCAACAAAAAATACAAACTAGAAAAAAAAGTTTGTTGAGACAAACTTTAAGTTGGCTTGAGAAAGCCGGACCAGAGAGTTTAAAGAAGTTTAAAGTAGTTTGATGTTTAAAGTAGGTTAAAGTTTGATAGATAGATAGATATATTAGTAAGAAAGAAAGATAGATAGATAAGTTAGTTAGTTAGTTAGTTAGTTAGTTAGTTAGTTAGTTAGTTAGTTAGTTAGTTAGTTAGTTAGTTAGTTAGTTAGTTAGTTTGATTGATAGATAGATGGATGGATGGATGGATGGATGGATGGATGGATGGATGGATGGATGGATGGATGGATGGATAGGTAGATAGATAGATAGATAGATAGATAGATAGATAGATAGATAGATAGATAGATAGATAGATAGATAGATAGATTTAGAATGGTAGTTTAATTGAGTCTAGGGCTTCAGGGAGTTTAGATGTGAGTTTTTGGCTTATACACTAATGGCCCACCGTAGTCTTGGCTCAATTTGAACACTCTGCAATGTAAGTCTATGGGATTTTTATGATTTTTAATATTCATTTTTTAGAAAACTGAAAGTCAAATCAGTTTATAGCTTATAGCATATTTACAGCTTATAGCACACCAAGTCAGAACAGTCTGAAGGTCTGACCCGAGTTTGGAGTTTGTAGAGTTAAAGCTCTAGGAGGAGTTACAGTTGAAATGTTTTGGCTCAGAAGAATAAGAAAAAGAAGATTAATAATAAGTTTACATAGGATTTCAGTAAGTTGGCTTTCTCAAGCCAACTTAATAACATTAAATCACCATTATGGGTCCAAAAGATACATACATGCATGTTTAGTTTAAGGACATAAAAGGAACTTTAAACTGAAAGTACGTAAATTTTATTTCTTTCACTTCCATTCTTAAATGGATGTAGGCCTATCACTCATTATGTGATTAATGTGATAAGGTGTAAATGATTAAATCTGATCGCTGAAAACACAAATTTCCTTGCTCCTTTAAAGTCCGCGTGAACCGGAAGTTGCAAACGACTTTTCTCAAGTGTTGTGACGCATTTCCGAGTGAAACGGAATATTGAACAGAGGGCAGGGTTTTACCTCAGCGCTCCTCCTCTCCATCTCTCGCCCATAGCAGAGTAACGGTTTGAGGGGAGTGGCTAAGCGTTTAAACAACCCAAGTTCTCATGCCTACGTCATCAGAAAAAAGAACCATTCCAGACCCGGAAGTAACTTTTCAGACTTTGATTAAAGATAACTTCGGCAAACAATTTTTTTCCGTGTATTAACTTGCACGGATTAATTGTTCACCACAAGACTAGTAATATCCGCTAACAAAGTAAATAGGGTCAATTTTGATTTCATGCCGACTTTAATATATGCATGGCTAATGAGGTAATTTGCATTGTCTATATATGGTTGAATGTGGGCGGAGAAAGGGCGGTAAATGATTTTTTTTTTGCGTGCGCAAATTATCAGGTAGGCTGTGATTAATAAAGTGAAAATTGCGTGCAGGTGTGCATTTTTGGTTTTTGTGCGTACGTACACTTTTAGTAAGATTCCTACGCACAGTTTTATAAATGAGGCCCCTGATGTTCCCAACAATCCTGCAACACAGCTTTTGCTGGGTGAACACAGCTATGACCCTGGAGATTGACCCAGTACGCATACATTAGCTTAACCCTCCTTAACCGCATCGGAAGTTCTCTAGACTCAACCTGCAAAGCAGCAACAGGAGACGATCTAAAAGCTCCACAACAAATACGCAACCCTTGTGATTGTTCTCTGTCCAACCTAATCAAATGACTTTCAGCTGCTCCCAAATATGATAAACAGCCATAATCAAGGGAATACCTCATGAGAGTCTGGTAAATCCTCAACAATGCTCCTCTTGCAGCTCCCCAGTCCTGACCAGACAAACACCTCAACAAATTATTAACTTTTTTACACTTGATTTGAACATACTCTATATGCTGCTTCCAGGTAAGTTTCTCATCAAATATAACTCCCAAAAACCTCACAACACTCACTTTTTCCAACGTTTGCTCGTAAAGTTTTAATGTAATGTCTTTATGTCGTCTTGAAAAGCAAATAACTTGGGTCTTAGCAACAGACATTCTGAAGCCCCACTTATTAGCCCATTCCTCCACCACCACAATTGCATCCTGCATCTTCTTTTCCAGGTACTTCATATTACGTCCCCGCATCCAAAGGGCTCCGTCATCTGCATATAAGGACTTGCCTATACTTCCGTCAATTCGATCGAAAATGTCATTTATCATTATGTTGAAAAGTACTGGACTGCAGACACTACCTTGCGGTGTACCGTTCTCTACATACGTACTAGAATAGGCCGTGCCAACTCTAACCTCAATTTCTCTTCCAAATAAAAAATCCAGTACCCAATTATAAAGCTTACATCCAATACCAAGTTTCTCAAACTTCATCAACAATCCCTCCTTCCACAACATATCGTAAGCTTTCTCTATATCAAAAAGGACAGCAACCACTATTTCTTTGTTTGTCTGGGCTTTCCTCACTTCTGATTTCAAACATAGAATTGCGTCCATCGTATTTCTTCCCTTAAGAAAACCTTCCTGTTTCCCAAACCAGATTGAAAAGCTTCAGGACAACATTTAGAGACCTGTCACTTAAATGTCCAAGCATAGAGTAGCAAATAGGCCTACCATCCTTGCCAGGCGTAAATTGCTTCACATTACAGACATCTCTCTTTAATTCAAAAATTGAAAAAGGCATATCAAGATCCCGACTTGAGATTCTCTTCCGTACAATAACTCCTGGATTTTCAGCTAAAGCCTCCTCTCTACAGCACTTGGCAGTGTCTGACAATTTCTCAGGACTGTGTACTTTAACTAAAGTCTCCACCAACAACTCTGCTTTTTCTTTATTACTAACAGCAGCCTGCCCATTACGAAGCAAAACAGGCATAGAATAATTTATTTTTACACCATTCATTTTCCTAATAACTCTGCAACACTTCTCATTCATACTCTACACCTTTTATAGGAAATGACATATTGACTACAGCGCCATCTCCTGACCAGTATATAAACACAACAGCCATGAGACCATAGTTGTCACTGTGGAATCAAGTGTTCAGTTCATTAAACTGGTAGTCTATTAGCGTGTTGGAAATGTTGCGCAGGTCACTGCCACTCCTCACCCTTGTCGATTTCCCCAACGTGCATGTGACAATACTTTCCTCAAATCGGCCTGGGAGCTTTTTTTTTTTACTTTGAAAACTAAACATTTAGATTATTTTACCACAAATTATGAGCTTATTTAAAAATAATATTAATTATTAATACTATTTATAATTCGTAACTAAATTAAAATATATGAAAAGTTTTTTTTTTTTGGGAAACACACACACACACACACACACACACACACACACACACACACACACACACACACACACACACACACACACACACACACAAATATTTTTTTAGAAATATTTATAAGAACAAAAACATTTGGACATCAAAACATGCTTAGAGCGAGATCGCCTGTTCCCCCCGTCGTGCCAGATATCAGAGATCGTCCAGAACCACGCCTACCGGTTCCCAGTGGTTAAATTGGCTGTTATAGGGAGTAGACAGGGTCAATTTTCACAAAATCAGAACCCCGAAGGCATTTTGTGATTATTTATATTATACAACATTTCTAGGAGTATTAAGGGGTGCTGAATCCAAATCTGCTGTATATGAAGCTCAAAAATGTCCCAAAATGCCTCAAAATTGAGAAATTCAAAATGGCCGCCACCGCCAGGCTGAAATCTATTTTTCAGTATATCTTTTTGACTAAACAAGGTACAAACATGAAATAAATGTGCTTTTATAAGTTTTCCTAGATGGGCAATTCAATGGCATATTCAAATTTGAGATGTAATGTGAAGAAAATGCTTAGATATTGGGAAAATAGTTGTTTTTAACTATCAATAATTACTCAGTTATTATTATAATTATTATTGTTGATATTATCAGGCTACATTTACTTACATTGTATTTTGTTTTGAGGTCAAATGTACAAACAAATACAAAAAGTTACAAACTTTAATTAAATGTTCACAGGTTTTTACACATGGGGAATTTAACATCCTGTCCTGATTTAGATCAAGTGTCAATAATCAGCTTGAAAATCACACAAGTATAGAGAAAATGGTGGTCATTAGTGATAAAGAAGTTGTCAATCAAATAAGATCCAAAAGCAGGAAGATCCATGGGTCATGGTGATATTCATTGAACTATGCAGCAGCCATATCACCCTGTAGCCCAAGACTGGTTTCCCACTGAAGCTAAGCGGGGCTGAGCCTGGGGTGCGTTTCCCGAAAGCATCGTTAGCCAACTATGATCGCAAGTTCCGCCGTTATCAGCATAGTTCAACGATTTGGTGTTTCCCGAAACCATCGTTCCAACGAACGTTCGCAAACAGCATCGCAAAGTTATGTGGTTGCAACGACAGCTCTCGAGCTGTGGTTAGAAGCATAGTTTCTAGTTTACATGATATGTAGACTGAATAAATCCTTATCTTTAGCAAAATAAGCAAGCTGACATTCAGTACAACCCGTATTTTTTATTTAGAATACATACAAATGTAATTTACGTCTTTTAGTTTGTCAAGAGATTTAAAGCACCGTTTTTGAAGACTGCGCATGTGCGAACGTGCTCAACTATGTAAGAACGAGCCAAATATTGAGTCTGGTAATAAAGCAAAATAACTGAGAAAAATTAGAAATGGTCTTTAGATGCCATGTATGTAACTTAAATGACGAAATCTAGCGTTAATTCGATCTCAAACAGATTAATTAAAAAAAGTTATTAGTCCACCACGTGCGAGACGTCATAAACCAACGTGGTTGAACGATACTTTACGACATTCGGTTTCGGGAAACACTCGTGACTAGCTAGTTGATTTCTCCAACGATGCATCGTACTATGGTAGTTAAGCAGTGAGCTATATAGTTGTACGGGAAACGCACCCCTGGATGGGAGACCTCCTGAGAACACCAGGTTGCTGCTGATAGAGGTGTTAGTGAGGCCAGCAGGGGGCGCTCACCCTGTGGTCTGTGTGGGTCCTAATGCCCCAGTGTAGTGACGGGGACACTATACTGACAAAGAGCACCGTCCTTCGGATGAGACGTTAAACCGAGGTACTGACTTTCTGTGCTCATTAAAAATCCCAGGATGTCCTTCGAAAATAGTAGGGGGTGTAACCCCGGCATCCTGGGCAAAATATGCCCAGTGGCCTCTGTCCATCATGGCCTCCTAATCATCCCCATATATACACTGATTGGCTTCATCACTGTCTCCTCTCCACCAGTAAGCTGGTGTGTGGTGAGAGTTCTGGCGCAATATGGCTGCCGCCACATCATCCAAGTGGACGCTGCACATTGGTGGTGGTTGAGGAGATTCCTCCTTCTATGTGAAGCACTTTGAGGTCTCAGAAAAAGCGCTATATAAATGCAACATTATTATTATTATTATTATTATTACTATAAATCCCAGTAGAAGTTACAGTGACCAGCTTATATGCAGTCCTTTTCAATGTTCTGGCAAGTGTTGTCAAGTTTCCTGCAGGTGCATACGTCTATACATTCCATGCGACTCTTTCTGAATAATAGAATAGAAAGATTACAACCAGTACAAGTACAGGTACATTGGAATACTCTACCAGTCTATCATATTTGTACATTCTTGTACACAATGATCAACATCAGCTAATTCCCTACACACATACCTGCAGCTGCAGCGTTGGCTGAGGCATCCCTTGGTACACCCACATGAAGTGAACTCCCTGCAGGCTTTCAGTATAGGTGGTAGAGACATTAGCCGTGGCACTAATTGACCGTCCTTGTGCATCCATCCCATTTCATCCACTAGAGGAAGATCAGGATGTGGCAGGTGAGCTTGGTTTGATTGTCGCTTGATAGTGTGAACGCATGATATGAAACTTCACTGCATCTGAGGTTGGAGGCAGAGTCTCTTGTGGACGACCTTTGCAAAACAACTTCACTCTTGCTTTGTTGCATTTATCAACCTGCTTTGTTCTCTTCTAGTGCCATGAAGCTCAACCAGTCTGCTGAAAGTGGAACAGAGTCATTCACGATCTCTCTGCGTACTGGTCGGTGGCGCTGTTGAAGCTTCTTTCTTGCGCATGTTTTGATGGATTCGTCATGGTACCTGTCGAAGACTACATAAACCCTCTGATACTTCTCTGCCATCTTCAACACTGTGTCAACAAACTTGTTGGCATAGTTGCCGAATGTTGTGATGTCAGGCGGCTTCCCAAGTGCCATTACAAGTGCTTGGCCATCAATAAGAAAGCAGCAGGGGATTTGATATGTTTTGTCAGTATATTTGCTAAAACAGATTTGTTGGTGGAATGTAGACTGCCGTTTGTTTCGGCCAGAGATAGCGGGACGGGCATGAGTTCATGCTGGAGAATATTTTCCAGGTCTACCTTGCGACCTGCTCTGTAAGCTGTGATGAGCTTGTGTAGAATCTGCCTGTCCACTTTGATGATGTTTTGCTTGTTCTTGGAAAGTTGCACGACTTCATACAAAGAGGCAAATGTTTTGGCTTTGTTCTTTCAAATGAGTGACTTCAGATCCAAGTGCTGGTCACTATCTGGAGGTTCACACAGACGTTTTTCCACAAACACTTACATTTGTGCCTGTCCAAGGTGTTCTGCACCAAGCAGAGATTGTTGAATCTGGGGTGTGACCATGTCCTTGTTGATGATATTCTTGAGTGTGTCCCCACCATCTTGAAATACACCGTGCTCTTTTAATGATAGACATTCTGCTTTCATCCACATCATCTCTTTCCATTCTACTCTTTGTGCACTCTGTGTGTGTGTGTACTCATCGTCTTCATCATCTGTCAGTCTCAGCATCGCTGTTGTCTGAGAAGCTATGACTGTTCTCAGATTATACGACAGTGTCCATCTCTGAGAGATTTTGGTATACAATTATTCCAATGTACCTGTACTTGTACTGGTTGTAATCTTTCTATTCTATTCTTCTATTATTCAGAAAGAGTCGCATGGAATGTATAGACGCATGCACCTGCAGGAAACTTGACAACACTTTCCAGAACATTGAAGAGGACTGCGAATAAGCGGTCACTGTAACTTCTACTGGGATATAGTTCAATGAATATCACCATGACCCATGGATCTTCCTGCTTTTGGATTTTATTTGATTGACAACTTCTTTATCACTAATGACCACCATTTTCTCTATACTTGTGTGATTTTCAAGCTGATTGTTGACACTTGGGGCCCTATTTTAACAATCTGAAACGCAAGTATCAAAGCGCAAGTAACTTTGTGGGCGGATCCCGGCGCTGTTGCTATTTTCCCGGTGGGATAAATGACTCTTGCGCCTGGCGCAAATCTAAAAGGGGTTGGTCAGAAGTAGCTTCATTACTCATAGGTGTGGTTTGGGCGTAACGTGAAATAAACCAATCAGAGCGTCCTCTCACATTCCCTTTAAGAGCAGGCGCACTTGTTCCATGGCGGATCGCTATTATAACGGCGGATTTGCCAGGCGCACGCCAGGAGCGGTTCACAGCCGAGGATGACGTTCTCGTTAGGACCGTAAAACACAGAGAAGTGACAATGGGGATGATGTGAGAAACCCACCCAAATTAGCTTCGGTTAAACAGGCGTATAATCTGGGTAAATGTGTAGCCTAATCTACATTTTTTTTTTTTATCTAGATAGATCTTTTCCACATCTTCACGGACACAACAATGATTTCCCTCGTGTGTTAATATTTTTCCTTGTAATAATGTATGATTTGCAAAAATGAAAACTGCTGCGTCTGTTTATATTAGAGAATCAAAGTGGATGCGCATTAACACACTACATTATAGCCAAGCACGCGCCCTTAAAATACCATATCACTAACGCGCAACACGCCACTGTCTTTAGACTGTTTTTTTCCTGGTCAGTGGCGCAATTGCTTTCTAAAACTGGAAAATAGCACCAGGGAAGTTTTGCGCCGGAACACGCCTCCTCTTTGCGCTGAACCGCCCCCGCGAGCGCAAGTTCATTCCCTAATTTACCGACGTGCGCTGTGCGCGGGTGCAAAATAGGAATGATACATGCGTCGGTGTTCAAAGTCAATTGCGCTGGGTGCAAGATAGGGCCCTTGATCTAAATCAGGACAGGATGTTAAATTCCCCATGTGTAAAAACCTGTGAACATTTAATTAAAGTTTGTAACTTTTTGTATTTGTTTGTACAATTGACCTCAAAACAAAATACAATGTAAGTAAATGTAGCCTGATAATATCAACAATAATAATTATAATAATAACTGAGTAATTGTTGATAGTTAAAAACTATTTTTGCAATATCTAAGCATTTTCTTCACATTACATCTCAAATTTGAATATGCCATTGAATTGCCCATCTAGGAAAACTTATAAAAGCACATTTATTTCATGTTTGTACCTTGTTTAGTCAAAAAGATATACTGAAAAATAGATTTCAGCCTGGCGGTGGCGGCCATTTAGAATTTCTCAATTTTGAGGCATTTTGGGGCATTTTTGAGCTTCATATACAGCAGATTTGGATTCAGCACCCCTTAATACCCCTAGAAATGTTGTATAATATAAATAATCACAAAATGCCTCCAGCACTTTAAATAAGCACATTTTCAGAAATTCTGCCTAGTCTAGAGGGGGAGGACTTATTTACAGTGAATGGTCATCATTCAAATTAACGCTGTAAAATGACTTGTGTGTTGTGTTTTTACTTTTCGAGTATTAATGTGTAAGGTAGAGTTGAGTCGTTATTCAAACAAAGAGAAATACTTTACAATTCACTTACTTCATTATTATTTTTTGCGCAGGTTTTTATTAGCCTGGTAATACCAGACTCTGCTACTTCACTTTGCTTCGTAGACAGAGTCTGGAATGGCATAATAGAGAAGTGTTTTCTCTCTCGCTAGGGGGCGATTGTCTGAAGTTTAAAATCATTGGTTACCCGTAAGCCAATCAGATAAGTTTAGTTAGGACGTATGTTATGCGCCTGTACAGCCGCATCGAACCACAGACATCATGCATCGAACTCAAATCTATGATCGAACTTACACTGTAAACACATGATAATGCGAGCGCGCCCGCTCTAGATTCCGGAGATTTAAACTAATTCGCGGGCATCAGAGAGCCGCTATCAATTTGCGGGAGACTCCCGGAACGCTATTTTTGGTGCCTCCTCAGCTCTTGGTTCCCTACGCACAGCGCGTGGTGGGAGCGGCGGCACTGGTTCTCCATAACAGAGCGAATTGCATCCCGTGTCTCGTTTCGGTTTTCGATTTCTCTAACCTACAAAGTAAAACTCAGCGCTTAGCGTCTACGTCACGGGCCTCAGCCCGCCCTCTGTTCGTTGATTGGCCCGGCCGTCCGAAGGCCGGTGGAAAACTGAAAGATAGGCCGCTATCTCAGACTGAATACAGGAGCGAAATGAAATTAGCGGAAGTAGGAAGTCTGACGTAGTCAGGCTAGGGTTTTATAGCTAATAACCGGAAAAAAGTGCTCCTACTAGGGGGGTTCGGGGGCATGCCCCGGCGAGAAAATTTAGATTTACCTGAGCTCAACATGTGAATTTTAAGGTGTTTTGAAGGCCAAAAAAAATGGACAACAGGAGCTTTAAAAGCATGTCAGTGGGCAGTAGCATGTAGTATTTTATCAGATAACAAATTCTAAAACATGAGAATCAGTTTAAATGTCGCAATGAATTATCCACAAATGGAAATGCAGAATGTTTATGCTTATTGTTGACTATAGACAATCACATATTCGAAACGGGAATAGCCTTAAATAAGAAATGATTCAAGGATTATTTCGCATAGATGTTACATTTCAAACAAACAAACGCCAATGCAATAATTCTGTGTCCAGAGGCATATGAGCAATTAGTATGCGCATCAAATATCAATTTCATCTACTTTTTCTTTCCTAAATGAATCAATATTTGTGTGGACTAATCTGTTCATTTAATCAATGGTTCAATTGCTCACTCATAAAGACTCACTCACTTGTCGCCGCCTTCTGGCTTAATGATGCAAGTTGCGCAAACACGAACAAGCGGAGTGATACAAACAGGGAAAAGTCGAACACATTCGAGGTAACGTTATACAAATATATTTATAGAATAATAATGGCAATATATTTAATAGGGTGCTTGTGCTGTTAAATTAAGCTTGTAGTATCCACTGTCTTTGATCAAACTGATTATTTCTGTCGGTCATTTAAAACTTCTATCGAAAAACAGCTGTTTATACTTGCTTTTTATCTCGCACTATATGACCATAAACTGAAGTGAAGCGTCGCGTTGGGATTCGCGCACGGCTCGCGCTCCTGTAAATCCCGCTTGCTTTGATTGGACTCAAACATTTTGACATTGACGAGCGGTGTTTGACTGCTGAAGCAGCTCAGATGAGAAGGTCAGTTATCGTCGCGATGGGCAAATCATTGCAGCACCAAGTTAGAGTTAATATTAGCCAATTATTTCACAACTTTCATTATATACACTCAACAAAATGTATATATTTGGTGCTCAAGGAAACAGAGCTGAGCTCCGGCAGGGTGTGTTGTGGACCCGAGGAGGCGGAGCTGCGCTCCGGTGCGCTCCGGCCCAACTTAACCTCTGCCGGTTCCTGAGAGCTATGCTGGTGAGCCGAACTTTTGCAGAGCGTTTCTCACAAAGTGTTCTATGCATTTTGATCTATAGCCGAAGACATTCGAGACCGAGACATCCAAGGTGGCCTTCGTCCTTACATTATAGAAGGGGAGAGCGGCGTTGTGGGGAACAGGGGTGTGGGAGAACCAAGACCAATGCTGCGCCTCGTTCCATGCACTCTCCGCGGAGATGAAGAGGGTCTTCGACCGCGTGGTGGCCGGCCGGGAGGCGGCCAGAAAACTAGCCGACCTGAAGCAGGGAAGCTCTTCGGTGGCGGATTACTCGATTGAGTTTCGGACCCTGGCGGCGGAGTGCAAGTGGAACGAGGAGGCACAGTGGGATATGTTCCTGCATGGGCTGTCCGACCGTGTACAACGTGAGATCTACCTGCTGGACCTGCCTCCTCAGCTCAACGGGCTCATCGACCTGGCTCTGCAGGTGGATGCTCGCATCCACCAGCTGGACCAACATCTCCACCCCATCCGCATCCACGGCAGCGTTGGGCCGAGGGGCAGCCTGGAGGAGAGCACGGTCGGACCCATCAACGATCCCGAGCCCATGCAGGTAGGGAGAGCCCGGCTTTCCCGGGAGGAGAGAGAAAGGCGGAGATCCCAAGGACTCTGCCTTTACTGTGGCGGCCGTGGACACTTCCGACACTCGTGCCCGGTAAAAGAGCAAGCCCGATAGTAAGGTTGAGGCTACTATCGGGTGGGATCTCCGCCGGGAAGTCCTCACCATCCACTCTCCTTCCGGTTAGGCTGAGATGGGCCAACAGCACGCACACCTGCCAGGCACTTGTGGACTCCGGGGCTGAGGGAAACTTCATGGACATTCACTTAGCACACAAGCTTCACCTTCACCTTCCCATCTCATCTCTTCCTCATCAGATCTCGGTCAGTGTTCTTAATGGTCAACAGCTCCCCAACATATCCCTCTCCACTGGTCCCATAACCCTCATCACCTCTGGCAACCACATTGAGACTATCCCCTTCCTCCTTATGGACTCCCCTGTCGCCCCAGTGGTATTGGGTCACCATTGGCTCGTCAAACACAATCCTCGTGTGGACTGGGGCTCCAACACTATTTCCATGTGGAGCGTGTCCTGCCACGAGTCCTGTCTTGTTTCTGCCTGTCCGTCTGTGTCTGTTTCTGTGTTACAGGAGAAGGCGGCGGATGTATCAAACGTGCCTGTGGAGTATCTGGACCTGAAGGAAGTGTTCAGTAAGTCTCGAGCTGCTTCTCTCCCTCCGCATCGTCCCTATGACTGTGCAATAGATCTAGTGCCAGGTAAATCTCTGTCTAAAGGCAAGCTTTACTCTTTTTCTGTACCAGAGAGGGATGCCATGGAGAAATATATTTCTGATTCCTTAGCAGCCGGATTCATCCAACCTTCCTCTTCTCCCGCGGGGGCGGGATTATTTTTTGTGGGTAAGAAGGATGGTTCTCTGCGACCTTGTATTGATTACCGGGAGCTGAACAACATCACGGTAAAGAACACCTACCCTTTACCGTTGAGGTCTTCAGCTTTCGAGAGGTTGGATCACAAAACTGGATTTACGTAATGCCTATCATTTGGTCCGCATCAGGAAGGGGGATGAATGGAAAACCGCGTTCAATACCCCCAGGGGGCACTTTGAATATTTGGTTATGCCTTTCGGCTTTCCAACTCCCCAGCGTTTTTTCAGGCACTCGTCAATGACGTGTTGAGAGACATGGTTGATCAGTTCATATATGTCTACCTGGATGACATATTGATTTTTTCTTCGTCTCTCCAGGAACACATTCAGCACGTCAGACGAGTGCTATAGAGGCTGCTAGAGAAGGGGCTTTTTGTCAAGGCGGAGAAATGCGCATTTCATGCACAGTCTGTCTCTTTTTTAGGATACATCGTCTCTTCTGAGGGAATGCACATGGATCCTGACAAGGTTAAGGCTGTGATGAATTGGCCAAGTCCAGATTCCCATAAGGCCCTACAGCGGTTTCTGGGGTTCGCCAATTTCTATCGGCGTTTCATTCGCAATTTCAGCCAGCTAGCCGCACCTCTGACTGCCTTGACCTCCCCCAGAACGACGTTCAGGTGGTCGGACACAGCTGAGGCTGTGTTCTCCAACCTCAAGAGTCACTTCGTTTCGGCTCCCATCCTTGTCGCCCCTGATTCCACACGTCAGTTCGTGGTGGAGGTCAACGCGTCAGAGGTGGGGGTAGGAGCAGTTCTATCCCAGTGCGCGTCCTCAGATGACAAGATGCATTCTTGGTTTTTCTCCCATCGTTTATCACCTGCCGAACGTAACTATGACATTGGTAACAGAGAGTTGTTGGCCGTCAACTTAGCGTTGGAGGAGTGGCGTCATTGGTTAGAAGGGTCGGGGGTACCTTTTATCGTTTGGACCGATCACAAGAACCTTGAATATATTAGATCTGCCAAAAGACTCAACTCCAGACAGGCTCCGTACGTTTTGACTTTACTCTCTCGTACCGCCCGGGTTCCAAGAACATCAAACCCGATTCATTATCTCGTATTTTTGATCCATCCGAACGCCCGGTTACTCCCGAGTGTATTTTACCCGAGAAAGTAGTTATCTCCACACTCGTATGGGAGGTCGAGTCAAAGGTCAAGACATTCTTAGAAGGGGTAACGCCTCCGCCCAGTTGCCCACCGAATCATTTGTTTGTGCCGGAGGGGTCACGGTCCGACGTTATTCGATGGGGTCATTGCTCCAACGTGGCTTGTCATCCAGGAGTAAGTCGCACTAGCTACTTAATAAGGCAACGATTCTGGTGGCCATTAATGGCTTGCGACATTCACGATTTTGTTTTGGCTTGTTCAGTTTGTGCCACTGCTAAGACGTCTAACCGACCTCCTGATGGGTTACTTCGACCGCTGTCTGTCCCTTCAAGACCCTGGTCCCAAATAGCGCTAGATTTTGTCACCGCCCTCTAATGGCATGACGGTTGTTTTAACCGTAGTGGACCGGTTCTTGAAGGCGACACATTTCATTCCCTTGCCCAAACTACCCTCAGCCAAGGAGACAGCGGTCACGGTCATTGATCACGTCTTTCGGTTACATGGCCTCCCGATGGACGTGGTTTCTGACAGAGGTTCCCAGTTTGTGTCCAAATTCTGGCAAGAGTTTTGTAGATTATTAGGGGCCACAGTCAGTCTGTCTTCGGGTTATCATCCCCAGAGCAATGGTCAATCTGAGCGAGCCAACCAAGACCTGGAGAGAATGTTGCGATGTTTGGTCTATAAGAATCCTTCGTCCTGGAGTCAACAACTCTCTATGGTTGAGTACGCACATAACTCATTGCCAGTGTCATCCACGGGCCTCTCTCCGTTTAAGTGTAGCTTAGGATACCAGCCACCTATCTTTCTGAGTCTGGAACCCGAAGTCGCGGTCCCCTCCGCTCACGCCTACGTCCAGAGGTGTCACCGCACATGGACTAGAGCCCGTGAGACTCTGCTCCAAGTGGGGGCACACACCAAGGCTAAAGCCGATTGCCACCGGTCTAGGCCACCCGTGTACGTCGCTGGTCAAAAAGTGTGGCTTTCTACTAAGAACATTCCTCTCCGCTCCGTGTCTAATAAGCTTGCCCCCAAATTCGGTGACAGTCCTTCTCAACCTTCCTCCAGCGTACAGGAGAATTCATCCCGCCTTTCATGTATCCAAAATAAAACCTGTGTTTCATTCTCATCTTAATCCGCCTGCCCCGGTTCCTCCTCCGCCGCGACTCGTAGATGGGGAACCTACTTATTCTGTACATCGTATCCTGGACTCGAGACGGAGGGGACGCGGGTTCCAGTACTTGGTGGACTGGGAGGGTTACAGTCCGGAGGAGAGAAGTTGGGTACCTGCTCGAGACATCCTGGATCACTCCCTCATCGATGATTTCAATCGGCAGGTAGGGTCGTCTGGGAACGCCAGGAGGCGTTCCTAGGGGGGAGGGTACTGTCACGGTTGGTAGATCCGCTGTCTCATTCTAGTCTGTGTGTTCATGTGTTTGTGTGTGCGGGTGTGTCTCAGTTCATTCATTGTTTCATGTGGGCGTTGTCACTGATCATCCCTATCATCCTGATTAGCGGCAGCTGATGGTAATATCACAGCCTATTTAATACCCTGTCTTTCGTCTCATGTTTGTCAGATCGTTGTTTGATGTATCCTCGTCTGCGTGCCTGCTCCTGTTATTCCCTCTTGTTTTGCCTGCACTGGATTGTTCACCGCCGATCTCACCACGGATTCTTCACCTGCACTCTCACTACGGATCACCTGTCTCAGCTCCTGTGTCACGCTCTCCTGTTGCTGTGTTCCTGCCGATCGCATTAGGAAGAATACGTTGTCTGTCATCAACCTAGAGTATTTGTTACCCAATAAATATATTGTGCACTCGCACTTCGTTAGCCTCATAGCATAATTGCCTAAGTCATTTTTTGGCCAAATTGTGATATCTGCCTATTTTTACTGTCCTTCCACTGCTGCATCATCCTGCCTTTCTGCCTATGTCCTTAGCCAATCACAACACTTATTAGGATCCAAAAACACTATCTGCCTTAGTCATCTCTTTGACTTAGGCAGTTTTGATACAAACAAAATGGCAAAAAACATGGAAAGACAGATGTCCAGAAGTGATGTATTAGCTCTTCTGTCTGATTCGTTTTCATCTGGTAAGAGTTCGTATTTTCTAAATTTTCTAGACACTAAATTTAATTTCAGTCAATCAAAGGGATTATAAACTGTGTACTTGAAATCACATTTTTTGCTACAAGATAAGTAGCTAGCAAACACTATCTAAATATTACCTCATTTCTGGTCAGAACATCACCATAAAAAGACATTTAGGTAATTTTAGGCAAGTGAAGTAATTTTTCAAGCATTTACTTTTAATTTTAAGGCGACACACGGCAGGCAAAAACATTTTTTTTTTCACTGGTCAAATTTGAGATTTTGGCCTATTTGTCTTCAATAACATGTCTTCTTTCAGACTTGTGGTGAAAAAAAGTCCAAAATACACATTTAGGTCTTTATTTTACTACACTTTGTCTATTTGCGTCCGTAGATTTCTCAGAAATTCAACAAAAGTTGGCGTTCTAAATCCACGCGCTGCTCCGCGATCTCTCTCTGCTTCCTTTTAATCACACACACGTCTGGAAATTCACACTCCACGTGATTACATTGTCATCTTTGAGACTGCACGAATGCATCCATCCCCATACAAGGTGACTCAGCTATACCACAATGACTTCATGAAGTTATCTGGGGCCTATGTCACCAATATTCGACCAGGTAAAAAGGTTGGTGACCCCACAGTCCATGGCCTCCGCGCTCTCCAGTACTTGGCTAATGGTCAAATCCGGTACAAGTTGGAATTTGAGTCTGAATGGGAAGACCTGCCTCAGCGAATCAACATCCCCAAATAACCATTCCACTGGGTCCCACTCTTTCCTGCCCAATTGCCAATTACTCTCAGGAAATTCAATGACTTGCAGACAATGAAACCAGTACTACCAAGAGTGGCCCACCAGTACTATGACAACCTCCCTCATCAATAGACAGTGTGAAAATGAGTGTGCACAGCACCTGAGTAGAACTTGGTGGTAAAGGAAAAGTGGTTAAGGTTAGACATTAAGAAACAACTTGGTTAGGGTTAAGTTACACATCTTGGTTATATTTAGGAGAATAAAAAAACTATGGTTATGTTATGTTTGCACATCACCTGAGTGGAACTTCGATTAAGGGTGGAAAAGGAAAACAGTAGTTAAGGTTAGACATTAAGAAACAACTTGGTTATAGTTGGCAAGTTACACATCTTGGTTATATTTAGGAGAGAAAAACAACTTTTGTTATGTTATGTTTGCATTTATATGAAAGAGAAAAAATGCCTAAGTCATGGCATGTTCTGCCTAAGTCACTTTTATTTGTTAGGCAATTGGTGATGGATATTTTTCTTTTTGCATACTTGTTCACACATCTGGTTGAATGTACTGTTATAATATCAATAAAAAATCACAATGTGATTTCTAAATATTGTGTTTTTTCATGTTTCCCAAAAACGTTGAAATATGACTTAGGCAATTATGCTATGAGGCTAACGACTTGTTTCCTATCAGTTTGTCGTTACAGGGACATGTTCGTTTCACTTAAGGCGCTTTTCCACTGCATGGTACGACTCGGTTCGCTTTAGCTTAGTTTGCTGTTCCACTGCTGTTAGTACCCTTACAAAGTGGGTGGGATATTAGCCTGATTGTTATAGTGTATCCGCTCCTCGGCAACCAACGAGAGGAACGTCTGCACTTCGTCCACTGACCACGTTTCAGCCATTTATTTTTTGGACGTTTTTTTTTCTTTTTTTTCTTCAAGCAAGTCAAGCAAGTAGTTTAAAAACAGGTGCTACAGCGGTGGCTGTTACTGGCTATTTAAATCTAGCAGGTTTGGTGTCTGGTTTCGCGCAAGTACAATGACGCTGGTAGATATATAATAATGCCACTGAGCTCATACCCCCAATAGCTTATCAATAGACTAGAACCCTCAGATCTAATACATGCATACAGGACCTAAACAGCCAAAGGCTGGTTCATGGTAAGGGATAGTGTGCTTTTGAAGAGTGACTTAAATACATAGATAAGACCAGACTAGTCGATTCTTAATCATACAAAAAGGACCTTCGCCTGCAGGGAAGGAACCTTCAAGTTGTAAAACCTCACAAGTGGAGGGCGAAGACCAACCGGCCGCCGCACAAATGTCCTGAATGGGAAACCCATAGGACCATGACGAGGCCATACCTCTAGTGGAATGGGCTCTAGTGCCTATAGGGCAACCCTGGCCCACAGAGGCGTATGCCAATTATATGGCATCCACTATCCATCTGGACAGTCTCTGCTTCGTGACAGGAGACCCTTTGGACCGGCCACCGAAGCAGACAAAGAGCTGTTCTGACTGCCTATAGGACGCGGAGCGCTCCAAATAGACCTTCAGAGCCCTGACAAGGCAAAGCAAATTGACTTCCCTGTCCCCATCGGAAGGGGGAAGAGCCAACAATAAAATCACCTGTGCTCTAAACGGTGTAGAGAGCACCTTGGGCACGTAGCCATGCTTGGGTTTCAGAGTGACTTTAGAGTCACCTATACCAAACTCCAAACAGAAGGGGCTCACGGAGAGCGCCTGCAAATCCCCCACTCGCTTGATAGACGCCAGTGCCAACAGGAGAGCGGTCTTTAGCGAAAGCGGTTTGAGGTCAACCGACTGAAGCAGTTCAAATGGCGGACCTTTCAAGGCCCTGAGGACCGTGGAGAGGTCCCACGGTGGTACAGAGGGAGGTCTGGGAGGATTCATCCTCCTAGCTCCCTTTAGAAAATGTACGACCAATTCATTCCTTCCCAGTGATTTGCCCGTTGATGAGCCACACGTGTAGAGCCCACAACGCTGCTCTCAGAGAGCTCAAGTTGGGTTGTGCCCACATAAGCAGATCTCTCACCATGGAGTGCAGGTGACCAGACCTGAGACCGCCCTGAGGATTGATGTATGACACCACCGACGTGTTGTCCGTGCGGACTAAGACGTGGTGTCCCTTGAGGTCCGACAGAAATGCTTTGAGGGCCAAACAAACTGCTGCCATTTCTAGGCAGTTGATGTGTAAGCTCCGCGCTCAACCAGAGGCCGGAGGCGGGCTTGCCCTAGTGCAACGCACCTCAACTTTGGTCGGAGGCATCTGTGAAGACCACTTTCCATCTGGAGGCCTCTCCCATGGTCAGACCCTCTTGGTACCAGCTTTGATCCCGCCAGGGAATCAAAGTACGCAAACAGCTGTGATTCACCGTAATGCGTATGCTGCCCGACTGCCATGCTGCCACACGGCGCTTGAGCGAGTGCTGCAGCGGGCGCATATGCAGTAACCCTTCACTTGTGATGAAAAAAAGTCCAAAATACACATTTAGGTCTTTATTTTACTGCACTTTGTCTATTTGCATCTGTAGATTTCTCAGAAATTCAACAAAAGTTGGCGTTCTTAATCAACGCGCTAATCCGCGATCTCTGTCTGCTTCCTTTAATCTCACACACGTCTGGAAAGCGCTCTCTCTCCTTTACAATGCTAAAGCGAAATGACAACCTGATTCGATCAGATGCATCACGTGACGCGCTATGATTTAGAAGTATGTTTTTGGCTGTTTTTCTGCTCAGTTGAAGGCCATAAATGCTGTGTTTATAAGTTTTGATGTGATTTAGGTGGTTTGTATTGTTGTTGCTAATAATTTGATAAGATAATTGGTCAGTTAATAGTTGTTTCCTCTAAAAGAAATGTACACTTTACCATTGTAATGAACACAGTTTAATAACGCAAGCTGATGGTTAATGTAACAAATTAATATTGTAATTTTTTACTTGGTTTAAGCTAAGTGGGCGAGGGGCACTTGATTTAAATTTACACTACTCTTTACCTGCTTTTCTTATATTTTATTTGTGTGTTTTAGACTTAGTTTTGTGGTAGGCTATTTTGCACTTTGAACAATTTACCTGACTACTGTAGGCCTACAGTAGGCTACTGTAAGCACTGGTGTTATGTGTTAATTTTGTATTTCATGCATTTCTCTAAAAACTGTAAAACAAACAAAAAATATGACAGTATATTGGTTAGGTCTCATTTGCGTAAAGTCAGCAAATGCCATTTCAGTTCGGGCTGTGAAGGGGCATGTAATTGGTTGGATCTACTGAACGAATACGCACATCACTCACCGAGATCGCTCTGTTTTGAGTCTGAATGAGAGAGAGATCTCGTTCTTGAACGAACTGGTAGGTTACATTTCGTTTGTGAATTAAATGAATGAGAGTACCGGGTAGATCGGTCATTTAGCATGTGCAAAGCGCAGTTAGGTGTGCACATACAATTGTTTATATTTAACATACAGAACATAACTCAACGTTTAATATAATCCAAGATTTATAAATGTGTAAATGTCTGACCAAACAATTAAAATGTTATGCAAGAAAACCTTGTGCTTTGGTCATCTGAACATCTTATTTAGACTTATTTTATTAATTTAAAGGGACAATAAGTATCTTTTTAGGTATTTTATTATCTAAAATCAATATTTTTATTCATAAATATGTCCTCAATGGTGTACAATACCTCGGCCAATTATCTGACTTATCCTTATAAATGAAGAATTTATTATCTTTATATACATGGGACGGGTAGGTCCACGGAGGCTTCCATGTAGTTCCGCCATCTTGCAAAACTATAATAGCAGAGAGGGACAAAAAGTACTAAGCCAACGCGTTTCCACAACACGTTTTCGTTCAGAGCCAGCCGAAACCAGCAGAAACGCAGGTGCAGAGCAGTGAGAGCTCTGCTCATTCTACTCCAGTTTGCGCGAATGAGGCGAATTGCTATCACAGATAATGTCTTTTCTATCATTTCACTGTAGCTCAGCATCGCGATGTAAAGTTAACGTTATTGCATGATCACAGTCCATATGTGGGGAAAGATAAGCTATTAGAGTAAAAATAATGTTCTCATGATTTATTTTTATGAATAACAATGTTTCAAAACACCTGTTCACCTGAAGGAAAACTCGATGAAGTGCTATTAGAAGACATCCTGTCAAAGCTTTTTGGTACATATCGCCTACCGTAGATGCAATGCGCATTTGAAAAAGCGAGGCGCTGGAGAGCAAAATTAGTTTGAATGTAAAATACAAATTCACCACTAGATGGGAGTAATTCCTACTTATTGTCCCTTTAAGGAAATTATTTTGTAACAAGTAAATACGTTTGTTGAGACATAGCACAAAATACACTATTTTTCGCCACCTGCTGGTGTATTTATGTATGTAATATGAATACATTTTTCACTGAACGAATCGGTGTATTTTTTCTATGTAAATATTTTGTAAAATTTGTGTAAATCCACCCAACGTTTGAGTTTGTCCATATTTGACCCAACATTGGGTTGAAACAACCCAGCATTTTTTAGAGTGTGTATTGTATTTTAATTTACGTAATGTATTGTTACGTAATGAAAATTGTGTTATACAGGACTCCCTTGTAAAAGAGACTGTGTCTCAATGGGACATTTCCTGTTTAAATAAAGGTTATATATATATATATATATATATATATATATATATATATATATATATATATATATATATATATAATGTGTGTGTGTGTGTGTGTGGATTCAACGTGTAGCAGATGTGGGCCGGATCTAGGCCGACACTATGTTGCTGTCTGGGCTTATTCTACTAACCCTAACCTAACAGTCTACTAATACTTAAATAGTTGGCTGAAATGGATTATCAAAACTGTGTATAGTGTCGGTTTACTGCAGCTTGTAAAAGCGTTACCACATTATCATTTCCTGCACTTATCAATCTGATAGTAGCAGATTACTTATTTTTGTTCACAAATTCTTCTTGATGGTGCTATGCACCTGAATGTGAGTGGAATGCCTGCCGATAGACTGGTGTCATTGGTAATTTGTATTTTCATTTTGAGGACTAATGATCAGGTGTGGTAGTTTTGTCATGGAGACATGGCACTAAACATAGAATAACAATTGTTGATTTATTTATTTATTATATTGCAGTGTTGTGCCGACAATCTCAAATTTCAGTCACGCCATCACCCTAATAGTTGTTCTTCAACTTCAGTGTAACATCAGCACTCCACCCCAAACTACCAGCGTAATTACAGCTTTCTTTGTAAGCAAGTGAACTGGAATATTCATTACAGTCAAAAACTGTCCATACAAGACAATTTATACAATTTTAATTGTTTAAATTAAATGTTTTGAAAGTGTTTCTAGTGGGGTACATGTTGATAAGGGTTTATTTAAAAGCTGTTGTTAAAAATGAGTGTGGTTATTAAAGTGTTCTTTTGAATCTGTTCAGCGTCCATTTGACAATGATTTTGATTCACTTGCTGTTGTGAAAGAAGTTCAACATTCATTTGATTAATGATTCACGAACCACCATTGATAACATATAGCTGCTTCATAATAATATGTATTTTTCATGCTATCTAATTCTAATGCATAATAATGCAATATTTTCTAATGGTGCTTTTATTCACAGAAATAGCCATTGGTGAACATGAAAAAAAGATTAAAACTGGAGGTATGTTTATCTATTCCTCTTTGTGGATGTGCATTATTTGAACTCTTTTAAATCGATCAGATACAATTTTTTGTCACAAGCAATGTAAAGGGTGCAAGACAAAGATATAAATAATGGACTAAAACTTGAAATAGGTTATGAAAAATAACCCTAATATCCAATTATGGATTATAACACAATATTTAAAAGTGATCAAACAGAAACAAATCTTTCAAAACCATAATCTTCCCAGAGAGAGCAAAGACGAAATCATTTTGTAGTCTTTGAGGCCAATCTTTTAAATCTCATTTGATTGAAGAGGTTGATAATTGACCTCTGTTCTCTTGGTTTTGTAGAGGAGAACCCCACACACCATGCCAACAGCTGCCAGGAGACATCCGGCAATGAAAACCATATTCAGGTTCAAGACCGTGGAGGACACTGTGGAAAACACCCACAGTGTTGGTTAATACAATAAAAGTAATTCACAAATGATCGTAACAGACTCTATTGTGATTTCAGCCAGCACAACACTTAATGCATCTTTAAAATAGTATCACATTCTATGAAAATATTCTTATATGTTGACTTGTTTCTGAGGTTTTACCTTCACCCTCAACGCTCCTCTTTAGCCGCAGGGGTCCCTGGGAGACGAAGTGACTGCCGGTCTGGATGGAAGCCTCTCTTTTGTGATCGTGGTGGAATGGTAGAGCGGTTGTGCTGTTGGTGCAACCCTGAGAGCAGCGGGTGTTGGGATTGTTCGCCTCACACAGAATCACAGAACAGCTGATGAACACCTAGGGAGAAAGAAAGAGATGATGTCACAGCTCTCTGGAATACTTAATTCTTAATAGTCAGTAGTAGCATCATGTTTTTGTATGTTATCTGCTATCATTGTAGTCTAATTAGTAATATATATATATATATTTTTTTTCACCTGATCATGCATTCCAATAAACTGGAAGGCCTGCAGGCCAAAGCGAACCATTGGTTGGTGGCTTGTGTAGAACTGTACAGTTTCATCCATGATGCACCTGAAAAAATAAAATTGATGAAGATCCATTGTGAGTTAATTCATTTCACTGTTTACCAGTGCTAATTTGTGTCTGCAGCTCATGGTCGATTGTTCTCACCCGTTTTGGATGATTGTGTAGGATGCTTGGGAGTTGGGGTCATTGTATGGTGTCGCTACACATGATTCGACGAAAAGCTCGGTGTTGTTGATTGAAGACTGGGATTCAATCTCCATGTAAATCATCTCCCCAAGATCATACTCTGCTGGATATGAGATCATATCTATTTCTTGGTAGTAATTTACTGTTTGAAAGAGCCCGAAGCGGTAGGTGAGGGTTCCAAAGCCTCTCTCGGTGATGGTGGTTATGTGTCTCCGTGCAGTGAACTTCATTGAGATGTTGTTTTTCTTCTCAAAACGACATGAGAACTCAATCTCTACCTCGTGTTTTCTGGTAATTATGTTTTTTGGATCATCAGTTGAGAAAATTTCATTCTTGAAAATAATGTACTGATCATCTTCCTGTAATAAAAAAGTGGATTATGAGATATAAACTGCACTTAAAATGTTTCTCCCTAAAATTACATTTTTGTCATCATTTGCGCATAACAGTGTCATTCCAACTGAATCCAACCTGTGAAATGCTAAAAGAGATCATTGATTGTTCAAGCTTCTGTTTTCCATAGAACCAAAGTGAATGGTAACTTGCTAAGCACAAAAAAAAACACCACAAAAGAAGGTGGATAATTCGTACGAATTCATACGACCTCACTCGTACGAATTAGTAAAATATTTGCTAAGTCGTACATATTTTACAAGTTGCCCAAATCGTATGAATTCGTACGAAGGACCTACACCTGACCTAAACCTACCCATCACGTGGGTTTAGACAAATCGTACAAGCGAGGATGTACAAATTTGAACGAATTAGCCACCTTTTACTCACTCATACGAATTGGTCGTGAGATATTATTAGAGATAGAGATAGACTTTTTGGTGCCTTTTTTGAGCCTTGTAGTATAAATCACCATCTACTTTCATTGTTTAGAAAAGAGAAGTTGTTCTACCTAATATATCCGAGGTTGTTTCATGGAAGATAGAAAAACAAAATGGGGTCGGAAGGACATGAGGATGAGGAAATGATGACAACCATGTCATTTTTGCTAAACTGTAGAAAAGTTTTACCTCGATCATGGTACCACAAGCATTGAGGGAAAAGTTTGCCAACACATGAGTGCCATTCGAGTCCAAAGTGCAGTCAGGATCATTGAGTCGCAGATAGTCTTTGTGGAGCCCGACAGAGTGCAGCTGCTCAATTTCGATCACTATGTTGGTCCCAGTGCAAATCACATTTGCATCCACTGTAAATGCAATCAATCATTCAGAATTATTTACCAAAATTACACAGTGTTTGTACCGCTACACATAGTTGTTCCAAGTAAAAAAGTGATACTAACCAGTCTGGTGTCCAACAGTGACAGTGACACATCTCATTTCAGATTGATAAACGCTGCTTCTGTAAATAAATAATTAGCAATATTTATCAAATTCAGTTCATGTGAAAGGTTGCTAGCTGCTAGATTTAGAATAAAATGAATAGTTTGCCCACCCGTTTGTGCTCTCAGCAATGAAACACACAGGGAAATGATCCCCGAGGTCACTCCTCATTGGTGTCCATCTGATGGCGTACTCTCCATTGGTCAAAGCATGTTTAGTTATGTTCAGAGGACCACTGATAAGGACATCAGAAACCCTAGGATGAAAAATAAGCATGTTGTACACCCATCTAATAATCTTTATCATTGCTTGCATTAGGTCTAATTCACACATGAGCTCTCACGTTGAATAAGCTGCTACAGCCTTAACCCGAATTTCCAGTTCACGGAGTGACGCCGCTTGGATTTCTTCTCCGTTGCGTGGAGTTGGCGACACAAAGCGAGGTATGTAATGTCCCTCAGTGCAGGAAGGAGCAGGTGAATCAACTGCAATGATTCAAAACAGAAATTAGAAATCACTGATGACACTAAAATGAGGATCTTGTGTTCTTGTTTAGCTAATCGTTGAGAAAGCCTTACCGAGAACACCGAATTGCAGAGGGATCTTGCTGAAAGGTTCGTAAGAACGCTGATGTGAACCTACAGAAGTCGTGTACTGTTGAGGTGAGCTTGTTGTTGTGGTTGTGTTTGTGGTTCTGTTTGTGGACTGCAGCCACCCCCACCACTGGGATGCTGGAATGGCCGTGTGTTGATGTTGCCACAATGGTACATTTGTGGTACTTTGTTGGAAATACAAAACAGCTGTTACGCCTATTGACCTACTGTGTCTTCCACTTAGAGGGCATCTGTAAGAGCTGGAGCCATCAGTATAGGCCAGAGTGGTGTGTTTCCTTGGGAAGTCCTCCAAAACCATCTCAAATCCATAGACGCCTGCGTTGTTGGCATAGCTGTAGTCTAGTGTACAGGCACCCTAATGAAGAATTGAGATGTTCGTTATAGTGAATGTTCATTTCGTTTAATTTCTAGAACATTCTAGCAGCACCTATTGAGTGGATCAGTCACCAGAATGATGAAAAAATAGCTGCTAGAATATCCTAATGATGTAGAAATAAAATGAAACTAAAAAAATAACTACAACTGTTGTGTAGGCCTATATATATATATATATATATATTTGTAGAGTGAGGCGCAGGAGTCGTTATTTCCATGAATGCAGTGTGCGGAACAATTTAGCACATCAAGCGCTGTTTTTAGTGCAGCATTTGTATTTACTGCTGAGTGAGATGAAGCAACCAACAAAACTGGATCTCTCTTGTATGTACTGTTGAAAATTCAATTCATTATAGTGAATTAGTTTGTCTTAAACTGTCCTCCTCTCATTTCTAGCTTTGGAAAGATTCATTCTAGTGCGTTTCATCCTATGGCTCTCTTTCTATGTAGCATTGGAAAGTCCTATGCATTGTAGTGAATCAGTTCGTCCTAAACAGACACAAGCTGCGTCCAAAATCCCATCCTGTATAGTAGGTAGCTTACTTTGTGACTTCTTTTTTTGTATCAGATTTCTGACCTCGCCACTGGTTCATATTGCCAATATACAACAATAAACGTCAAAATACATCAAATTATTACAGCAAATTATTTTCTGTTTCTTACTTGATTTACGTTGAAACCACTTGGCTGGTCACATCTGTCACATTCAGCTTGTTGCTGAATTCCATATCTGCATCTGACCTGGTCACCATCTGGGTCATAGGCCATCAAGTTGTATGTACGAGGACAGTTTTGGGGAACACTAATGAAAAATAAAATAAATAAAACAATCAGATTTTCTGTTACTAATTTAGAAAAAAGATAATTCGTCCTTTTTGCATTCTCATTACGTCAATTACTGTATATACCCGAATACAAGACGAGGTTTTTGTCCTAAAAATAGGCTGAAAAATGGGGGGTCGTCTTATATTCAGGGTCGTCTTATATTCGGGTATATACGGTAATCTTGTTCATTGAAAACTACATTCAATAAAATAAGGGTTACCGTAGAAGTTGTAAAATAGTTGGGACAGGTGATCGGTTGGGTTGATTAGTATCAGCTCTTATGCCTAGATCTACATGTGTCCTGAGCAACCAATTACCAAGGTTGTTCACTGTGGGCACCCAGCAGCATGAGGTCTCCCTGCGATGGAGTGATGCATTGAAGATTATGATTAATGGACAATTCAATATTTTAGTTGTTGTCAAAATGATTTAAAACTGATTTAATTACTTACTGCAGGTCAAAGGGTGTGTTTCCGTTGATGTTTCTTGTGACAACAGTTTCCGTTTGGCACCAGCTGTTGGAATAACCACTTCTGCCATTCGAGCTTCTATCGATTTGACCATGCTCATATGTGTATTCATACCCACAATCCCCGGAGGCGCAGGTCCACAAACTATCAACACACCAGTCATAGGTTTGCTTCATGCGAAACTCAACCTGTTGGCAGAACACTAGCAGAGTTTAGAACACTTGAACACTTGTAGAGTTTTTTTTTCCTTTTGTATGCATTTCTTTTGTATTTAGGTGTGATATAGACCAGTCAGAAATACACTTCACCAATAAATATTATCACATGATTTTAATCAGTGCACCTAATTTAAAATATTATGTTACTTTCACTATCTCATTTATTTCCATGATGGCTTCTCCCCATCTTGTCACGTTGATGCAATACATTTATGTTATATTATTTAATTTAATTTAATTTAATTTATCTTACCCATGCGTTTTCTAATTAGAAAGAAATAGTGATATCTTAGTTATGCATATGTGTAAAGGACCAAAATGAGTATGGAATTCATAAATATTATATTGCGATTAGTAACTTTTTAAAAATATTGAAGATTTACTAGGTAGGTTGAGGATGCATGACGACAATATTTATAATTGGGTCATCTTTAAGTAAAAATATATATAATAGTAATAAAATTATTATTAAATCATTACTAAATAAAAAATAAAATAAAAATAAATGTCATATAATTTGATGTATAGTTCCACACTTTTTTTTTTTTTTTTACAAATAAGAAATAAATTCTCACCCTCATGGTCCCATCTGCATTGACTCCTTTAGGGCTGAAGGTCATTGAGCCTCCATAATGGTGTCCTGCTGAAGCAATGGACACCAGAAGCAGAAGATTCAACAACAGCGGTGAGAACATCATTGTACCTGAAACCATAAGCTCACTTTACCTGTGCTGTGAAGTACACCGGGGCAACTGCTTTTATACATCTCATGTGAGCAGGAATTCAGGGATGGGTTCAAAAGTGTTACATTGAATCTTTGACTGACTGACTGACACACACACACACACACACACACACACACACACACACACACACACACACACACACACACACACACACACACACACACACACACACACACACACACACACACACACACAGTCATGAGTGTCCACTAGGGGCAGGCTGGTCTGAAAAAATTACTAACTGCCGTAGCCTATTAGTAAAATGTTTTAATCTAAAATACATTGTTGACGCATGATGTAGGCTGTGTCAGTTATGAAACAGGAAATGTTTTTTTCTTTTTTTCCAGAAAACAATGTATACAATCAGGTAAAACCTGTAATTTGATAATTAAAGGTTGGAAAGGTACAATTATTTTTAGGGCTGTCAAAAGATTAATCGCGATTAATCGCATCCAAAATAAAAGTTTGTGTTTACATAATATATGTGTGTGTACTTTGTATAATTATTTATATACATAAAACACACACACTCATGTATATATTTAAGAAAAATTGGTTATATTTATATATAAAATATTTATAATATAAATTATATAAATGTATATACAGTATATAAATGCAATTATTCCTTAAATATATACATGAATGTGTGTGTATTTATACATAATAATTCTACACAGTATATAGACATATATTATGTAAACACAAACGTTTATTTTGGATGTGATTAACCCTCTGGTGTCCTTCGTTTCAGAGTCACACTTAGGACCTTCGGGACCAAATGGTCCGGGAGGGTGGGAATAATATTTATTAAAAAAAATAATACATTTTTTTTTTACTTGTTTTTTATAATATTTTTTCTTTTCTTTATAATTAATCAATCCAATAACCAGCAAAATAAATGCAGCAAGTTTTTGTGCCATTTAAAATTCTAAATTCTCTAAAACTCTAAAATAGTGCAGTTGGATTTACCCTTGCCTAAATGTCACACAAAATCAAAAGAAAAACTATGGTCGGTCATTAATATAGGCCATATAAAGTGTGATAGCAAGCCAAACCTGAAGGACTCTACAATTCACTCTAAATCACAGCAAAATAAAAACTCAAAAACTGTTACAGGGCAGGCCTGTCTTCTGTCACGAGTGGCTGGAAGTAGCTCATGAAGAATAGGCTACAACGAAATAGTCTTTAATTAAATAATTCAGGAGATGGGGTATAAACACGGTGAAAACTACAGGAAACTAGAAAAACTAATTATTAATAATTAATAAACACCAGGTGAAGTAAATGACTAATTAAACAGAACTAGATCACAGGGGAAACACAATTAAACATAACATAGACACATACGCAATTTATTGCAATTCAATGATAATTGAGAGAGGGACAAATAAATGACATAGCCTATTTGACATTAACATGAACAAATGTAAAAAGAATTTCATATCATAAAAAAATGATGTATGAATTATCAAGTAAACTCACTTCAGTTCATTAAATGTTCATTATTTACTTAATAAAAATCATGAAAGATTTCTGAGCAAAAAATACTTTCTTTGATAATAACGTATGAACTATCAATCAGAGGACAGAAGGCATGAAGTTGTGTACAACAGGTTTTTCAGCAAAGTTGTGGTCATATTTATCATTTACAGGCCCTAGTAATTGATTAAATATGACACAGTTGACAAATATGTTAATAAATAGGCATTATACTTATTGTTACAGAATTTTTACAAAGAATGCTAAAATAAAATAAATACAAACATGGGGGAAACAAACATTTACAGACAAGTTATGAAAAGTGTAAAAGTTAAATAAATATAATGACAGACGCATTAAGCTAATGCTTACCAACAACTTTTTAAACATGTAAGTCCCCTCCAAATATTGTAAATATGTGAAATGTATCAACTTTTATCTGAAGATGAGTATTACCCACTACAGGGGGTTAGAGGCCCGTGAGCTAAACATCCTTTCAACATGAAACCAAGAAATGGGACTTACACTTCCCCTGCCTCTCCTCACAGCCTCTTAAATGCTTGTATTGTATCCCCTTGTATACGTTGCCCCTTTTAAGGTTAATCCAACAACAGAAAATATGTTGGAGAATCTCAGACTCTTTCCACACATAATGTTAACAATTACACACAAGGAACTGAACAAATCAGGGAGTACTTATACACAGAGATAATCATTAACTCATGAGAAAATAAGAAATTAATAACTGTTACAGGAAACCAAAACACATAACAACCAAAACAACATAAATCAGAATAAGTTTGTCGATAGTCGAAAATCTGGCTGCATGAAGAGTCCCGTGAGACGATAAATCTTTCCAATCCCCAATTGCATTAAGTTAAACGGACCTTGCTGGAATAATATATTTGGGAACTTCTGTGTTCGTGGCAGAGCTGTGTCTGCTCTATTGAGTGCTATTCAGGTTATCATCTGAGATGAATGGAAACTGATAAATGCATTTCACATGATGACTAATATCCCAGGTTTGCTAATAAACATCATAATGACAAGAATGCTTGTCCTGTGTCCTACAAAACCAGTGTATTGTGTTTTGATATTTTCACTTTAGTTTAACTAGTTACTCACCTGTTCAGGTACAGTGTTTTAATGGTCACGCATATAAACGTGTCATGGGTTGCTGGAGATGTGTTTGTGTGTGTATATTTATTTATCAATTGATTTATTCATTCAAAAGCAGCTAATAAAGTATTGCATTCAACCTACAAAAAGTAAGTTTAAGTTGTAAATATTAGTTGATGCATTAGCTTTCAGGAGCTAACAGTGAGCACATGTTTTATTAGCCTAATTATAATATTATTTTATAAATCTTCTATTGTTCATTGTTGATTCATGTTTGTTCATAACATCAAAAGTGTTAGATTATAGAACTTGAAATATTGTTAATTAGTTTATGATTAACTAATGACAATTAATTAAACCTGATATGGTACATCATCAATAATAATTAATTTGATATTGACTGACATCTCTAATGTCACAGCGCTGTGTTGCAAACACACAGGAACACGAAGGTGAAGAGAAACAGGCAGACTTTAATAAATCCAAAGGTATATCCACAGATAGAGAACAGCAATCCAACACAATTTAACCATATACAAGAGCCGATATCAATGAACAGAAACAAAGAAACGTAAGAACATTGACAAACAATGATAATTAAAGACACACCTTAACTGAATGATTAATTAAAATTTCTGTGGATCCGAACGGTGTGACCGTGACAGAACGACAGTATTTCTTTCTTTTAAAAATCTTTAATTCTTCCAGGCTGGATTATTGTAACTCACTTTATGTTGGGATTAGCCATTATCCCGCTAAATTAATTGGGATTAGATTCATCATCTCTGTTCCTATTACAGTAAGTTCAAAACATGAGTCCTGACTGGTGCTCAAAAACAGGACCATATCACTCCTGTTTTACGTTCCCTGGCTTCTAGTGCCTTCTACTTAGACAGTAGATTTTAAAATGTTCCTTCTCGTCTATCATTAAATGGTTCCGCTCCATCATACCTTTCTGATCTACTGACTGAACATCAATCCGGTCATCCAGGGTGACCATGCTTTCTCTGTAGCTGACTCCAGACTTTTGGAATGACTTGGCCATTTTTTATCAGATTGGCTCCCTCCGTATCCATTTTAGGATACATTTTTTAACTTGGACGTAAGTTAAAAAATCCCTTCATTTCTCATTGCTTAGACCATGTGGTCATTTAGAAATCTCTAGTATTCAATATTGTTCACTCCAAACAGCACAGCTTCAGCTCAGTTAGCACACAATGACCCAGGTAAAAACCCTAAGAGTCAAAATTGAACACACATCAATCAGATCCTTCAATAGATAAAAAGGCCCGAATCAGTTTATTGAGTTTTGGAACAATGGATCCAGACAGACATAAAGGAAGAGGTCAATGAGGGAGAGGGAGAGGAGGAGGAAGGGCAAGGTCAAGGGCAAGAAGACAAGCAGTCTCGGATTAAATTCAAGCCACTTTAGTTGACCATGTCCTTGTCCATGGTATGACTATGAGGGAGGCTGGGCAACATGTACAGCCAAATTTGAGTCACTTCACCGTCGCCTCCACCATCAGAACCTTTAGGGACACAAGCAACATTACTTACCAGTTTTGGAAATGTTGTTTTGAATTTACCCCTCCTTGAACTGCCACCTTAACTTGGTGGAGGGGTTTGAGTACCCGAATGATCCTAGGAGCTATGTTGTCCGGGGCTATATGCCCCTGGTAGGGTCTCCCAAGGCAAACAGGTCCTATGCGACGGGTCAGACAAAGAGAGGTTCAAACACCCTTATGATGGACACCACAATAAGAACCATGACGTCGCCCGGCATGGCGCAGCCGGCACCCTACCCTGGAGCCAGGCCTGGGGTTGGGGCTCATATGCGAGTGCCTGGTGGCCGGGCCTTCCCCCACGGGTCCGGCCGGGCTCAGCCCGAAGGAGCGACGTGGGGCCGCCTTCCCGTGGGCTCACCACTTGCAGGAGGGACCGTAAGGGGCCGGTGCTTAGAGGATCGGGCGGCAGTCAAAGGTTGGGGGTCTCGACAACCCGATCCCTGGACACGGAAATTAGCTCTAGGGACGTGGAACGTCACCTCGCTGGTGGGGAAGGAGCCTGAGATTGTGCGTGAGGTTGAGAGGTTCCGACAAGAGATAGTCAGGATCACCTCTACACACGGCTTGGGCTCTGGAACCACACTCCTTGAGAGAGGATGGACTCTTCACCGCTCTGGAGTTGCCCATGGTGAGTGGCGGCGGGCTGCGTCGTTTCCCTGCGCCTACGGGTCGGGGATAGGTCTCTCACTGTCGTGTGTGCCTACGGGCCAAACGGCAGTGCAGAGTACCCGGCCTTCTTGGGGTCTCTAGGAGGGGTGCTGGAAAGTGCTCTGACTCTGTCGTTCTACTGGGGGACTTCAACGCCCACGTGGGCAGCGACAGTGACACCTGGAGGGGCGTGATTGGGAGGAACGGTCCCCCTGATCTGAACCCGAGCGGTGGTCAGTTATTGGACTTCTGTGCCAGTTACAGTTTGTCCATAACGAACACCATGTTCAAGCATAAGGGTGTCCATCAGTGCACGTGGCACCAGGACACCCTAGGCCGTAGGTCGATGATTGACTTCTGACCTCCGGCCGTATGTCTTGGACACTCGGGTGAAGAGAGGGACGGATCTGTCAACTGATCACCACCTGGTGGTGAGTTGGATCCGATGGCAGGGGAGGAAGCTGGACAGACTCGGCAGACCCAAGCGTACTGTAAGGGTCTGCTGGGAACGTTTGGCCGAGTCTCCTGTCAGAGAGATCTTCAAATCCCACCTCAGGCAGAGCTTCGACCGGATCCCGAGGGAGGCTGGAGATATTGAGTCCGAGTGGACCATGTTCTCCACCTCCATTGTCGATGCAGCCTCTCAGAGCTGTGGCCGTAAGGTCTCCGGTGCCTGTCGAGGCGGCAATCCCCGAACTCGGTGGTGGACACCGGAAGTAAGGGATGCCGTCAAGCTGAAGAAGGAGTCCTATCGGGCCTGGTTGGCTTGTGGGACTCCTTAGGCAGCTGGCAGGTACCGGCAAGAGTTCGGTGAGGCCATGGAGAAGGACTACCGGCTGGCCTCGAAGCAATTCTGGCAAACCGTCCGGCGCCTCAGGAGAGGGAAGCAGTGCCCCCCCCCAATGCTGAGGTGGGCAGCTGTTGACCTCAACTGGGGATGTCGTCGGACGGTGGAAGGAATACTTCGAGGATCTCCTCAATCCCGCCGTCACGTCTTCCATTGAGTAAGCAGAGGCTGAGGGCTCAGAGGTGGACTCGTTCATCACCCGGGCTGAAGTCACAGAGGTAGTCAAGAAACTCCTCGGTGGCAAGGCACCGGGGGTGGATGAGATCCGCCCTGAGTACCTCAAGTCTCTGGATGTTGTGGGGCTGTCTTGGCTGACACGTCTCTGCAGCATAGCGTGGCGGTCGGCGACAGTACCTCTGGGATGGCAGACCGGGGTGGTGGTCCCTCTTTTTAAGAAGGGGGACCGGAGGGTGTGTTCCAACTAAAGGGGGATCACACTTCTCAGCCTCCCGGGGAAAGTCTATGCCAGGGTACTGGAGAGGAGAATATGGCCGATAGTAGAACCTCGGATTCAGGAGGAACAGTGCGGTTTTCGTCCCGGCCGTGGAACACTGGACCAGCTCTATACCCTCTCTAGGGTGCTGGAGGGTTCATGGGAGTTTGCCCAACCAATCCACATGTGCTTTGTGGATTTGGAGAAGGCATTCGACTGTGTCCCTCGAGGCGTCCTGTGGAGGGTGCTCCGGGAGTATGGGGTCCGGGGTCCTTTGCTAAGGGCTGTCCGGTCCCTATACGACAGGAGCAGGAGCTTGTTTCGCATTGCCGGCAGTAAGTCAGACTTGTTCCCGGTGCATGTTGGACTCCGGCAGGGCTGCCCTTTATCGCCGTTTCTGTTCATAATTTGTATGGACAGAGTTTCTAGGCGCAGCCAGGGGCCGGAGGGTGTCGGGTTTGGGGACCACACGATTTTGTCTCTGCTCTTTGTGGATGATGTTGTCGTGCTGGCCCCTTCAAATCAGGACCTTCAGCATGCACTGGGACGGTTTGCAGCCGAGTGTGAAGCGGCTGGAATGAGAATCAGCACCTCCAAATCCGAGGCCATGGTCCTCAGTCGGAAAAGGGTGGCTTGTCCACTTCAGGTTGGTGGAGAGTTCCTGCCTCAAGTGGAGGAGTTTAAGTATCTTGGGGTCTTGTTCACAAGTGAGGGAAGGATGAAACGGGAGATTGACAGACGGATCGGTGCAGCTTTTGCAGTAATGTGGTCGATGTACCGGTCTGTCGTGGTGAAGAAAGAGCAGAGCCGCAAGACGAAGTTCCTACTCTGCAGCTTTGGGTCATGACTGAAAGGACAAGATCCCGGATACAGGCGGCTGAAATGAGCTTTCTCCGCAGGGTGGCTGGCCGATCCCTTAGAGATAGGGTGAGAAGCTCCGTCACTCGGGAGGAGCTCAGAGTAGAGCCGCTGCTCCTCCACATCGAGAGGGGTCAGCTGAGGTGGCTCGGGCATCTGTTCTGGATGCCTCCTGGACGCCTTCCCGGGAAGGTGTTCCGTGCGCGTCCCACCGGGAGGAGACCCCGGGGAAGACCTAGGACACGCTGGAGGGACTATGTTTCCCGGCTGGCCTGGGAACGCCTCGGTGTCCCTCCGGAAGAGCTGGAGGAAGTGTCTAGGGAGAGGGAAGTCTGGGCATCTCTGCTTAGACTGCTGCCCCCGCGACCCGGCCCCGGATAAGCGGAAGAAAATGGATGGATGTTTTGAATTTATTGCACCAGTGTGTAAGACTATGTTGTAGTCTGTGTGTTGTGAGAGCTTGTGTGTCCTGTCTGAGGGCAACGTTTTTTTTTTCAGCAAGAGTGAATGGTTTTGAGTGTAGGGCTTCATTTTGATCTGAAAATAGGATATTTGGGGAATTGGGTTAGACGTTATGGATTTGTGTTAATTGTTTTGAGAATACAAGGCATAGTTTCAAGAAATGTGTTTAAGCAATTGAGAAAAACTAGCCTGGGTGCCAGCCCGAACCCCGCCCACAACATTTTTTGGTCGGGAAGTTCGGTCTGGACTCCATCCGTTGAGGAGTAATTATGCTCGTCTCCCAGAAGGCAGAGCCAATCAAATTGCAAGGGCGGGCTTTAATCAATGAAGGACAGATGATCTGCGGTTACGTAATCACCACGTCATCAAAGAGCGGTTGGGTTGAATTGGTTTTCAACAAAGATGACTGCAGCTGGAGAATAGAGATGTTTAGATTCCGCTATCGCGTCTGTTATAAAAGAAATCGACAGCGCATTAATTTTAAAAGACGAACAGAGAACCGCAATCAAGGCATTTGTCGATCGGAAAGATGTGTTTGCCGTCCTTCCTACGGGATTCGGCAAAAGTTTAATTTATCAGCTGGCTCCGATGGTGGCTAAGAAGATGGGACGCAATGAAAACCAATGGAAGGGATGGGCTCACGATCTCTTTTCTCTGAAGCCTCAGATGAACACGCTTCTTAAGCCAGGTCTCTTTCGTCGTCTTTCCATTTTTTTAAATCAGTCAAGTCGGGTTGCAACCGTGTTATAAAGTTGAGACAGGGCCGACAAATGCGAGAATATTTATTTTGCTTTATTACCGAGATCTAATCCTAAACAGAGAACTTGTTCGTATATACATACACCTTTTGTATTTCTCTCAAAAATGCTATGCTATTCGTGCTTGTAAGTACTCCGCGAATTCTTAAATTATTTTTACAACAACGGCAAAGATCGTTTACACTCATTAATGTACTACTTCCAGTTTTCCAGTGTGCGTGCAGTTGAGCTCTGTGGACAACTATGCGTCACTTACTTCGTTGCTCTGATTGGTTGTAGGTCTATCCAATTGAGTACAGAGTCTTTTTTTTTCCTGGTTCGGTTAAGACACGCCTCATAATCAAAGCCCTATGGAGCAGTATCAGACTCACATTCTGACTAGAATATGAGTATGGCGAAGTCATGCTAGAGAAAAACTGTAACGTGCAACATTTCAATGATAAATGTGTTTATGTGTAAAATAAAATGCTGCAACAATGAATTCTTTTGATAAGGAACTGGATTTGTCAAGTTAGCCACAGGATCAAATCCTGGTACAGTCTATGATTTCCATGTTTTAAATACAGTACATAGAAAGCAGTTTTATTTATGCAGGAAAAAAAATGACAAATATTTAATTTAATAAGAAAAGGCATGCTGCAGGGCGATACCAGTGAATAACGCCTATGTTAAACTGGATTTTTGGCGGTGAGGTGAGTGACTAATTCACACTATTCAGAGATAATGCATTCAAAGAAACGGTGCAGTTATTTCTAAAAACTCACACCTCCACGTTTGCCCGAGGCACCAAGTCATGTGTAAACTTGATATTGATATGTAGAACAGTTTATTCTGCTTAATTTTCAGTCATCACTACTTTATTTTTCATGTACATGTAAACTTACCCCCTAACCCGAAGCCTAACCTAACAGTGTACTAATAATACAGGGTTAGTTGACATGTAGTTACAAAGTTACTTATAGTTAGTAGAATGTCTAAAGTGGTCTATTGAAATAAAGTGTGGCTCCACTTTATGATTTGCTCTCTTATGATACGTTTCCGGATACATTTCTTGGCAACCCACTGTAATTCAACAAATATGTTTGTCAACACATGCTACGTGTCAGATTTCTTCAGAGCAATTAAATTCTGACAGTTTGGTGGGTGTGCTACTGTACATACTGGTAGAACAGTGACAACAGAAAGCGAACTAACTCAATGTATTTCGGTGCAGTATTGGGAACTGCACTAATAAGGACTGTAAAGCGAGTAGTGTGTTTAGCTGAGTACATCACAGGGTCTGCTCTCACCTCTCTGCATGACATCTATCTCAGACGATGCAGAAATAGAGCTGTTAAAATCCTCAAGGACTCCAACCACCCTGATAACTGTCTGTTTAGCCTGCTGCCATCTGGTAAGCGCGTGCGTAGTCCGAGGACAAAAACTGAGAGGCTTTTTAGGAGCTTCTTCCCTCATTAGACTCATTGGACATGCCTGTATCACTTATATCATAAGTCTCTCGCTCAGTATATTTGGGTATATTAATCGTCAGTTGCACATAGCACTTGTTGCACAAGCCTCAGGTGTCATGCACTCATAGACTGCCACAATCCATTCACTGCCCACCTGATGTGTAAAATGACTAAAAGGCTGCAACAATGAGTGCCTTTGATGAAGAACTGTATTTATCAAATCATTAGGCAGTTTATAATGTGCCATATTTACTTAGAAAGCAGGTGTGTTTGCACTGCAAAGAATGACAACAATTTAATTAAATGAAAAAGCCATGCTGCTGGATGAATAACGCCTAGTTAAACCAGATTTCTGGTGGTTAATTAATCCTGACGAACTGCACACGGAAACAACCCAATTATTTAGTAAATTATTCACTCCACTTATTCACGCATAGGCTAAACATATCCATATTTTAGAACAATATAATTACAATATTAAAGTTATTTTTTGTATGTTTTATTTTGAGACTAGCCACACTTTTTTCTCACATCATAATTTATACTTTTAAAATTCTATTGTTCATTGTCAATTCCCTTTCAGTCATAATGCTATGATATACTACTAACTATATTAATTTGTTTAACTTGAAATATTTAAAACTGTTAAAGTAAAAAATTAATATTAACCAAGATAATAAATGCTGCAAAAGTGTTCTTCATTGTCAGTTAATGATACCTATGCATTAACTAATGTTAAGAAATTGAACCTTATTGGAAATTGTTACTTAACACCTTGTATGGTGTTCATTTTTTATCAAAAGAAAAATTATACGATTAATAATTCAGACTCAGACTCATTGGCCTTGGCTCAGTTTCTGTGAAGAACATATATCAGAACACATTTTCAATGACCACACACTGTACACTGCTGTTATTTTGTTTGTGTATGTTCTTGTATATGGTTTATGAGGACATAAATGTGTATAATGACATGGGTATTACAACGTAAACATGGTTTAGAGGACATATGTGTCCTCCTCAACCAAACGGCTTTAAAAAACATAATAAATGGTGTTTTATAGATTATACAGTTTGTACATTAGAAAAACCATTGGAGAGTCCAGGTAAACCACATATTCAATTGTGTGTGTGTGTGTGTGTGTGTGTGTGTGTGTGTGTGTGTGTGTGTGTGTGTGTGTGTGTGTGTGTGTGTGTGTGTGTGCGCGCGTATTTGTGTGTTGTGTTTATTTGTGTGTTATGTGTGTGTGCGCGTGAGTGTGTGCGTGCGCGTGAGAGAGAGATTGTGTGAGAGAGTGTGAGTGCAAGAGTGAGTTTTGTGTTTCTACCCCTGCCGTTCCCGCACAAGGTTGCAATTCTTAAATGTGATCTAACAAAGGTAAAGAGAAAATATTAACCATATATGCTGTTTATATTGCTTGTAATTGGGATGAAGTAAACGTCTGTTGAGTATTTTAACATAAAATTGTTTGATTGTGTTGAATTGAAACCCCAAAATGCAGCGGGTCCACCAGACCCACGAACACTGCTGACTAACAAAAATATGAACACCACACGAGGGTTAAATACCAATGCATATATCTGGAGTTGCACTTTATGATTTGTTCTCGGAAGTCAGCGGAACTCAGAATGAAGATTCCGAGGAAATTTCACAGCAAACCACTGTAATTCAACAAATACAGTATGTTGTTGATACCTGTACGTGTTATATTTCATCCGAACATTAGAATGCTTTAGACAGTTTCTACATGGATGTGATACTGTGTAAGCTTCTCTTTCAATTTCACAGTTCCGATAGTCTTGATGGGTGACATTGATCACAAGTACTGTATTTGTGAAACAGACTTTCATTATTTTTTTTTTAAATTGCACAACAAGGTCAGACAACAGTAAAATCATGGCTAAAACACCACATAATTGGTATTTATAATAATAACTAACCACCACAGTACTAATCACCACAGTGGATTTTCATGAAGATTGTTTTATTATATCATTCTATGGACACTAAATTGTTTGGACAATGTTGAATTCAGGTTTACTGAAATTAACAATTGTTGAACATTGTTTGTTCAACAAGTAGTGAAGAATGTTTCTTGGTGCAAGTGCCAGCACAAACGGGGTTTTTTTTTGTATGTTTTTGTTTTAAATTACATGCAATGTAGAGTAACAAATATTACAAAGTAATATAATTCATAATTCATAGATCTATACTTTGATCTGAAGACATTGGAGAGGTCTCAGTATTGTGTGTGTGTGTGTATCCTGATTGCTCTGAAATGGCTTAAAAGGGTGAATCAGAATAACCACCATTTTAATAAAACAGCCATGATTAATGAGAATTTTCAATGCAGGAAGTATAATGCAGGACAGTCAAGTAAGAACTTAGAACAGTTTTCATGAAGAATTACGCAATTTATAGGCAATAACATAATACATAAATTAAAAGCGTTATTTATCAACATATAGGCTAAAACTAAAGCATTTGAATTCTGTATGAAGAAACCCATAGAGAATTATGTGAGCACATTTAGTAATTAATTGGTTGAGAATAAGACACCTGGGACTAAATCACAGAAAAGAATCAAACTTACTAAGCTAATATGCCAGTACTTGATTGGCCAGTAAGCAACCAACTTAAAGGGATCTTTCACAATGTAATTGTAAATGTAATTCGGTCATAATTTTCTCACCCTCATTTCATTCCAAACTGGACTGATTTCATCTTGTATATAAAAAGAATGAAAAAAACGTGATACGGATTTGAAATGACATGAGTAAATTACCACAGCATCACACCACAGAATACCACTGAAAAAACCCTAGCAACCATATAGTGACATAGAAACCATCACAACTCTAGTTCTGTTTACACATTTGCTTTGCTCCTCCTGCAATATATGATTAAATAAACCAGTGAACAACAAAGCTGTTTAAACTGATGTATTCCCAATCTGATTTAAAATCACATTGCTTTCACATTATTAAAATTATTACAAATTAACCTTTGATAAACCTTTTACCAAGAACTAAATTCACGACAGCTTTTTGGTAGCACACCAACAATCTTGTAAGTTCTCTGTTTTCACTGGAAAACTAGAGCATAAAAAAAACACAAAAAACGAGAAACAGCGGACATGCTCAAAACTCATGTGATGACATGGGTTGGTCTCTGATACTTGCTCCCCTGGATCTGTAGGCCATCAATCCACACACCATGGCAACTGCTGCCAAGAGACAGCCAGCGACCATAGCAAGGTTTAGATTCAGACCTTGGCTCACGTTGACCTCTGAAATGTGAGTAAATGTTGTAACAATTAACACCATTCCTTTATTATACAATCATCTGATGCACAAGCTGCATGAAGATGCACTGCTTACCTGATGCACTGCTCCTCTTCAGCCGCAGGGGCCCCTGGGAAATGAAGTGGCTCTCGGTCTGGATGGGAGCCTCTCTTTTGTGAATGTGGTGGGATCGTGGAGCGGTTGTGCTGTTGACGCAACCCTGAGAGCAGCGGGTTTTGGGATTGTTCGCCTCACATATGATGATTGAGCAGCTGATGAACACCTAGAGAAGAGCAAGAAGAGAGGAAGACAAAAAGGCAAGAGACAGTGACAGAGGCAGAAAAAAAAGAGTTAAACACCCATATTTCTATTTTATGTCACTTGTCGTATGAGTCCATTTTCTATTGCTCCAAAATCGCTTAGAAAACATAGGACCCATAATGCAACTGCATGACTTCAAGAATTCACCACGTTAAACACAGTATTACTAGATCATTAACTGTCACTAGATCATTAACTGTCACAATTAAAGATGAAAAATGAAAACCATATTTAAAAAATAAATAAATAAAATGTTTCTTTGAAAATGAATGACAATGAACGCAAGCTTGAGGTTTACTAAATGTTTTGTAAAAGGTATATTCCATTCACCTATACAACTGAAATCTCTCACTCTATTAAAATTTTTTAAAGTTTCTAATCGCCATTCTAATCCCTTGCAAATGTATGGAATATATTGTGCCCAGATATTAATGAATTAATTTATCTACCATTTAAAAAAAGTGGGGTCAGCAATATATATATTATATTATATTTATTCAGCAAAGATGCATTAAATTTATCAAAAGTAACAGTATAAAGACATTTATAATGTTACAAAAATATATACATTTAAAAAAAAAGTTCGATCTACTTGGATATTTAAGTCATTTCAACTTAAATTGCATTACACTGACTTAGAAGTTGGTATATATCAGTATAAACTGTAAAAAAGTTGCTGCCTTAAATTCCACTTAAATTTCACAAAAATCAACTTGTATATTTAAGTTATTTCAACTTAAATTTCATTCTTTCCACTCACATACATATTCTGGACTAAATGCCACTCTAACCTGGTCATGGAGCCCGATGAATTTGAACGCCTCCATTTCAAACTGGACATATGGTTTGTGGCTTGAGAAAATATGGACTGATTCATCCATGTTGCATCTGAAATTTAAAAAAGCACTTGATTCATTTGTCTGACAAACTGAAAAGAGAAGCATACAGTATTGTAACATATGGATAGGATGTGTAAGTGTTTAGGAGTTTGTAGAATCTCACCCATTGGTGATGATGGGATAAGAGAAGGGGTAATTGTGATTATCGTAAGGTGTAGCCACACACGACTCGAGGAAGACCTCAGTGTTTTGGACTGGAGTGACAGGTTCAATCTCCATGTATATCTTATCTCCCACATTGTACTCAAGTGGGTAGGATTTTGGATCCCTTCTGTTGTTGAAATTGCTTGAAGTATAAAACTCAAACTCATAGTTGAATGTGCCAAAACCCTTTTCTGAAAAGAATTTTGGCGGTCTGTGAGTATCAATCTCCATTGTAAGGTTTGTCCTTTTCGGGTACTTGCACAGGATTTCAATTTCTAGCTGATTCTTCTTGGTTATAATGTCCCTGGGATCATCGAATGTACTCATTTTATTCCTGAAGATGAGTTCATTATCGTTCTCCTTCAAAGAAACAGACGTTTTGAAATAGTTTAGCTCTGTAATTCACAAGATCTGATTGTAAATGTTGATTTGCTAGGGCGTCTCACCTCAAAATATGTGCCACATTCATTTAGAAGTGTGTTGGCGAAAATGTAAGTACCATTGGAGTAAACCCGACATGACGGATCTATCAGTCTCAAGTGGCCGGCATGGAGTCTTTCCATGGAGGATTTCTCAATTTTCACTGACATTGAGTTTTGTGTGCAGGTTACATGTGCCACGGGTCCTAAAAATAATAATCAAAGGCGAACATTTACATTTCTTCAGAGCAGGAAATGTCTATGTAAATGAACAACTTTTTAAAGTGGGATGGGACAAATGTGTGGTGCAAGATGATTTATCAATACTAGTGTTCTGCTTTTCCAGATAAAATATGTACATTTTAAATGTACAATATAATATACAGTAGGCCTATATGAAGGTTAAAGGTTAATTTACTCTACCTTTAAGAGCACACCAGCATATAGATGCTTTACAGCTATGCATGGACTAAAAGCCCCAAAATGCAAAGAATGAAATGATTTCACAGAAATCATTAACTATACATTCTTATTCATAAATGAGTTAACTTATTTCAGTCATTCATCTTGCGGAATTATCATTTGGGTCTGCTTTACCTACCTTCAGAATCCACCTTTGCAACGACGCACCTCATCTCAGACTGGTAAATATTAGACCTTAAAACAAAGATTTTTTTTAATCAACAATCATAACATTATGTAAAGTGTGGTTAAAAAAAGAAACAGTACTTTTGGTCAATAAAGCATACCCATTTTGTGCTTCTGCAATGAAGCAAAATGGAAAGTGTTGGCCAGAGTTCTCTGCAGTTGGTGTCCAGTTAATCACATATTCCCCAGTTGTAGTTTTGTACTTTGTGCTGTTCAGAGGTCCACTAATGATGACATCAGTGATTCTAGATAGCAAAAACCACAAAAAAACATTGCAAGACGAACAACTTTAGAAGCGCACAACTATATTTCAAAATTTCTTCACAATTCTACAATGACTAATCATCGAATTTAGTTTGTTTATTTAGTTTATTTAGTACCGCTAAAACGCTTTACATTTATTATTTGAACATTTATGCTTCAAAATTCACAAAAAGTTGTGTTCATCTGTGAAAATGTGGAACCAGTGTGATGCTATCCGCCGATTGGCCTACAAAGTGACGTCATACCTGCACCACTCTATACTCTATGCTCAGATGCTTCCTCGTTTCATCGCTCCTCCGTCCTCCAGCCTGTGACCCAAGATGGCTGAATTTGATCAATCAAATTCAGCCATCTTGAAGCACATCTCAGTTCTCTAATTGCACCAAGAGGAGTGAGGGAGCTTCCAGAGGAGTTATGAGCATGGATGCACAGGTGTATCCTATGCAGAAGTCTTTCTAGTCAAGAAACCTGACGCACATATAAATTCTCCCCTTTCACATGTGTCACAATCATTTTAATTTATGCTTTACCTTTGCAGTTCAAATAAACCGTATATCACTCATATATCAAACCGGGCATCTTGCTTTATCTTTATTATTTATTTATTTCTTAAATAACCAAACAACATAAGGGCAGATCCTTTGAGCACAGCTGATGGTGCTTTGAAGTAACGCTCGAGTGATCAAGAATATTCCAATTTACAAATAAGCTTTCCTTCGATTCCTCAGTCCTCATTGTCTTTCCTTGCAGCCTTCCCTCGCATCCTACAGGGGGTGGAGCTGTACGCGAGGAGAGGAAGCGAGGAAAGGAAACGAGGATGCCCAAATAAGAAATTAGAAGATTAATGAAAGTACAAAGCCTTTATATAGACCTACAGTAGTTCTATTGTGTTTGTTTTGTTTGTTCTGAGGATAGACATGACTTAGTTTTTGACTATTTGAACTTGCAACTTTCTGAAACAACATTCGGAGGCAATAAATACATTAAGGCAATTCTAAGATTGCATTCTATGCGTTTGTCGTGTGTACCAAATTCTGTCAATCAATCAAGCGCCACCCTCAGGCTGAATAATGCAAGGACATTAGAAGTATGCCAAAAGTGTCTTATGTGTTCAGCTATTAGAATATAAAGCTTACAAAATGTTTATCATAAACTAGTGCTAATATCCAGAATCAGCTCTACCTAAATTTACTGACAGGAGCTGCTGCTGTTCCCTACTATCAATAATAATAGTAGACGGAAAACATTATGTGGCAAAACAAAAGTATGTCCGAATTCAAAATACTCATAAATACTCAAAAAGCATATACAAAAAGGATGACCTACTACTTCCAGCGAAATTCTGAAGCGTGCATACGATGGACACTATCCCATTACGCCACGGGATAGGAATTTTTTAATGGCACTGAAGAGACGTAGGCCCTAACTGACACTGGTACTGTAGGTCACATGATAATGACAGCATGGCGGATGTAATATGTCCGAATTACATTCATTCTAGTACACACATTCGTACTATAGAGAACATACTTTTTAGAGGTTGTGAAGTAGTTACTTATTCAAAATAAGTATCTACTCAAGAGAGTAAGTGATGGGATGCCCATGGCTGAATTTGGAATAGAATACTAGCCTACTAGTCTTAATATTTCTGTCTTATCTTTATATCTGGCAGACAGTGTCTAACTTTTATTTAAAGTATATTTATTATAAAAACATTAAATATTGAATATTTAAAAAAATTATAATAATAATCTTAATACCTTGAAAAATAAGCAAAAGCTTTCACTCTGATCTCAAGCTCATGATTTACGTGAGCCTGCAGGTGTTCTCCATGATGAGGTGTTGGGTAAAGGAACCGTGGTAGATATTCACCCTCAATGCAAGATGGTGCTGGACTATCAACTGAAATGTATGTAAAGTATTAATTTACATAACAGAATAGTTTTGAAACACACTTTACAAAAGTTCAAAACATACCTTGAAGAGAAAACTGAAGTGGTATTTTGCTCAGTGGTTTAATGGTTGGTGGTTTATGGGTTGTTGTTGCAGATGTCATTGTTGTTTGTGTAGTAGTGGTTATTGTGGTTGTAGTAGTGGTTGTTTCCGGTGTCGTTGTGGTTGTCGTAGATGTTGTTGTGGTTGTTTCCGGTGTCGTGGTTGTTTCCGGTGTCATTGTGGTTGTTTCCGGTGTCGTTGTGGTTGTTTCCGGTGTCGTTGTGGTTGTTTCCGGTGTCGTTGTGGTTTCCGGTGTCATGGTTGTTTCCGGTGTCGTTGTGGCTTCCGTTGTCATGTCTGTTTCCGGTGTCATCGTGGTTGTTTCCGGTGTCATTGTGGTTTCCAGTGTCATGGTTGTTTCCGGTGTCGTTGTGGTTGTTTCCGGTGTCGTGGTTGTTACCGGTGTCGTTGTGGTTTCCGTTGTCATGTCTGTTTCCGTTACCATGTCTGTTTCCGGTGTCATCGTGGTTGTTTCCGGTGTCATCGTGGTTGTTTCCGGTGTCATTGTGGTTTCCAGTGTCATGGTTGTTTCCGGTGTCGTTGTGGTTGTTTCCGGTGTCGTGGTTGTTACCGTTGTCGTTGTGGTTTCCGTTGTCATGTCTGTTTCCGTTACCATGTCTGTTTCCGGTGTCATCGTGGTTGTTTCCGGTGTCATCGTGGTTGTTTCCGGTGTCATTGTGGTTTCCAGTGTCATAGTTGTTTCCGGTGTCGTTGTGGTTGTTTCCGGTGTCATGGTTGTTTCCGGTGTCGTGGTTGTTTCCGGTGTCGTTGTGGTTTCCGTTGTCATGTCTGTTTCTGGTGTCATCGTGGTTGTTTCCGGTGTCATTGTGGTTTCCGGTGTCGTTGTGGTTTCTGTTGTCATATCTGTTTCCGGTGTTATGTCTGTGTCCGGTGTCATTGTGGTTGTTTCTGGTGTCGTGGTTGTTTCCGTTATCGTGGTTGTTTCCGGTGTCGTTGTGGATTCCGTTGTCATATCTGTTTCCGGTGTCATGTCTGTGTCCGGTGTCATTGTGGTTGTTTCCGGTGTCGTTGTGGTGTCCGTTGTCATATCTGTTTCCGGTGTCGTGGTTGTTACCGGTGTCGTTGTGGTTTCCGTTGTCATGTCTGTTTCCGGTGTCATTGTGGTTGTTTCCGGTGTCATCGTGGTTGTTTCCGGTGTCATTGTGGTTTCCAGTGTCATGGTTGTTTTCGGTGTCGTTGTGGTTAATTCCGGTGTCATCGTTGTTTCTGGTGCCGTGGTTGTTTCCGGTGTCGTTGTGGTTTCCGTTGTCATGTCTGTTTCCGGTGTCATCGTGGTTGTTTCCGGTGTCATTGTGGTTTCCAGTGTCATGGTTGTTTCCGGTGTCGTTGTGGCTGTATCCGGTGTCGTTGTTTCCAGTGAGGTGGTTGTTTCCGTTGTCATTGTGGTTTCCGTTGTCATATCTGTTTCCGGTGTCATGTCTGTGTCCGGTGTCATTGTGGTTGTTTCTGCTGTCGTGGTTGGTTCCGTTATCGTGATTGTTTCCGGTGTCGTTGTGGTTTCTGTTGTCATATCTGTTTCCGGTGTCATGTCTGTGTCCGGTGTCATTGTGGTTGTTTCTGGTGTCGTGGTTGTTTCCGTTATCGTGGTTGTTTCCGGTGTCGTTGTGGTTTCCGTTGTCATATCTGTTTCCGGTGTCATGTCTGTGTCCGGTGTCATTGTGGTTGTTTCCGGTGTCGTTGTGGTGTCCGTTGTCATATCTGTTTCTGGTGTCGTGGTTGTTACCGGTGTCGTTGTGGTTTCCGTTGTCATGTCTGTTTCCGGTGTCATCGTGGTTGTTTCCGGTGTCATCGTGGTTGTTTCCGGTGTCATTGTGGTTTCCAGCGTCATGGTTGTTTCCGGTGTCATTGTGGTTGTTTCCGGTGTTATCGTGGTTGTTTCCGGTGTCATCGTGGTTGTTTCCGGTATCGTGGTTGTTTCCGGTGTCGTTGTGGTTTCCGTTGTCATATCTGTTTCCGGTGTCATGTCTGTGTCCGGTGTCATTGTGGTTGTTTCTGGTGTCATGGTTGTTTCCGGTATCGTGTTTTTTTCCGTTGTCGTGGTTGTTTCTGGTGTCATGGCTGTTTCCGGTGTCATGATTGTTTCCGGTGTCGTGGTTGTTTCCGGTGTCGTTGTGGTTTCCGGTGTCATGTCTGTGTCCGGTGTCATTGTGGTTGTTTCCGGTGTCATGGTTGTTTCCGGTATCGTGTTTTTTTCCGTTGTCATGGTTGTTTCCGGTGTCATGGCTGTTTCCGGCGTCATGGTTGTTTCCGGTGTCGTGGTTGTTTCCGGTGTCATTGTGGTTGTTTCTGGTGTCGTGGTTGTTTCCGGTGTCATGGTTGTTTCCGGTGTCGTTGTGGTTGTTGCTGTTTCTAGTGTTGTTGTGGTTGTTTCCAGTGTTACTGTGGTAGTTTCTGGTGTTGTCGTGGTTGTTGTTGTTGTGGTTGTTTCTGGTGTTGTTGTGGTTGTTTCTGGTGTGGTTGTGGTTGTTTCTGGTGTTGTTGTTGCTGTGGTTGTTTCCAGTGTTGTTGTGGTAGTTTCTGGGGTTGTTGGGGTTGTTTCCAGTGTCGTTGTTGTTGTTGTTGTTTCTAGTGTTGTTGTGGTTGTTTCCAGTGTTACTGTGGTAGTTTCTGGGGTTGTCGTGGTTGTTGTTGTTGTGGTTGTCTCTGGTGTTGTCGTGGTTGTTGTTGTGGTTGTTTCTGGTGTTGTTGTGGTTGTTTCCAGTGTTGCTGTGGTAGTTTCTGGGGTTGTTGTGGTTGTTTCTGGTGTTATTGTGGTAGTTTCTGGTGTTGTCGTGGTTGTTTCCACTGATGTTGTGGTTGTTTCCGGTGCTGTTGTGGTAGTTTCTGGGGTTGTTGTGGTTGTTTCCACTGTTGTTGTGGTTGTTTCCGGTGCTGTTGTGGTAGTTTCTGGTGTTATTGTGGTTGTTGTAGGTGTCATTGTGGTTGTTGTAGGTGTCATTGTGGTTGTTGTAGTTGTTGTAGGTGTCATTGTGGTTGTTGTAGGTGCCATTGTGGTTGTTGTAGGTGTCATTGTGGTTATTGTAGGTGTCATTGTGGTGGTCGTAGGTCTTTTTGTGGTGAGAGTTTCTGGTGTTCTTTTGGGTTTTGTTGGTGTCGTTGTGGTTGTTGTGGTTGTCCTACGTGTAGTTTTGGTAGTTGTAGTTGTTATGATTGCCGTAGGTATTTGTGCTCCAGTTCCCCCTTTGTTAACAGCGCGTCGGTTTCTGATGACACTGATTGGAGATCTTTCCTCTGGAGATTGGTTGGAGTATGACAGGGTAATCTTCTGAAAGGGGAAATCCTCCAGCACCAGCTCAAATGAATAAACTCCAAGATTCCATGTGTGCCAATATGACAGAGAGCAGTTATGCTGCATTTTAAAGAAAAGAAAAAACTGAAATACTGACCAGAGTAAAAAAAAAAACATACAAAAATGGCATTCTATTTGCTTACAACATACACTAGAATATTTTAGAATGTAATAACTTCAGTTGGGCATAGAATTGTGCATTTCGTTGGTCAAATGTGTATGTATTTATATGTAAATTCAGACGTTAGACGCCAATGGTTGTGCTCTTAAGAGGTGAAATAGTTGCTCAGTGTTCATACACTTTTAGTGTCAATTACTTGAGCAAAAAACAACATTTTGTTGTTACATAAAGCAATGCAAGTTGTTCAGTGATGTTTCACAAATGATTTTAATGTATATTTATAGTTTTTTTGTCTATCTGTATCTATTGGTGTGTGTACACATGTCAAATGAGCATGTTAAATGGTCCTTTTTCAGAAATATATTAGCAAAATCATACCATATGATATACCATATTTTAATTCACATTGAGCAGTTATTTACTTCGGCTTACAGTGCTTTATGTAACAATACATATAAAGTCAAAGCAATCCCGTGCTCTCCCAGCTAATTAGGTTTCAAGTCCACCAATATTTATGATTGCAATGTATGCCTGATGTGCTATTGTTCCTATTATTATTTGTTTCAAGATGGAGTTAAACTGGAGTTGATCGGATGATAATGAACATCTGATAATCCTCACTGTTGTATAACAATAACAATAATTTAAAAAAGGCAGTAAAGGGGTTTGCTCTTCATGGTTTTTGAACAGAATCCTAAACCTGTTCAAGTTGTTATTTGTAGTTGATGTAAGATCTAATTGTATTGCAGCTGAAAATTACTCTCTGTTCTGGAAGTGCTATAAATATTAAACAAAAAATTACTTGAAAAATCAGTCACAAATATACAAGATCTTATATTCTTCACCTGATCCAATGTAAAACCATCAGGTTTGTTGCAGATTCCACACTCATTGTTTTCTCTACTTCCATATCTGCATGTGACCTTGTCACCATCAGGATCAAAGGCTAAAAGATTGTACCTCCTGGGACAGTTCTGAGGAACTCTGCAACACAAAACAACATCAATGTAGTGTAGAATTGTACTTTATTGTGTTGAATTCACATTATGATTAAAAAATAGAGAAACAGACACCATAAGCTTCCATTAATTCTGTTAAAAAGCTGTTTTACCTAATAAAGGGTAGTGTGGTGGTGATTGGAGATCTGTTGGGCTCTAAGGTGTCCGATCTCACTCCGAGGTCAATGTAAGTAAGAAGATTCCAGTATCCATAATCTGGCACTGTGTTGTTGATCCAGCAGCAACTAGTTTTGCTATTGAAATATGTTGACATGTCATATTTGCATTTTGTTCATATTAATTCTGTGAAGAGATTTAGTGAATGACTCTGTTCTCCTAAATATACAAATTACTTACAGGAGCTCAAACGGGCTGTTGGTGGAAACCATCTTTGTTATGACACCTTCAGACTGACACCAGTTGTTGCCATTGGGACTCGAATCTACTTTACCAATCACAGTACTGACATCATTTCCACAATCTCCAGATTTGCATGGCCAGTAATCATAAGCGTTACAGGAATGGTAGGTCGACTTGAAGCGAAGTTCCACCTGAAATAATCAATGCTTTATAAATGAATGAATGAACGAGGCATTATATTGCGCTTTACTACTGTACACCCAAAGGTCTCTCCTCAACCACCACAGGTGTGCAGCATCCACTTGGACGATGTGACGGCAGCCACAGTGTAATGGTGCCAGTGTCTTCACCACATAGCAGACGAGACGAGAGAGAGTGTGACAGAGCCAATTCAAAGATTGGGGATTAGAAGACCATGATTGATAATGGCCCATGGAGGAAATTTGGGTAACACTTTAGAATAATGGTCCGTCATTAATGAGTAACTATGTAGGAAGTAATGCAGGACAAATGAGTAGTTCTACATTAACACTTCAGCTACTACTATTAACTAATATAGAAACAAGCTTAACTAATCAGTAAGTAATATCAAATTTAGGACTAAGATAGTTCCTTATTAGGTAATCAATAATTACTTGATGAGATTGGCATCATTAAGAACTAATAGGTAATTACTAATTAATTACCTAACTATGCAGGAACTACTAGTGATCTGGACCATTATTTTAAAGTGAAAAACATATTTTTTCACTTTAAAATAATGGTCCTGATCACTAGTAGTTCCTGCATAGTGGCTAGGTAACACTTGAGTAATTAGTGATGCATTTTATGACTACATTCAGAGTAAAAATGATGACTGATTACGTCTCAGACACACAATAATGTTCTTTATAATTTGTCAGTTAGTTAATAGTTATTAATGAGGCTTATCTCATTAAGCAATTATTGATTACCTAATAAGGAACTATCTCTTAAATTTGATATTACTTACTGATTAGTTAAGCTTGTTTCTATATAGTAGTAGCTGAAGTGTTAATGTAGAACTACTCTTTAGTCCTGCATTACTTCCTGCATAGTTACTCATTAATGACGGACCATTATTCTAAAGTGTTACCGAAATTTGGTCCTAGTGAGGACCTTATTCAAAGATCAGTGCCTATTTACAGTATAGTTTGCCTATCACTATACTGGGGCGTATAACCCACACAGATCATAGGGTGAGCACCCCCTGCTGACCTCACTAACACTTCTTCCAGCGGCAACCTGGTTTTCCCAGGCGGTATCCCATCCAGGTACTAACCAGGCTCAGCCCTGCTTATCTTCATTGGGCAACCGGTCTTGGGCTACACGGTGATATGTGGCTGTGGCATTTATAAAACATATGTGTGGCTGCTGTCAAAATGAGCTACAAACATCTTTGAATTATACTCCCATTTAAAAATGAATTCAAAATCCCATTTTAAATGGTGAGAACTGTCAAGTTTGGTGGTAAAGATGGAACTGTTGTGCACATGATTTAATTATGTGTATTTGGTCAAAGCATGGGGACATATACGATTTATTGTTTCAAAAAGTTTTGTTTAAAGCCACTGTGAGGGTGACTAGTATTTATTTTAGTGAAGTTTGTTCAGTTTTGTTGATTGCATTTAACTAACTGTCAATCATGTTCAAGTTAAATCCCGTGGCTTTAGTATAAATTAATATTTATCAAACAACACACTTATGCATGTTTAGCCAAACAGGTTTACTGAATATACATACAAAAAATACAATAATGACTCAACATACACCAATAAAAAGAAAAAGAAAAAAAAACTGCAAAGCATATTGAGTTCCAGAACTTGTTGGAACACATGCATGTTTTAATTTCTTAAAGTCGTGGTTCACTCAACTTTAACTTTTAACAAAAGACTATTCATTTTGCATTTTGGTGTTTTTTTCATGTATAAATGTAAAATGCAAATAAATGCACAAATCGTTTTTTTAACAACTTTTTAACTTTTACAGTGTATTAATTCACCCAACAAAGAATATGGCTGCTTTTTATAGTTAAAGTATATTCAATGATTTCTTACCTTGTACGATCCATTAGAGTTTTTTCTTGAGTTAAAAGTCATTGAGCCTCCATAGAAGTTTGAGGCTGTCACCATAGTGACCAGCAGAAGCTCGGCCGAGAGCACTGCAGTGAAAGACATGTTGATCAGAACTGAGGTCTCATCATCAGAGAACAGGGATTTATTATAACGTAGGCCTACGTGAAAGAGGAAATCATACCAGAAAAAGGAAAGACATCGAATAGTCTTAATTACTGCTAAAGAATGATTGGCATTTCAATTTGTTTCTATTTGCCATTGAACATACTATGGCAACATTTCAAAGGCATTTACAAAAGGATGCAACCACAAACTCACATCTGACTCGTCTGTTTTGTTTAGAACAGGCGTTGTCTGTTTTAAATTAAATTAGTTTTTTCTGTTGTCAGAATATCAAAGATTTTGTTGCTAATGTACACTCAAAACAAGGTTCAAGCTTTTTTTTTTAAAGATTTGTGAATTTCAGTTGTGTAGTAAAATTCCATCAAATTTAATTGAATAAACCGGCTTGCATATTATTCCCTTTTTCCGTTAAGATTTAAACAAAATGTTTTATTAACCCCGTTTTTTTAAAATTCATAATATGAAATCAATTCATTCAATTTGGTGGAATCTTACTGTACAGTTCAAATTCGTAAATCTTAAAAAAAGGCTTACAAATATTTTTTTTTTGAGTGTAGTCTTGAGTTAAAAACAAGGCATACTGCTGACAAATGACACCCTGAAAAGAAAATTAACCAGTTGAGCTAGATACGCAAATGAAATAACGTCCAACTAGTGATGCTGAACTTCCCTTTAATGCAGCTCATGTTTTTGGAATTTGAACTGTAATTAAAAATGTCAATCATCACCTTCACGGGAGAGTGAATACAATATTCCCAGTTCTTAAATGAATCAACATGTTTCAAATTATCATGCAAGTGACGTAGTAGGATTTCAGTAAAATAAACATTTAGATTTTAGTTTTTCAAAGAAAGGGTTTGTTTGTTTAGTTTCTCATAAGCCTATCGTTTTAGATGACAGGAATCAATCTCAGGCAAGTTTATTAAGTAGTTTGCCCGGTTTTCTAAGTCAAACGTCCACAATCCACGTTGTTAAGCGAGTCAAAGTTCTCATGCAACATGGGGAGAAAGAAAGATCTTTGTGGAGATGAAAAGCATTGAAACGGCTGCTGTCTCTGGAGTCTCAAGAACCTCTCAATGCAGTTTGGCAGATGTATACATTTGCATTTCAGCCACCTCTAACCAAAGCTCTTGATATTTCAATAATTTCCATTACATTTCCACACAATATCATGCAAGACATTGCACAATTTTATGCTTTTCATCTCCAGAAAGATTCCTCCCCATATTGAACTGTGAATTGCTTAATAATGAGGGTTGTGGAACAAACTCTTTGAGTGGGTTTTCCATTTACCTAAACTTAAGTTTAAGTTACCTAAAACTTAAGTAGTTTAAGGCAAACTACTTAAACCTGTCTGAGAGCGATACTAATTCATCTAAAAAGATAGGCCAAACACTTTCTATGAAAAATGAATATCTGAATGTTTATTGTTCTGAAAAATCCTACTGATATGTCAATTGCATAATAATTTGGAACACAGTGTTGCAAAGAAAATTTGCACATTTGCACACATATAATAAATCTATATGTAAACATGGTTTGGAAGCAGTTTGCCTTTAGAAATCATAAAAGCAATATCAAAGAGGAAATCAACGGGAAATGAAATCTGATTGAAATTGTTAAAGTTACATTTCCACACAAATATATCACAATTTATTCTCTAAAATACTTGATTCTGATTGCTTAGTTGCCGCAAATAACTGTCAAATATTTTTGTATAATGCCTATAAGCCCAGCGTTTTCACTCATTCATGGTCAAGTCTTGTATGTTCAAAGTTACACTGTAATTCTATGCCCTTGAGTCCTGGTTTCCCGTATTGGATAGTAACTTTAGCTACTTATTTTTTTTAAAAGGGTAGCTTGACTGTATATTATAACTTATGAGTAGCTTGTAGCTGGTAATTTGTCAAACAGTTTCAGAGTAGCTTCCCCAACGCTTAAAGGGTTAGTTCACCCAAAAATGAAAATAATGTCATTAATGACTCACCCTCATGTCGTTCTAAGCCCGTAAGACCTCCGTTCATCTTCGGAACACAGTTTAAGATATTTTAGATTTAGTCCGAGAGCTTTCTGTCCGTCCATTGAAACTATATATACAGTATACTGTCCATGTCCATAAAGGTTATAAAAACATCATCAAAGTAGTCCATGTGACATCAGTGGGTTAGTTAGAAGTTTTTGAAGCATCGGAAATACTTTTTGGTCCAAAAATAACACAAAATAAGACTTTATTCAGCATTGTATTCTCTTCCGGGTCTGTTGTCAATCTGCGTTCAGGACTCCGCAGTGACGCTGCTGACGTAAGACGCTGATGACGTGTTATCTGGTGCGCCCGAGCTTCGTTTACAGTCTGAGGGAGACGCACGCTATATTCAAGCTATTCTACATTGTTTGCGTGGATATCATTTTTTTAATGGTGCGTAAATGTGCATGTCGCGGATGAGACATTTTTACAGCGTGCGTTTCCCTCAGTCTATAAATGAAGCTCGGGCGCACCAGATAACACGTCATCAGCGTCTTACGCCATCAGCGTAACTGTGAAGGATTGACAACAGACCCGGGAGAGAATACAATGCTGAATAAAGTCTTATTTTGTGTTATTTTTGGACCAAAAAGTATTTTCGATGCTTCAAAAACTTCTAACTAACCCACTGATGTCACATGGACTACTGTGATGATGTTTTTATTACCTTTATGGACATGGACAGTATACTGTATATACAGTTTCAATGGACGGACAGAAAGCTCTCGGACTAAATCTAAAATATCTGTGTTCCGAAGATGAACGGAGGTCTTACGGGCTTAGAACGACATGAGGGTGAGTCATTAATGACATTATTTTCATTTTTGGGTGAACTAACCCTTTAATGCTTGTTTAGTGGTATAGACTAGAGTTTACCCACACATGAAAATTCCCACAAATTCTGACATAATTTAAACATTTTTAATTGTTTGTGGATTTTCTCACTATGCAAAGTGAAACTTTGTGAAATCATATTTCTACTTGGCCAGTGATTGCCGTTCACATGAAGGCAATGTGCGCCTTTTTGTTTTATTACTCATGATTAAATTCTTAATGATTTTAATGACAAAAAATAATTTGATACAAATTAGAAATAAATGTACTTTAGAAGTGCGTAAGGCTAAGGCGGAATATTTCCAACAGCAGATTACCCAATCTGCTAACAACCCAAAGACATTATGGCAGACCCTTAAGGTCATCACCGGTGAAAATGAAAATGAGAAGAAAAATAATGTTAATATTCAAATTTCCCTACGGGGTACTCTATCTCAGATTCAGAAAAGATTGCAAGTGCTTTTAATGATTATTTTGTATCATCTGTTAAAGAATTGGCTATGCATTTTGCCATTCCCTCCTTGTCTTCACCTGTTCTCTCTTCAACATCTGGTCAGTTCTCATTTTCTGAGATCTCATAGAATGAGATGATACAAATATTAAATCTGCTAAAAAATGGTGATATTTATGGTTTAAATACCTTATTTTTAAAGAATCATGCTGATAGCCTCATACCTCTCTTTCTGCATTTAATCAATCTTTGTATCAGGCTTTCTATCTTTACATTCCCCATCACATTCGAACATTATCATCCATCACATATTTCAAAAAGTCATATAAACTGTTTCTTCTTGATAGTCATACTTGCACGCACTGATTGTTCATGTATTGTTTTTAGTCTTGCTTTTTCGTATTTAATGTTTTATTTGTTTGTATCCGTCTAGTCAATAATAATATCCTGTATAAATGTGCCGAAATTGTGATTGTGATTTTGTGATCATTGTTCTATGTTGCTGCAGAACAGCACCCCACTCCACCCCATTCACTCTCTCATCTGAAATTAAATCTTTGCATTGTAAATGGTGAATGTTTTGTATGCTGTGGTTGGTTGGTATTTAAAGTCTTTTAATGACAGCATCCCTTCTGTATGGTTGCATTTTTCAGAAGTGCACTAGTTTAATTAAGTATAACCATCTCAAAACACCTGACTAGATAAATGGCAGCCTTTGTCAAAAATGACAATTATTTCTAAAGAAATGAAACTGATAATATGTTTTAGAACGCTGTATATTAACATATGACTGCCGACACGTGGAATGTGGGATGTTTCATGATAGCGTGATGTTAGGGAAGGTCATAATCTGCTTGTCATGTCAAAGAAAAATGTTTTTAATCAAATGCATTTTTGGATATCACTTTACCATACAGTATATGTGCACTAATATGCATAATATGCACAATTTATGATTAATTAATACACAGATAATCTCGAGTTAATGATTAACGTGTGCCTGGTTAATCTGATCAATAGTCATTAAGTCAATTTGTGTTAACCACAATGTTCCACTTCTAGCATGTTTGAATGAATCATTTGCATAATTTAATTCTTTATGAGTCATACATTAGTTAAACATGATTTAATGCATATTTAATGCATTAGTACACCTGTATTGTAAAGTATTTCCTTTTTTTTTTTTTTTTGGCAAATGCATGTGTCCAATTACTGCTTATGAGCAAAATGTCAGTCAAATCCATAATCAAATAAAAGCAAAAAAGCAGTGAATGAAAGCAGTGAAAGAAATGACACAAATCTACAAGTTAAAGCTACCATTAACTATTTTGTTTAATAGTTAAATAAAATGTTCCCCTTCTACTTTCACTAGCAAATCATTATATGTGTGTATTTTTTATTTTTTATTTAATGCACATGACTTTAATATGCTGAAACAAAGTGTGTCTGTTATGAAACTGAAACACAGGATGAGGATCCAATTCCAAGCACAGCTTTTATTGGGAGTGGGAAAATCCAGAATCGCAATCCATAAAACAGCCAATAGGGCAAAAACATATAACTAAAGTTATTTGCATCAAGTTCAAGCCACTGACACTTGCTACTTTCACTCGCTCCTTCCAGTCTACATCCCTACCAGAAAGCCTATGATCGGTCAATGAGCGACGGCTCGTGGTACCATCACAGAGAGCCTTAAAATCACTCTCCAGAACATTCTCATTCAAGGTTCCATGCTGGTGGAATGATCTCCCCACCCTCAGGAATTCAGAATCCCTGACAACATTCAAAAGACAGCTGAAAACACATCTCTTCCGTGAGCACTTCACCTCTTAATTAATTAAAAAACATAAATAAATACCGTAATTATTTCCTTTTCCTTGAACCCTCCCTGGTCTGGCTTATGCTACTCTAAGCAATGCAGGAACTATTTTATTTTATCTGTATTTTGAGCACTTCTTGCGTTGTTTTTGCCTCTTCATGATGACTCGCTTGCTTAAGTCCTCATTTGTAAGTCGCTTTGGACAAATGCGTCTGCTAAATGCCTAAATGTAAATGTAAAACTGAACAGCATGAAACTGACCCGCTAACTGAGACAACAGACAGATAAACAGTGAGCTCACTTAAAAAAGACATGGGAAAACATACATTCAACATTTTATAATCAACAAATTATTTACAATTCAGATATTTAAAGTAAATATAATAACAAACAAAATAATAATGCAAAACAATGAATGTTAATAATAGAAAAAAGTAAATCAAATTTCGTTCCCTTCACCATATGACGTAGCTTCTAGTTGGTATTGGTAAGCGGAACCCTCAGGCCAGATACATCTCTACATCCAAGATTGTACACAGTTTACTAATTTGTTCCATCGATTTATAAATCATGCGCACAATTCAACAAATCGAGGGAACCAATTAGCAAATCGTGGTCATGATTTAGGCTACTATTTTTTTTCCTGCACACCATCTGCGGGGCTCCGTAAAATACTATATTATAAACTTAAAGGACAAGTTCGGTATTTTACACTTAAAGCCCTGTTTACAGATCGTATCTGATGAAATAGAACGGTTAAGATTAAAATTTGGACACATGCTCCTGTCCCGAGAATTTTAGGTTTATTTCGCTTCCCCTCCACCCCCACAATGGTTGTCTATGTGCACTGGAAGATTCCTTCCTAAAAACACATTAAACTTTCGTTTACAAAGACGTGAAACTCACCGAGTGGTCAGGGGTGTTCACTGATACGGTCCCAAAAAAAAATCGCTGAAAAAGATGCATTCCAACAGGTTTTAGCGTAGTTTTTGTCCAACTCCATTGACTTGTATTGAATGTGCTGTGTGAGGTACGGTATTACTCCGCCGCTTCTTCTTCTGCTTCTTCTGTGTATTCAATGAAATGCCAGCGGTTTGCTTGCAATTGGCAAAGGTGCTTTATCGCCACCAACTGGGCTGGAGTGTCTATTATTCAAGCTCTCAACGGAAGAATTACGGGTGTGACGCGTTTGGCAAAATAGGTTCACAAAAGCGAAATAAACCTAAAATTCTCGGGACAGCAGCATGTGTCCAAATTTGAATCTTAACCGTTCTATTTCATCAGATACGATCTGTAAACAGGGCTTTAAGTGTAAAATACCGAACTTGTCCTTTAAATTAATGGGTAGTTCACTAGCAAGGACCACACCAAAACCATGAATGTTGGAAATAATTTTTTGAAGAGAGCTGGGGAAGAATAGGGAAAATATGCAGTGGAAGAGGAAATGGGGTGGTAGTCAGGTTGATCTGTTATTAAAGAGAGTTGGATATGAAGAGAGTTGGGGGGATGAATAGGTAAAGGATGAAGTGGAAGGGAAAAGGGATGGTAGCAGGTTGATCTGTTGTTGAAGAGAGTTGGGGATGAAGAAAGTTGGAGATGAATAGGATGATTAACTGTAAAACTATAAAAGAAGGATTGAAGCACATTTCAACACCTCCACAGACTCCCGGCAGGTGTGGGAAGGAATAAGGGCAATATCGGACTCAAAGGGAACAACATATGCCTCTGGGAGTAGTTCGTCCTCTGTAGCAGTAGAATTGAATTAGTTCTACCAGAAAGTCTTGGGATAAAAACACTGTAACAATTAAACATGTATTAACAGCCCAGCAAGCAATATGATGATATAAAGTTCTTTGGCGTAGGCCCCATCCGTAGCTCGCAAACCGAGGGTCCGGACTCTGCATTTTCTGCCTGAAGACGAAGGCAGGGGCGCAGGCAGCCGACCCCCTGTGAGGTATGGGAAGGGACCATCCTGGTGGTGGTGGGGAGGATGGAGGGGAAGGGACCATCCTGGTGGTGGTGGGGAGGATGGAGGGGAATGGACCATCCTGGTGTTGGTGGGGAGGATGGAGGGGAAGGAACCATCCTGGTGGTGGTGGGGAGGATGGAGGGGAAGGGACCATCCTGGTGTTGGTGGGGAGGATGGAGGGGAAGGGACCATCCTGGTGGTGGTGGGGAGGATGGAGGGGAAGGGACCATCCTGGTGTTGGTGGGGAGGATGGAGGGGAAGGAACCATCTTGGCGGTGGTGGGGAGGATGGAGGGGAAGGAACCATATTGGCGGTGGTGGGGAGGTTGGAGGGGAAGGAACCATCTTGGTGGTGGTGGGGAGGTTGGAGGTGAGTGAAAGTGTCAGCATCTGCGAACTCAGACATGTGTAAGTACCTGTCTTTTATACCACAAGAATTAGAACACGATTGGATAGATGAGAAGGCAATGAGTGACATAATAATTGAGTCTTCCCGGCAGAACTTATGCTAAAGCTTTCATTGCTATGCCCGTTTTGATAGGGATTACAAGACTGCTTTGTGGCCCCACCTGCCCTCCAACAACGACACCTCACCAGTCCTGTTTCTTCATGAAGTGAGACTCTGCCTGGGTAACATCAACCACCGGAAGGCATCTGGTCCAGATGGAGTACTGGGCCGGGTGCTAAAGGACTGTGCGTCCGAGCTGGCAGAAGTCTTTACCATCATCTTCAACCTGTCGCTGTCCAGGTCATGGGTCCCATCATGTTTTAAGGCAGCCACAATCATTCCTGTCCCTAAACAAGCCACATGTCAAATGCCTGAATGATTATAGGCCTGTTGCACTCACATCTATCCCTGCAAAGTGCCTGGAGCGGCTGGTCATGAAACACGTAAAAAGGGCCCTACCAACTGCTTTGGACCAGTACCAGTTAGCATACAAGGAGAACAGATCAATGGAGGATGCCATTGCTATTGTGCTTCATCTACTTTTGGAACATCTGGAGCACAAAAACACCTATGCACTGCTGCTTTTCATCGACTTTAGTTCAGTTTTTAATACAATGCGGCCAAACACACTCCTGCTGAAACTGTGCAACCTTGGACTGAACAAGTCATTATGTTACTGGATATTGGACTTTTTAACCAATGCTTTCAATATGTGAAAATAAGCGAGCACGTTTCTAACACCATTTCCATCAATACTGGTGCCCCTCAAGGTTGGGTGCTCAGTCCACTACTCTACACACTTTACACCCATGATTGTTCTGCCTCCTTCCCCACTAATCACATCATTAAATTTGCCGACCACACAACCGTGCTCGTGCCTCATAACAGACAACGATGAGACGGCATACGAGGAGGAGATTGAACTACTGGCAGAGTGGTGAATAAAGCATAACCTGGTACTTAACATCAAAAAGACAAAATAAATCATAGTTGACTAAATCAAACCACCTCGGTCACTCACCCCTTAACATCAATGGGGAGGCAGTTGAGAGGGTGAACAACTTTAAATTCCTGGGTGTCACCTACTGTATGTCGGAGGATCTGTCCTGGGGCAGTAGCATCACTTCAGCTGTAGCGAAGTCCCAGCAGCGGCTCTTTTACCTGAGGAAGCTGAAAAGAGCGAAACTCCCCCAGAGGCTCATGATACATTTTTACAACTGTGCAATTCAAAGTGTGCTGACTTATAGGCTGTTAGTATGGGTTTTTAGCTGCACTATACTGTAGCTGAACAGCAGTTGATTCAGAGGGTGGTGAAAACTGCAGGCAAAATCACCGGGACTGTCCTCCCGGAGATTTCATCATGTGCACACATCCCGCTGTCTGCGTAGACACAACATCATGAGAGATCAGTTCCATCCAGCATATGGCTTGTTCCGCCTGCTACCATCGGGCAAGAGGTACAGGTCTCTTCAAGGCAGAACCACCAGAATGGCCAACAGCCTCTACCCCTTGCCAGTTAGACTGCTGAATAAGCACCATTCCCGGCTCCCTCCTCCTCTCACTTAATCCCCTCACTTAACATTACCCAACAACTGCAATAACTGTGAACTGGACTTTGCATCGCTGCAGCACACACACAAGAATACTAATTTTTCCTGATTACTAGTTATTCTCCACCTCATATTTCCTGGTTTGTTATTTCTCGCTGTGCCCTGTTTACAAAATATGCTTGTTGATCTCTTGCACTTTATGAAATTGCACTGTCGATTGATACTCTAATGTAATCTTGTTGTATCATTGCAATGACAATAAATGATTATTATTATTGGTAGGGAAAGGATGAAGTGGAAGGGGAAAAGGGATGGTAGTCAGGTTTATCTGGGTGTCTGGTGCTGGCGGCCAGGAGACTCAGAGTGGGGGCATCATCTCAGTTAAATGTAGGCCAAGTGATTAGGACCCCCCGATACAACCTTGAGGCGAAGAGAAGAGGGGATGATATGGATGGTTAAATGGATGAGAGAGGGTTGGGTAGGGAGGGTTCGAGAGAATGGGCCAAACAGCACTGTAAGGGGCGGCCCGATATAAGAAGGTTTTGAGAACTCGGGTGACTGGTTGAGGAGTGGTCCCGCTCCCGCTCCCGAACCAGTTAACTAGTTAACTCACTCTAAAAAAAGTACTCTGTATTAGGCTGCGTTCCAGTCCACTTTTAGACACCCACTTAAAAAATTCCCTTAGCACTTCCCCTCGGGGGAATCCCTGCCGCCATTTTGAAGTGCGTTCCACTTCGTGAAGTGGACGAGGGACGTTTATATGGACAGACCCTTGTTCCCTTGATTTTGACAGAGAGAGCGAGTCTACTTCATATGTACACTTCAGGCACCTATATATGTCCCACAATGCAGTACGATTGTGACGTCACACTCACCACAGATCTCGTCTAATCACCACCACAACAAACAACTCGATGATATATCAATTCTATATATATATATTTTTTTTAAACAACCCAAGCACACCTATATAAACATTTGGATGCTCCATTAAACAAATTCTTAAAGGGGAAAACAATTTAAATAATAAATCAACTCCATAGCTGATTCCAAGAGATCAAGGGCTTAGGACATTCCGATTCAGCCCATTGCAGTTTCCGCCTGTAGTGGGCACTCGTGCAACGTAAGCAATGACGTACATCCGAGTGAATGAGGCGGAGGGAAATTAGCAAGTGAAGGGCATACCAATTTTGGACTGGAACGCAGCCTTAGTATTGAATACATGAAGAGTCACCCCACAGGTTCGGCCATCACGAGATAATGATAAACATGTGGTAGTAATCAGAACATGATGAGTCCAGGCAATGGGTTATGGGAAATGTAGTTCATGAAGTGGTGGCAATGTACTAGGAAGGAGTGCCCTCTGGTGGAGAAGATCAACGTGTGAATGTGGCAGTGTCGATTGAAACAAGTGATAAAAACCCAATGTCATTTAAGGACATACTTTCTCTGAAGTCTTAGTTTAAAGAACATTTGCACATCCTGTCCCGCAGCATTTTTGTCGCATACAGAATTTTTTTCACTACTAAGGAAGTTGTGCTTTCCAGTAAGTCATCTGAGGTATAGGTGATATGAATCCAGGACTACTTTCTTTTGTTATAGAGCATTTTAACACAAACCAAATATGCAGGTTTGTTGCTGTGGATGTGTTATGCTGGGTGTTATTACTTCTATGTTTCTTCTATAACCTTCTACATAAAGAATGCACAGCAGAGGAAACACCCCAAAGACTGAATGGAAACGGCAATAGTTTTGATATTTGAGTGATGATCATTTTTAGATTAATTTGATTAATTTGGACAGAATTTTGAATATTGTTATTGTTCATCAAAATAAATGTGAATAGTTTTATTAAAATGTGCCCTTTTCCTTATTTAACTTGACCTATTCCTAGTGGAAAATTATATATTTATTATACAATCTATATAACATATTCTCTGACATATCGCTTGAGTCTTATATAAATATTATAATTCAACTTTATTTTGGAGTATACTTCTTTATTGCACAATGCACATTATTAAGCCTAAAATGTGTTTTAACATCACTATTAGAAAGGATAGTATGATCACTGTGTCGTAAGAGGCAAGATATTTATAGTGTACCTAAAGTATACTTGAAATATAGTTAAATTTTAGCACAATCAAATTAAGTACAGTATATCTATAGACCTATATCTTTAGCAATACTTCCAGATATTGAAAGTGCATTAAGTAGGCTACAACATTAGTTGCTCTAATTTAGCATTCTTTAAGTATATCAATTAAGTATACCAAAAGTACAATTGCAGGGTATTTATAAACAAATAATATAATGTATATGTAAATATATTTATAAACAAATAATGTAAATGTAATTCCATTTGCACTAGATTTAGCATAAAATAAATGTATTTCAAATACATTTTGGTATATATTTTTTTAACCATGAAAATTATTAAAGAAAAAGATAAAGTTAAATGTTGTTTTCTTATGGTTTATTGCAATTCAATAATATATATGAGTGAGTACAGCAAATTAACAGTTGTGCAAGCATCAGTAAGAGAGTGTGAGAATAAAACAGGTTTGGGTTGATGAGTATGTACGACTTTTATAAAGCAAGTCCCATAAAATATAGCTTTTAATGAGTATTAATAGCTAGTAATTAGTAATTATATAGCTTCTTTTGAGTGGAATTTATTTTTTTATCTCATGAGGGTCAGTATGCATAAAAAATTATATAAAACCACTTACACTTAATTCTTTCAGCATTTTTTTCTGTTTGCCCTATATGTGAGCTGCTACTCCATTGAATCCAGTTATTTTTTTTATTGTAATTAAGAAAAGTAAAGCGGTTTTCCATGCAATCATGACTGAAAAAAACACATTCAGCACACATGGACCAACATATTAACATAATAAATACTTAAATGGACATTTTATTTTAAGAATGCCAGATCATTCATAATATTCAAGTGAAAGTTCATGTTTTTCCCCAATAATTATATACCCCGGTAAGCGTATTATGTTCAGTGAAGCATGTTGCATGCTTCATGAAGCATGAAGTAAAAGTGAAGAAGGAAATAAGTGGGAAAAAAAATACAATATGCTGAAAGAATTAGGGCAATACCAGCCATAGCAAAGGCCATTGTTTTGTGATTATACCATATACCCTCAAAAACTGTTCATAAGATGTTATCAACATGGAAAGACTTTAATTGCAATGCATTGTGTGCTTTGTGGGTCTACTCAAACTGGCCACTTAAAGGATCTGAGAAAGTGGACATTAGATGCATGCGATCAACTGATCTTGTTCTTTTGGCCTTATATACCAACATCCCTGCCACCACCGCAATGGAGAGAAGAAAGAGTCCTGCAAAGACCCCAGTGCTTGTGCTCATGTGCAGAAATCCACCATCATTTGAGGCTACAAAATGAAAGAGCAAGAGTTAAATCGAAAATAATGACAGAAATCATATTACAGTCACTGTTAAAGGAATAATTAAGCCAACAATTAAAACTGTTTTTTTAAAGACCTATTATGCTCTTTTTCAAAGTCTGATTTTGTTTTTTGGGATCCACTATATAGGTTTTAAAGATAGCCTACAATATGTAACAATTTTGTAATAAAAGATCCAAAAATCACTTGGACAGTGTGATATATTTCCTGCAGTTATGTACTTACAATAGGCCTATTCCAAAAGTCTCCAAAGATTTTTTATTTCAGAGAAATTCCAATTTTAAATAATTGTCCGTCCCGGAAAAAAATGTCGCCTGTCAGTGACGCAATATCCACTCTATGCTTGGTTTCCGCAATATCACGTGGACAAATGCGGAAGTGGTGGTTATAGCTGTTGTGTACATCATGGATCACGATTACTCTTTGGCGAGTATTGAAGTGCCAACAAAACGAAGCGTCCATATGGGGATACACGCAGAATTTGTGACAAACGGAGAAATAAGACAAGGATAAATATCGGTGTGGCGTTTTCGAGATGGAGAGAGCTTCGCGAGTGAGAGAGAAAGAAGGGGGACAAAATCAGTAAAGTTCCTCTAGCTGGGACACGAGCTCGGGTCTTCCACATTATATGATGTCACACTTACCCACGACACTATCATGATGCGATACATCAACATTAGAAATTATACAAAATTGTCGGCCGCGTCCCCGCACCCACGCATGTAATAGCCTATTATGATTTCCGTCATTATTTTAATATATTTGTGTACCAGGTGGGCCAGCCCACATTGGCCGGCCAGTCCGTGACCGAGATTATGGCAGTGCAATTAAATACAATCGGATATCTGTTGTTAAAAAATATTAAGCCATTACTTGCAAATGTCCGTTCAAATTCAATTTTACTACGATTGGTTTGAACACGTAAAACAACACTTCATTAACTATAAACATCCTAACACTACACAGCATTAACCTAGCAAATCATTTGACAAATCGCTGTAACAGGATAATATAGCATAACATTTCGCGTTCCTTGTAGTTAATTCATTATCATGACATAAAAGTTCGCGTTCAGACGTACAGGTAATACAAAAACTAATAAGTTAGCTCATCCGTGATTATGATTCATTAATTCCATACGTCTTTGGATGTTGAAAACGACATCTCCCATCGTTCCACTCTCCTTCATAGCGTCATCAAGTTTCGCCTTTGTTATTGTTGGAAACAGCGCCCTCTTGTGGCTTAAAATCTTACATACTGTAGCTTTAATGTTTAAATGTTCAAAAAACACATTATTCACATATTTCCCATTGTTGCAGCACATCTCCTCTCAGTCTGTCAGTAACACATTGTTTATTTAGATCCTTTCTCTATAGAAGCCCCTCCTTGTGAACTGGCTGGATCAGTGTGTTGTGACTGGGCAAGTGCGTCAAGCTTGTTTTGTAAATGTCACGTTGTTAATGTAAAAAAAGCATAATAGGACATAGGACCCCTTTAAACCATATTTATATATACCTGCAGAATTATGAGTCTGTTTCGCCACATGCAGGGGACCCTGGGTGATGTAATGCCTGGCTGTTTCTTGGCTCACGTCTCGCCTACGTCTGCGAGCGGCTGGACCGAGGCAGCCTAGGGCACATCTGGAGTTCAAGCTGTCTTTTGCACACAGGATCACGGAGCAGCTAATGTACACCTGTCAACACGATTATTATAGTGAAAGGTTCCTGCTCAAGACAATATACACATTATTGTTATGCAAATTTGTCACACCTCATCGAAGCCTCCAGCGAACTTGAAAGCTTGGATCTCAAAGTCATATTTTGTGGAGTCACTTGGGTAAGGCATGACTGTTTCATCCATAACACACCTGAAATAACACAATCAAAGAACTGAATGACTTCTGAACACCTCTTGAGAGTATTCAGTTTTAGTATTTTCCCCAATGGTTTGAAAAATACTTGAAATTGTGCAAGTATCGAGGTGTCCACCTAACCTCACCCCAGGTGCTCCCGATGAGCTGGATGGCGCCTTGCATGGCTGACACCGCCGTCGGTGTATGAATGGGTGAATGTGAGGCAACATGTAAAGCGCTTTGGTGGCCATTGGGTCTGTGAAAGCGCTATATAAACGCATTTACCAATGGTACCTTTCCAGCGAAAGCAAAAGAGCAAATGTCATCCGATGAAAGCCAAAAGAGCAAATTTATATTCTAAAAGAGCAAATTACACGCCGTTTGTTGCAATAATGTCACGCCACGAGTGTGGCTCAAGCAAGGTTCCTCTGCTTCCCTCGTATGAGCATGACTCGAATGGCGCTTGCCTAGGATGCGCCCACGCCGAGGCTGGACTCACTGAGACCAGCTGCTCCAGCTGCTCTTCAGCGGCCTTCACCACAGTTGACGAGGTGGAGGAAAAATGATATACTAAACTTCCCCCATTGGAGGAAGCCGTCACTGGGCATCACTGTCCACTCTTGGCTGGAAGGCTAAAGCCTCCCACCCGTCCAATTCATGCAGAGATACATCTGCGCTCGCGGCCAAGTAGCTCAACTACAGTCGAGGCTGCTGCTACTCTGCCGGAAATGGTTGAAAAGATATGTCTGCAAATGCACGGACGTGCACAGATGTGAACCAATCAGGCTTCGGGTTCCCCACAGCGTCAGAAAAGTCTGACGCAATGCTCGTTCCTGTTTTCTCAGGGAACCAAGGTTATGTCCGTAACCAGAACGTTTTCTGTTTTAATATACTTTAAAATGTAATTTATTCCTGTGGTGTCAAAGCTGAATTTCCAGCATCTTTACTCCAGTCTTCAATGTCACATGATCCTTTAGAAATCTTTCTAATATGCTGATTGCTCAAGAAACATTTCTTATTATTATTAATGTTAAAAACAGTTATGCTGCTTCATACATTTGTGAAAACCATAATACAATTTGTTTAGGATTCTTTGATTAATAGAAGGTTCAAAGGAACAGCATTTATTTAAAATATAAATATTTTGTAACATTATAAATGTCTTTACTTTTTGATCAATTCAATATGTCCCTGCTGGATAAATGGTAACATGTCTTAATTGATTCGATTATTAATTTGATTTATTATTAAACTCTATTGTAACATCACAGCTAGGCCAGAGCCATTGAACTCGGTAAAGCCACAGTTTTCTCCTAATCTCTTCCTAATCTCCTCCTTATTGCCTTAAAATAGCATTCTGTGCATAATTCAAATGGGTACGATACGTTTTCTGGTATGCATTCACGCAGATGATCCGCTCTGTGCTAATGTCTCTGGACCGGAGAAGACTGTGTGTGCTGCGGCAGTTCCTGTTACACTAATGTTAAACCAGACTTCATTCACCCCAATGGAATATTTACACTGTCTGGATCATTCCCTATTCCCTATATAGTGCACTATGTGCTATTCACCATGTAGAAAATAGTAAATGTGTGAACAAGTGACCGATTTTAGTCGCAGCTTCAGTGTCTATTTATAATGTTGGGGGTGGGACGCTTTAGATTCTAGAAAGCATTTGATTGGACAGACTCTGATGAGAAGCTGTGATGTCATCAAAATCATTGATCCATATTGGCGGAAGTGAGAGACTTTAAGTTTTGAATGATTATCTCTTCTAAATATGAATTTTGTCATTGTTTGGGGGCCCGCTAGCTTATAGAAAACAGTAAGGCTCATACTAAAAGCCTTTGAGCTTTTAAAGTGCTTTGAGCAACTTGACCTTATAAATAAATGACAAATAATTTTTCTTTCATTAATACAGTTCAAGCAAGTGTGTTTAGCACTGAATAAGGGTTCAGGTGCACAAAATCTTTAGCTTCACACTTGCAGTCACGTAATAAATAAAATGTTCCTTATTGAGGAAAGCCATTGTGAGGTTTTCAACAAAGCCTTAAAGACCGACCATGTATTTGAAAGAGAACACCAACTTTCTACATGGGCTTGAACCTGAAACCTTTGTGTTGGTAGACCAAAAGCTTAACTCAGTGAGCCTTTCCTTTCAATCCAGCAGTGTTTTAAACATTACCAATGACAAACTTGAGTATAATGAATAAACTCACTCTGTCATTAGTGCATGTCATTGCTCATTCTGAAAATTAAAAAATCTAGTTCATGATAAAGTCTTACCCATCTTTGATAATGTCATAAAAGACAGGACTGAACGGATTGTCTTCAGGAGTGGCCTTGCAGGACTCAACAAAAAGTGTGACCTCTGGGAGAGCAGTACTGGCTTCAATGCCCATGTAGATCTTGTCCATCAGCTGAACCTGCACTGGATACTGGCTAGGATCTACCTGACTGTTAAAGGTTTGGTCTGTGAAAACTTCAAATGAGTAACTAAATGTGCCAAAGCTGGATTCAGTGAAGATGTAGTCAGATTTGTGGTTGACATAGCGGTTGGACACACTGGCTATTTTGGGATACTGGCAGGAGAAGCCAAATTTAACTTGATTGCGTCTGGTGATAACAGCATTCGGGTTCTCGAAGGAGTTGATCTCGTTATTGAAGACAAAGAAATCTCCAGAGTCCTGGTTGGTGGTAAATGAAGAAGAAGAAAAATTCAGAATGTAAAGGGCTTCACAACAACACTCAAAAATTCCAAAAAGAACTTAGAAGAATATAAAACCCAGTTTCCATACATCCATCGTAGTGCCACAGGTGTTGAGGGACATTGTGCCCAGGATGTGGGTTTGATTGGAAGTGAGAGAGCAGGTGGGGTCTCGCAGTTGGAGCCAGTCCTGGTCAATGCCATCCATGGAGGCTTTACTAACTACAATACTGATACTGTTATCGTCGCAGATGACCTTTGCTTCACCTTAAAAGATATGTTGCATTTATTAAGTCACGATTCTAGTGTATTTTTATGTAACCTGCATTTAAATCATGAAATCAGGTTTGTTACCGCCCAGCAGCACAATGTACTGCTCATTTTGTTTAACCAGTTTATACGCGCTTGCTAAAAGTGGTGAGGATTTTGATTCGTTCAGTGACTCTTTTCGCCAATAGGTGTCAATAAGTCAATGTACTGTATTTGTGCAATGCCATTGATTCATTAATTTAACCGATTCATCAAAAAAAGTTGCGTGTCTACACATCCAGTAAGGTAAAGAACTCTAGAAAGAGTGTCAACGCAATGTTTTCTCCACAAATTACAACAAAGCAGCCTATAACCCCCCAAAAATATGAGTTTAACATTATTAACACATTAACTGAACAAACCAACATCCCATAAAACTTTAGAACGTCACGTTTCAAATGTTGAGAACGATAAAATGCAAAAATTATTTATTTTATATACTTAAAAGATTCATTCAAAAACACGGATTCATTCACAAACCACACAGAGCGTACCAGTACTTGCTAAGCATTAACATTCAAATATACTTACATAAAATATGTTTCTGCTAATGCATTTACCTGATAGAACCCTTGCTTTTGCCACAACCACAATAATGCACCTCATTTCTGACTGACTGATGAAAAGAGAGAAAAGAACTCTTGAGAAATTATACAGAGAACACAAATAACTGGTGAACTTAAATACAGATCCCCTTTTACCTGTGAAGTGTCTCTGCTGTGAAACACACAGGTACATGGCGAAACAGATCCGTCTCCTGTGGAATCCAGGTCAATGTTGCCATCATAACCCCATTACTCAAACTTGTCAGGGTCTTAGACATATTAGAGGGGCCACTGACCTGGAAGTCAAAGATGCTACACAAGAGGAAAAAAAACAAAAAACAAAATCAACTCAAGCGACTGGCACATGGAATACGCTAACTGTTTAACAGCTTTAGCAAACATTGTCAGTTGAGCATATGGTATGCTTTGACCTAGTAATAAAATAAAATCAGTTTAATTAATCACTGCACTGCATTAAAAGTAAGAAATTAAATTTTCTGATACCGTATATCAACTCTCCCAGCTAACACAAATGTTTTAAGAACGTTCTGCTGATGTTCACATTAAGTTATTTAAAACGTTATTTCAGAATGTTCTCTGAACGTTCAAAACACGAACAATGAATAAATAATGTTTTTGTGCTTACGTTTCGAGACGATTATTAAAGATCAGATAATTCTGAACGGATAATGAACTTAGAAGAACTTTGAGAGAACCTTGCCAGGACGTTAGCCAAAGTTCTGGGAACGTTCCATGTTAGCTGGGTTGTTGAAGTTTGATAGCAACAGAAATGTAGCAAAAAAGTAAAAAGCAATTAAACACAGAGGTCAAAGTAAAACTAATTGACTGACAAAGAGTGCAAGATTAATACTGTATATGTAACACCAAACATTATTTGGACCTGTTGTCTGCGACCTGTGCTTGGAGGGTGATCTCGTGAGCCTGTCCCACAGCAGCATGATGTACATCTCCATGCAAAGGAGTTGGTGTCAAGAAACTTGGCTTGTTCACCCCTGGCACACAACCCTGAGCTGGTGGAAGAACTGCAAGATGCCGTAGATTGTGTTTAAATCCACAGAATCAAAGCACACAATACACAGTTCATCCACAAACTGTGAACACATAAGTTCACTTCTAGTTTCAATTACATGCTGCGATATAATTAACCACTGAGCCTGTTCATCCACAATTTTTCTTTTGTGTTGTAATGCATTGTTTCTGGCTCTTGCACTTATTCTGCCAAATGACAGAAACTGGTTGTTCAGGCGATCAAACACAAATGAATGTCTAATGTTCTGCTGGTGGTGATTGATGTCTCTCTTGGCGGAAATATACCGTGTCTCTATCTAGTTTACACTCTTTCAAAATGCTCTTTTTACTTTCATTTCTTTCTTTATGTTTTATCAATGCCTTTAATCAGTCCTTTTAATCAGAGAGACTGCTCTGATTATTACTTACTTGTTCAAATGAATTCTTCTGCTATTCATTTCAATTAAATTTTGAGATTTCTGTATAGAATAACTTTGTTAAAAATATTTTAAAGAGACTTCTTTATTTTTTTTACTCAATTTGAATCCAATTGTGTGATTACTGAAAGGCTATACAATTAGCTTCCTAATTAATTTGTCTGCATAAAGGAGAGTCTCTGTTTGACCCATTGCAGATGTGCTACAGTGTACAAATGTGATTCTCACTCACTTTCAACTCCAAACTGCAAAGGCACTTGACTGAGAGCAGTTGGGTTGCTGTCATTGAATGCATTACTGACAGAGAAGACACCATTATGGTCCATCACAGTTATGTTTGAAACAGGATAATCCTCCAGGATGAGCTCAAACACATGTGAACCCAGGGCCAGTGAATCTCCTGTGTGCAAAGTGCATGATTCCTACAAAGCAGAATAAACCATGAAGACTTCAGATACAAAAGCCTCTAAGTGCCATTTGAAAATTTCTTCTAGAATGATACTTTTTATCAAACTTGTTGACAAATTACCTATTAATTGTCATTAAAGTAAATTACTGAACTTAAATATACGAGCTTGATAAAAATTCTCATTTTAGAAGAAGATTGCAGATGGCACTGTATATTAGTAATACAGAATCACACACACTAAACATTACCTTGTGAAGATGTATGTTTGGATGTTGATGGCACAGTGTGCAGTTGGCGTCATTAAACCTGCATCTCACAACATCATCATCTGGGTCATGTGCCAGCAATTTAAAATTCTGGAAGCAGTTCTGAGGAATCCTGAATATGATCAAACAGAAGATGGAGCAAGATTATTTTTTGGAAGTAGATGTGTCTGTTATAAAGGCAAATGTGAACAATACATTAAAATGCACATACCTTATGTTTGGAATTGCTGCTGAAACAGGGGATCTGTTGGGAGACTGAGTGTCAGATCGCTGGCCAGTGTCAACACTAGTGTGAAGCGTCCATCCACCGACACCATGAACATTATCCTCCCAGCAGCAACCAGAGGAACTGAAAGAGATATTTGATCAAATGCATATGCATTCTTTTAATGTCATGTATTTTATGTGTTTAAAAATGCATGAGTTCACTTTACGCATTAACCACAGAACTTAGCATAATAACATTCCTTAAAGTCTTTAGTATGTTGCATTTTGGGATTTTATTTTTTAAACTATTATGTATATGTTGCGACCATGTAAGACTGTTATCAATAACTTAAGGTAGAACATAAAAGTTCTATAATATAAAATTAGCATCAGAATTACTTCAGAATGAAGGGACCATTACTAGTGACATTGGTGGCCATGTGAACCTCTGATTGGCACCACAGATTTTGTGCTGTGCTGTCTGTCTCCACAGGTTCTGTGCTGGTGAGGACGCCACAGGATCCACTCTCACAGATCCAGTTGACTTGAGAACCACAGGGACCCCTACTGGACTCTCTGTAGTAAAAGTGCATCTGCATAAAGCATATAGAGGATACCCGGGTTACCACATGTTTAACTAGTGAATTTTTCTCTGGAGATGTTTCTTTTTATAATGTTAATTTTTAAGTTTTGGCTATAAAAAAGCCACATCAGAAACAACACTGTAAAAAGTTGCTGGCTTATTTTTTTTAAAAGTATAATCAACTTGGATGTTTAAGTCATTACAACTTACATAATATTATCAATTATATTGATCAATTTCTCATTTTCAGTAATTGCAATGAAGCTGAAATAAAGTAAAATATAAATATTAGATGAAAACTTTCAAAAGTTTAATGAAAATTAGAAATGTTGCCTTGGCAGCTATAACTGAAATAAATGTTTTGTTGAAGTATTAAAAGACTAAAATAAAAGTAAATTAAAGCTAAATATATTCAAATCAAAAACTAATAAAATTACAAAAGCACATAACAACATTTCTAATAAAATGAAAACTTAAAATACATAAATAATAGCAAATTCAAAATATGAATTAAATAATACTAAAATAGCATTGCATCACAGCAACCATCTCTTTGCTGTGAAGAAACATCAGCAACTATTTACAATCTATGTTTAGATTACTTAATTTTACGTCAAATTAATTCGACATATTATGATAGAGGTCAAATAAAATGGATTAAAAATAAACAGAGCGAGACTCATTCAGTTCTAAAATGTTAAAACTGGATTTACCTCCACGGATCCATCTGGAAATCTGTTTCCAGGCGTGAACGTCATGGAACCCCCATAGAAACCTACAGCTGGTCCCACAGCGAGAGTCAAGCAAACCAGCAGCAGCAGCAGCATCGTGCCGTGTGCCATAGTGTCTGAAGGAAACGTTCGGTGAGCAATGCCATATACAAAGAGAAATGGGTGGATACTTTCTGTTTCCAAGTTATTGTCTAAGTTGTTCAACCAGTTGAAGACAAGCATGATGAATGACAGGAATCAGCTTACTTAAAAAGCCACACACAGATTATTTATATCTGGTTACTGTACCAACTTTGATTTCCTATAGGAATTTTTTATTAGTATTATTAGTCTAAATTAGTATGTTGTCAAAACTCCATAAAATATTAAGAACTTGTTTTTATATGTGTAGCAATAAGATTTTTAACTTTTACAGTCGATCAAGAATTCACATTCCACAAACAAGATACCAAATATTTCAGATGATGTAACTGTTAACCATGTTGTATCTCTGGAATCACTATAGTAGCTAAATGTATGATAATAGGACAATATGTTTTTCAAAGCAATATAATGATATGGATCTTTAACACTAGAAAATCTATCTGATCTATATAAAACAAAAACTAGGCCATTGTTTACTTAGCCTTATGTCATTCCAAACCTGTCTTTGATTTGACATGATTTGACTTGATTTAAATTATATCAAGATTGCCTTAAAGATAAAACAAAAGGCATCAAATACAATCGAGGATAAAAACACAATAAGGTCCAGGACTTATTTCCATTGTGGTCCTCAACACATAACATCAGGACAAGACACTTACAAATTGTGTGATAATCAATGACATAACATACTGTACAAACATTTCCCTTAAATAAACAAAAATATAAACGGTAACTGGCCCCTGGTTATATTCCGCTACCCTCTCTAGTAACCAGTACTTGATCCTCTTTTTAAAAGCGTTCATGCTTGAAATCACTTTAATTTGCCGGTCTAACTTGTTCCACTGAACTGCCCTATAGGCAAATGTTTCTTTCCCTAACACTGTCTTGAATGCATAAGGACAGAGGTTTGATATGCTGCCACGAGTGTAAATATTAAGTAATAAGACACAACAAAAAATTTGGGACATTACCATACAATATTTTATGGGTCATGGTCAGTCTTGACATAAAAACACGCGACTCAACAGGGAGCCATAAGCTCAACAAATTGTGACCTACTTATGTGAGACCTATATGGCTCATGTTTAGAATTACTCAATTTTTTCTGTGCTGTTTGCAGCCTCAACTTTAAGTCGTTTTGTTAGGCCTTCAAACCAGGAAGTGCATGCATATTCAAACTGGTTTAAAATGAAGGCGTTAGCAAAATTATCATTGTTGACTTAAAAATGTAAAATTTCTGGCTAAAAACGTTGTGACTTTACTCAGAACCTTATTGGCCATCCATCCAAGTTGTTTTCTAGGATGCAACTCAGGTATTTTACTGACATTTTTGTACTGACCACAACATTATTCAAAATAACCCTAAATTCCGAGCATCTATTCAATTTGTATTATGAGCCGAACAGGATGGCCTCTGTCTTATCAAAAGACATATTGTCAATCAGCCAGTTGTTTACAGAAGATCGCTCAGAGCTCAGGTTACTCTCTAGAGTGGATTGTTGTTTATGAGACATTAAAAGTGCAGAGTCACCCGTGTACAGAAATAGTTCACATGAACAGGAGTCTGCCATAACATTATGTTAAAAATAAGGATGGTCCTAGAATACTTCCTTGTGGAACTCCACATCAAACTATACAAGGGTCTGACAGTACTCCAAGACCACCAATTGTTCCCTCCCTGATAGGTAAGATCTAAACCATCTACAGGTGGAGCTGTCTGCCCCCATGGCCTCAAGTTTGGCAATCAGTCTGTCATGATTCACCTTTTGAAGATCCAATAACACCATTCCGCAGAGATTTCCATTATCATTATATGATGTTTGATAAATCAAGCACAGCATCAGTTCAGACTGGCCACGTATATGCATAGGCTGTCAAATCGCTCCAACCACTACATTTCTCCTATTAGACGGGAGGATATATATACGAGGGACTACTGCTCGGTACCCTCCCGCCCTCACCCCTATAAGTATCAAGCATTTTTCTGTGCACCTTCTGGCTGTCGTCTCTTTGTTTCAGATTACCAAGGCTTTCAAATCCTAGCTGCCATGGACATCATCGTCAAGAGTCAGTCATCCTCCTAGCCAAGCTACAGTATAGACGTCCCGGGATTTACTGCTACGTCTGTTAAAACTGTTTTGTTTAAAGACATTACTAAACTGTCTTAATCCATTGAAGTTTCACCCTATCAATATTAAAAAACCCATAGGGAGGTTGAAGATTTGAGACCAGCTGTTCTGCTATATAAGTGAAGTAAATATTAAAATAATTAGCAACCTCTTTCTTATTGAAATTTAGGATACCCTTAATTGTTAGTCCTGTGTCAACTTCCTTTCTTTTGTAATACAAAGGATGTTATGACAATATGTTATGTCTCAATCTTGCATTTTCAAGGGGAACATTTCAATGAATGTATATATGGACACTGAGGCTGTCAGTCCCTAACATCTTCTTTTTGTGATCAACAGAAGAAAGATGTCACACAGGTTTGTAAAAAACAAAAGGGTACAGATTTTACTCCTTGGGCAACCTGAGGTTTATAATCGCTGATAATAAATCAGCTCTAATGCTCAATAGGGTTTTTTATTGTTAAGACTTGTTTACTCAGAGAAACAGTTGGGTAACTTTCAGAACATTTCCTTCAAATGTAGAGCTGAGAGAAGAAGAGAGTGAGACATCTAAAGAACTAAGATTAATTAGACACAGTTAAACTGAACAAAATGGTTTTGTGTAGAAGATCCACATCATATTTGCCCCCTGCTGCATTTGTCTACAGTCAAAGTGTTTTATTAATTTTGAATAAATCTCCTTCACTCTTTACAAATCTTTTATAATGTCTTTTGTGATTGTGCGTGACTTTAAAAGTTATATTTAGTATCAAAAAGCCTGTTGAAAAGATGTAGACATGGCCTTGCCAGATTGTGTTACAACAACAACATGAATGCTAATGACTGAATATTAATGACTTCATTCAAGACTGTGTGATTGTATGCAATGTATTCAAAGTGTTAAAAAGTTTGGAACTGACAATATTTTTTCAGCACTTTCTTTTTTTGCTCACCAAGGCTACGTTTATTTGACCAAAATACAGTAACATATTAATATTATGAAATATCATTACGATTTAATATAGGCCTATTCTATTTTATTGTGTAATTTATTCATGTAATGGCAAAACTTGAGTTTTCAGTATCATTAATCCAGTCTGCAGTGTCACATGATCCTTCTGAAATAATTTTTAATATGATTTATTGCTCAAGAAGCATTGCTTCTATTACTATTAATGTTGAAAAGAAAACAGCTGTGCTGGTTAATATTTTTGTGGAAACCTTTATATTTGATTAATAGAAAGTTCAAAGAACAGCATTTATTTGAAATAGAAATGTAGGCTACTAACATAAATGCATACTGTCACTTTAGATACATTTAACGCGTCCTTTCTTTAAAACAAATCCCTGACGTGTACGTAATGCTATATTTACATATAGGCCTACACATACCTACCCTGAAAAGTGGTCTAAAAGTGTCAAAATGATCCTAATTGCGAATTTCCTTGCTTTCTGCTTTCGGAGACCTTCAGACACACGCCCCTCCCATTAGAGCGAACATATTTTGATTGACATGGACCATGACCAATCAAAACAATGGAATGTTTGTGAGGGGCGGGATTTCCTTCAGCGCTGGATGAGCTGCAGTTCTAGGTGACACGTACCGAAAGGTGCGATTAGGCCTCTCTAAACTTCAGATACTTATTTAAAAAGGCTGCTTTTCACTGTGTAAACATCTCCACAGAGCTTTGGCTAAGCACGAGGACCAAATACAACCGGATTCGTTACTTTCTTTAAACTGTTGAATGTATTTGGAAAACTTGGGAAACATTTCAGATATATATGTCGTTTGAGCAACAGTCCAGAAATATAATGTTTCAAGAGGAATCTCGGAGGGGACAGAGTTGTTTCTATACTGAAGAGTGAAGAGAAAATCATTCCCAGGAACGTTTCTGTGGAATCCAGGAGAGGAGGGAACATGGGCAACGGCGTGTGCTCCAGGAAGCAGAAGAAGATTTTCCAATCTCTCTTACTGGTCACCGTGGTGTTCGGGATGATCTATGGTGGGATGGTGTCTTATGAGATGCACAAACAGCTGAAGAGGACAGAAGAGATGGCCCTGAAATATCAGCAGCACCAGGAGTCTCTTTCCGCTCAGCTTCAAGGTAAAAACACACGTCGTCTTGGTGACGTCACAGTGCAAGAAACATTCTCCCAAACTTTGGCAACCTGAGCTCTAAAATGTAGTTTACTGTGAGTGATCTTGCAGGGTATCTTTTGCTTGTGGTGTTGTTGCCTAATGGTTTAAGATCTAGAGAGGTAATCGAAAGTTTTAGGTTTAAAGCACATAAAAGAATGTCACATGACAATCCACAAAATGCATTGAATACATTGACTGATATTTCTTGTGTCTAGACCATTTAATGAGAATAGAATAGAATTCAATAGAATAGAATGTGGTAACGTTGTCTATTGGTTAAAGGGATAGACACGAGGATGAGTAAATTATGACAGATTTTTAATTTTTGGGTGAACTACCAAAGAGCTGGGCTGGTAACCAAAAAATTCCTGAAAAGTTTCAAATGACATATAATGCCACAAGCTGTTAAATTGGTGACATGTTTCTAAATGTTTCATACCTTTTATCTTGAGAATAGAATAGAACAGAATATAATGCAATATATTGGGGTGTTTTTTCTTGTGGCTTTAGGCCCCCATGAAATCATAATAGAATATTGCAGTATTTATTATAAATGATTTATCTGTGCACATAATTTTTTATTTTTTATTCATGTGTCCTCCTCCTAATCTTTAATCACTTCTCTGAAGTGTTTACTGGCACGAGGGTGGGACAACATGCACTCACATGACATAACAGCAAAAGCAAACAACAAAGATCCAAATGAATTTCCCATGCATGGACAAAATCAAATACAGCCCTACATTTTTACTTGTTCAAGAAGGATACTTCACAATAGGGAAACTTCCGTTGGATGCTGACTTTAAACCAAAGGATTGTTAGATCAAACCATATAAAATGATTCCATATAGCAATGTAATCATCTACATGACACTTGACTGACACATATTTAATGAATACGGTTTGCAAACCTTTTCAAACAAAGTGTTTTGCTGCAAAATCCAAACTTTGCTGCAATTCACACAGAACTTGAAACTGATCAAACTGGCTGTTAAGGTATTGGAATCCTAGAAATGTTTGAATGTTTTTGTGTGTAGATACTGCAGTGATTCCCTGCAGCTGGGGTTGAAAATGCTCATTTTTATGCAGAACATTTTGTTTCAACCTGTGCCTAAAATCACAGTCTTTCATTGTCCCAGTCTTACAGAGATTGGCTTCGCCGATTGTCTGCTTGTCCAAGCTCAATATGCTAGCTGCAAAAAGGGTACAACGAAATGGCCCTTGTGTAAATACAAATATATGTTAAACTGTTGGCATTGACAGATGAAACTATAGTTTTATTACTTTTGCAATATTTGGTTGCATGCCACATTTTCTGTTCCGTTCTTCTCAAATGTTTTGAGTTTGGAGGGGGTTTTGTGTGTGCATGCAATCATGTATGTTTGTATTTACTGAATACACATCTGTTCCACTAGTAATAAGACTTTTAGATCACTATTATTAGAACAAGAGTGTCACTGTGGCACCAAGTATCAGCGTGAGGGACTGTTTCTGAGAAATGGCAGATATCAGAAGTGTTTGAGTTTTACTGGTTATTCACTTATAAGCTGAAATGTAACAATGTTTGTTTAATCAATGGCTGATTCTCAATGGTTGATAGCTAATAATGTACCCCTGTTGTAATTGAATGACAACAAATGAGACTTCAACAAAATAGATTTAATTTAAATGCTCAACAATATATATATATATATATATATATATATATATATATATATATATATATATATATATAATAACTATATATATATATATATATATATATATATATGTATATATAGCTAGAAGGCAGTCTTGAACAAATATGATTAAAAATTGTTTTTAGAAACATATTTATATTTATATATTTGTTTAAAATTACCTGGGGTAAAAGAGTTTCCCTTTTAAAGTGTAACGAGACACTGCGTCTGGATAATAATTATAAATAAAATATTTTAAGGTAGGAAAATAAACAAATTCATGTTTTTGTTTATTCAAATATAAAAATATTTTCAATAATAAAATAATTATTAATCATATTTTTCGTTGTCAAGACAAAGATCTGACATATAAATATAAAACAATTAATTCTAAATGACGGATTAATCATAACTAATTGTTTAACAATTATAAAATTAAACAATAAATAAATACATAAATATTTTTGTACAGATATAAACATTTCTCTAAAAATATATTAATCATCATAGTTGTTTTTGTCAAGATCTAAATTATATAAATATAATAAGTATTATTATTCATGCTATGATGAATTGTATAATAACTATACAATAAATATATTAAGAAAGTCTCAGATTTCAACTGTAACCACCATGGTTCCCTGAGAAGGGGTTTAAGACCCTGTGCCTCGATCTACATAGGGAACACCATCAGCATTTTTTATTATTATTATATTTTTTGAGTTATTTAATTTTATAGTTATAATATAGTTCATTATAATTTCTGAAAGCCATTAATAATATATTTATTTATTAATTTATGTAGTTCAGTAGTTAAGATCTTGACGACAACAAATTATTAATATTTTTTTGGAAACACTTTCATATTTGTAAAAAAATATTTATGTGTTTATTTAACTTCATGCAGTAAGCGATTTACCGTAGTTTTTTTAAATTGTAGAACTGTTATATAATTCATTGTACATTTATAATAAGTTGCTTTACATTTATTATATTTATATATGTCAGAATGTTTTTCTTGATAATGAAAAATATGATTAATAGTTAAGAAACTTTTTTATATTTGAAAATATTTATATATACAAAACATGTATGTAAGATTTAATTCATTATTTGTATTATTTATAATTATTATATAATTAATTATGCTAAATTATGCTTAGTAATTTATAACAGTCATTATAATACTTGTTCTATATTCATTAAAAAATAGCCTTGGGTCCTTGAGCTGTGCTGCTTATTGCACAAACGATTTTACTTTTAATTGTTATTGTAAGGGGGTCATGTGATTGCTGCCTTCTTTGAGTCTTAATCACTGCACAGTCTCTTTAATCAGTATAATAAGTACTTGACGTGTCTGTTATGTAATGATGAATGTAATAGGAGGATACAAGACAAGAGGCAAGGGGTCGGAGGATGCATGCCATGACTTCACTGTAATAATGCAGTTCAACGAACAGCCCACGCTGCTGGACAAACACAAGTATGGGGAGGGAAGCCTCTGCCAAGCTTCATTTCCTGAGGCATTTCAGATTTTGCTGGTGTAGCTCATGTTACGTGTAAAAAGAGCAGACGGGTCAACCTTTTAATCTGATGCCATTAGAGAGAAATTAAGAGGGTCGAATGTGGCACTTGATGGGTCAGTGGTTCACACAGTGGAGGAAGTCTTAAAAAATAGCTCAGCTTACTTTACCTTCTGACTATGGTACTGTAAAAGATGCTTGTTGTGAGGAGATTGTGTTGGGGTATCTAGATTTTATATATATATATATAGCCTATATATTTAGCACTGGTGCTTTGTTTGCATGTTAACAGCATGCTATACTTTTTGTTTGCACAATAAACCCATGTCAGAAATGTACATCTTTAAATGTATATTTTTAAAAACATGACCTCTACAGCCATATAGAGTCAGACAGATGTTTTGTGTTCATTCTGTTTCTGAGTTCATTCCCCCCTCCGCTCCCAGATGTGCGCTTGATTCCATCTGCGAATTAATTGCTCCTCATCTATCCTCAGAGTTTCTACTGTTAGGTGATTTGAATTACGACATGCTTAACCCTACAAACAATTTATTATCTAAGCTCGATGCCCTAAACCTTATGCAGATAATCAAAGAACCCACTAGATACATCCTGAAATCGGCAGACAAAGGCACTCTCATTGATATCGCCCTAACTAATCTACCCACTAAATTCTCGTCCGCTGTTTTTAGTCAGGACATTAGTGACCATTGCCTTATTGCATGCATGCACAATGGATCAGCCATTAAAAGTCCTCCCCTTATCTTATTCAAACGCTCCCTAAATCATTTTAGTGAGCAAGCTTTTTTATTTGATTTAGCTCAAGTGTCCTGGAAGAACATTGAACTTATCCCTACTGTGGAGGATGCCTGGTTCTTTTTTAAAAACGCCTTTCTTGCCTGCTTAAACAAACATGCACCACTCAAAAAATTTAGAACTAAGCTTAGATACAGTCCTTGGTATACTCCAGACCTAACAAACCTAAGCCAACACAAAAACACCTTGTGGCGTGCCGCATTAGCGTCGAAACATCCCCATGACACGCAATTATTTAGGGAAGCAAGAAACCAGTACACACAGGCAGTTAGAAACGCTAAATCTAGTTTTTTCAAACAAAAATTATCTTCCTGTGGTACAAACAATAAAAAATTCTGGGACACAATAAAGTCTATGGAAGGTAATAACACTTCTGCCCAGCTGCCCACCGCTTTAAGATTTGAAAACACTGTCACCACTAAAAAGTCAGACATTATAGAGAACTTTAACAAACACTTTGTAAGAGCTGGACACGCTTTCCATCTGGCACCTTCTGTCACAGCTATAAACCCACCACAGTCCATAGTTCCCCCAGTCAGTCAGCCACTCTTTTCTTTTGCCCACATCCAGATAGTTGATGTTTTGACGGAATTACAAAATCTCGTTCCATCCAAATCAGCTGGACTGGACAATTTAGACCCCTTATTTTTAAAATTGGCTGCTCATGTTATTGCTACACCCATAACTGCCATTTTTAACCTCTCTCTTGACACTTCTTATATCCCGAAAGACTGGAAAGTTGCTGCTGTAATCCCTATTTTCAAAGGGGGAGACAATTTAGACCCCAATTGCTACAGACCAATTTCTATTCTACCCTGTCTTTCTAAGGTTTTTGAACACCTGGTAAACAAACAGATCACTAACTATTTTGAATCTAACCATAGCCTATCCGATATGCAATCGGGCTTCCGAGCTGGTAGAGGGTGCACCTCAGCCACACTCAAAGTCATAAATGACATCATATCTGCTATCGACCGCAAACATTACTGTGCAGCTGTTTTTATAGACCTGGCCAAAGCTTTTGACTCCGTCAATCATACCATTCTTATTGGTAGGTTAAAGAGTCTGGGTCTTTCAAATCACTGCCTTGCCTGGTTCACTAATTACTTCTTAGATAGACTCCAGTGTGTCAAATCTGAGGGCTTGCTATCTAGCCCACTGGCTGTCTCTACGGGGGTGCCACAAGGCTCAATTCTGGGCCCCATACTCTTTTCCGCCTACATTAACGACGTGGCCCTGGCCGCAGGTGACTCTTTGATACATCTATATGCAGATGACACTATTCTCTACACCTTCGGCCCATCTATGAACACTGTACTAAACAACCTTCAAGCAAGTTTCAATAGCATACAAAATTCATTCCGCGGACTTCAACTACTTTTAAACCCTAGTAAAACCAAATGCATGATTTTCAATCGATCTCTCTCTGCACCTTCATACACAAATCAAATTTCTACTTTGGACGGTTTTGTTTTGGAGATTGTTGACACTTATAAATACCTAGGTATTTGGTTAGACTCTTCTCTCTCTTTCCATACCCATATCAACAAACTCCAGTCTAAAATCAAGTCCAGGATCAGTTTTCTTTTTCGTAACAGAGCTTCTTTCACCCTCCCTGCTAAACATGCTCTTGTGAATATGACTATTCTTCCCATCTTAGACTTTGGTGACGTGGTCTACAGATCTGCTTCTAACACTCTACTTAGAAAGTTGGATGTACTATACCACTGTGCTATATGCTTTGCCACCAACGCCCCATTTAACACTCACCATTGTAATCTCTACACACTCATTGGTTGGCCTTCCCTTCACATCCGACGTCAAAGACACTGGTTCTACTTCATATACAAATGGTTCTACTTCATATACAAAATTATTTTAGGCAAAGGCCCTACCTACTTGAGAAACTTAATTTCGGTAGCTTCTCCCTCTCGCAATCTACGCTCAAGTAGGTTCATCTCATTAACCACCACCAATGCCCGCACTTCCTTCGGCCGTTTTTCTTTTCAGTTTTCTGCCGCCAATGATTGGAACGAACTCCAAAAAACTTTAAGGCTTGAATCTATTGTTCCGTTATCCACTTTCAAACGATTGATAATTAACCTACTGTCACACCATTGTTCATGTTAGCATTATCATTTTCCTCCTGTGTAAACTAGAGCAATTATTATTTATCATTTTCTCTCTCTGTACTGTTACTTGTTAATAATGCAAACTGCACTTTACTTTCATATAGTTTATTCATATAGTTATTTTTCTGCATTAGTCTAGTTTAGTAAAATCACTTTTTCGATGTTGGGTTGTGCAAAACTATATATTTTCATGTATAATTAAGCTGTATAACTCAGCCAATTTAATGTCATGTCAGCATAGGACACATTCTTTTGTTTGAAAACACACATGGAGCATTACGTGGGTTTCAAGACACTGTCTCAAAGACATAACTTTCATTGTGCCATATGGTGAAAAAAATGGCATGGAGATATGTGTGAGATGACATCTGAACACATTTGTTTGCACTTTTGCATAGACCTGTAGCTGAAAGATAACCAATATATTTATCAGCTAAATTTAAATAAACTTTCATATTGCACAAAACTCATAGACCTTTGGATTATGCATTTCAATTTTAAAGGTGCTGTATGTAACTTTCTGACTGTACTAAAGCATACAAATACCATATGTTTAACTTTGCAGAGATTTAGTAAACATGCTGGGTTCACATACTTATATGAAAAATGTTTCTCTGAAAAACAATGCTACAGACAGTTATTTTACTTTTAAATGTGCGTTCCGTGTCGGAATGTCAGTTATTGTTTCGGTCTGTGTGATCCCGCCTACTGCCAATTTACCCAATGGTATTTGACACGTCTTGTTCACTCAGATATACATCATTGCTTTCGTTGCACGAGTGCCCACTACTGGCGGAACCCTTGAAATGTGTTTAAAAGGAACGCCCTAACCCTTTGATCACTTGGAATCTGCAATGGACCTGATTTATTATTTACAGTTTTTTTCCCCTTATGAATTTAGTTGTGTCCCAAATGATACGATACATTATGCACTTATACACTATGTATTTATTTATGCACTATGTACTCAACCGTGTAGTGTATATTAACTTTATATGGTTATTTTGTCAATCACCGAGTCTGATAGGGCCTCCCCCTCCGCTACGTAATTAAAGTTGCGACAGTGCATGAAGTGTCCAGTCCAACATTTCGTTTTTCGGTTTAAAAAAGTGCATTATCCGGGTATTTAAAGTGCACTTTTTCTTTTTGGAATTTTCTGTGTGAACACTGTTTACACTACAAAATGGCATAGAGTGGACAAGTGTGCAAATTTGAACGCACTTTTTGTTTTATGCACCATTCTAGGCCTGTAGTTTACATGTTGAGTAGACTCGCTCCATCTGTCAAAATCGAGGGGTTGAGGGTCTGTCCAAATAAATTTCCCTCGTCCACTTGACGAAGTTTAACGCACTTAAAAATGGCAGTGGGGATTCCCCTAAGTACTCCTAAATAGTATTCGAAAATAGAATTAGTACGTCCCAAATCGTAGTATGTTGAAATGAGTCTTCCAAAGATACCCGGATGGTCTACTTTTTCCAGTCAAAATCCGAAGTGCAGATCCGTTAACACTCTAACAGATAATATTGCCCACAACCCATTGCATGTTGGACGAGGATTCGATTAGAACTACAAACAAGAGTCAAAAGTGTTAAAAAACTACAGACATGGAGTATGCGCGAGTCCGGCGGTTATGTAGAGAGGTTTAGATAAAGCGGTTTAAGTGATTAATTATCAGTTTCTAACCTGACGAAAATGTATTTATTCAATGTTGTCCACATTATATTGCATCTGCAGCAAGCATTGTGAACTTTTGTAAAGATACGTTTAGCCATTCACTTTTAAATGCATCATTATATTCAAATTGCAAACACATGAGGATAGTCTCCGAATGAACGACCCACGTCTGGCAGATCAATGTGCTACAGCATTTCTCTCCGAAACGGTAGGACATTAAATTAGGTTGAATGGAAGATTTTAACTGTGACAAAATGATTGACAGGGCAGTTTACGGTGACAGGATGCACGTAACTAAGCGACAGAGCTGTCCGTTAAAGATGACGATGTAGTATATCCCAAAGCTTGCCTACTCTTTTGCTACACACTCAAAAGTATGCAATTATTCTACATACTTTTAGGGTGTAGTATAAGTAGGCAAATTGGGGCGCAGCATTTGTCTAAAAGTGGAGTTAAACGCAGCGTTCTATTCTTCTGCGATCCAGAATAGCAGCACTGCTGAAAGGTTTGTTAAAGCTGCGCCCTCTACTGTACAGGCGTGAATTTGCATTTCTTTCAGCCTGAGGCTTATTCATTTCACTTTAAGTGTAAAAGGACCTTTACATTTGCCAAAAATATAACTATTTTGTTTGTTTGTTATTAAAAAACAACAACAAGCAAGCCGCCAACACTGGTCAACACCAATGCATAAATGTATTTTTCTCTCTTTCTTCCTGTCAGTTGTGTACGAGCATCGCTCTAGGTTGGAGAAGTCTCTTCAGAAGGAGCGGGTTGAGCATAAAAAAGCCAAAGAAGGCAAGTTTGTTTATTATATATGACAACATCAGTGACTAATTGATGAAGAGGAAATGATGAAGTGTAATGACATCCTGTAGCTTGCATGATGGATAAACCGGTGCAGCCCAAAGCAGCTATGTTATGCCAGAGAAGTGTCAAGTTAATAAGATCCTAAGAGTATTTAGACTTGTAAGCCACACCTAAAATGTATGCATGTCTTTGCAAAATAATATCATGTAATGGTTAATTAATTGGCATAATAACTATTGTATTTGTCTCTGGTGTAATACTTGTTTTTGCCTTTTCCTCACAGATTATCTTGTGTATAAAATAGAGTCTCAGCAGTCTCTCAACAAAGAAAAGGTATGTTGTTTTGAGAGCTACGGCATGAATAATGATTTTGTTGTAACACTAGATGATATGCAGGGAAGCTAAGTTTTTCGAGAGAAAACATGCCCCGCAGTCAAATACTCATCTGGTTGTTTGTATGCAAACCAAAAATTTCTCGAATATCACAGCCCTGTGGCTTTCCGGCATGGCATTTGGAGAGACATGATGCCATGCTTACAAAATGACCAGGTTTGTTTGTATTTGTTTTGTTTACAGCAAGATGCCAGTGTCAGGTTTAATTCTCTGCATTCCCAGCATCAGATTTTGAAGGTCAGTTGGAAAAACTCATCAACTGTTTTAAAAATTATGTTTTGTGATGTACTGTAAAATGCAGTATGTCTTTTCTTTCCACGGCAAACACAGATAATTCACTGTTGTGTGTCTATGTGTGTGTGTGTTTACCATCAGAACCAGCATGACGACCTAAAAAAGCAGTATTACGAACTACAAGAGCGACATCAGCTACAAGGAGATGAGCACAACAAGGCATTAGATGAGCATAAACTGAGACTTGGCAAGCTTCATCAGACCAAAGAGTCTGAGATTTCTAAGCTCAAAGGTATCATGTTCTCGCCGTCTTTCTCTTAGCAATACCACCCTGGCAACCATCACAAAGACTCTAGCATCATGTTGCCTACTGGTGTCTTTATGGTGGAATTAAAAGCTGCCTCTCTCATTCTCTTTCTTTCCCAGAGAATGAATTTAACCTACGTGAGGAAAACAAGCAGTTGAGAAAAGCTCATCAAAACATCTATGTGCAACTTCAGGACACCAGGGTAAAACCGAAAAGACCTATGGATCATTTTAGAGCAGTAGTACAAAATATGTTTTATGGTTGTTATGGATAATTAAGCCATGCGTACTGTTTGCCACATTAAAGGGGTAAATCTTGTGAAAATGTCTGGTTATGGCAGCCCCGAAATTCACAAACAAACAAATAAATACAATTAGAATATATATTTAGCATGAAGAAACGGAATCATATTTCAAGACCATTGATATATTTTTTTTATGTAAAAAAAAAAGAAAGTCAATAAATAAATTAATTATTTATATCTCTGGTACTGTATATTTAAATATAATGTTTATTAACCAACCATATATAATGTAATATAATGTTTGTTTATTTTAAATATTCTAAATGACATCACTTCAACAGATATTGCAATGATGCAATTGTTACCGTTTTACCGTGCTTATAATTGAAATTAAAAAATGACAATTATCAGTTTAAAGCTGCAGTCCGTCGTTTTTCCTCTTTGTCGCCATCTCTGTTCGAAATCTGCAATTGCAGTTATTCGCGGAATTATTAACTGTGCGTGGGTAGTAAATCGGCATGAAACAGCGCGGATGAACACAATGTATTGAGGAGAACCTGTCGCTGCCGCGTCGCTGTGGATACTGTACTGTCATCAGCAATCTCAGAGTATACTTTTTGAAAGTGTCAACATTAGAATTTTCATCGAAAAATGTCATCTGAACAAGTAAGTAACATTCACTGTTGTTCTGACCAAATTCGGGGGGTGGGGGGGAAGCATTGCAGTAGGCTATAGCATGCTGATTAAATCTAACGATTGCTTATATCACGTCAAAACGTGAAAAATATATTTTTTCTGAAGTCCGAAGTCTTTGGGTTTTACAACTGGTGAATCTCCAGTTGTCACTGGTGATTGTCGCTTTAAACTTTCGGGATCCGCCATACCAAGTGCTAAGCTAAATCTCCACCATCATCCACACACGCTATAATAGCCGACTAGCCGAGACTCCTTCTCTCTGTGTACAGAAGTGACGTAATGACGCAAAGACATGCTCGAAATTCCTGTGGAAATCCACCAGTACCACTAGAATTAAAATCATTATTACAAGCTTACCGTTTTGAATCGAGGTTAGGCAAGCAGATCGTTTTGAACACTGTCTGGTTACGTTTTTTTTCAAAAATGTATTTTTTGATATTTTTAAACCCAAAAAAGTGCCGGACTGCAGCTTTAAATAATATGTGATTATTTTATCACATTACAAAGGTAGACATTGTTATGATTCTGAAATAATTTCACAGTGCAAAAAATTTATGGTCCTTAAAAATATACTTTTTTATGCAATATATATATTTTATTAAAAATTTTTAATTTTGTGAAGTGTTTTTGAACATTTTCATAAAATTCACCTAATTAGAATTCAAATTTAGTCTTAATTTCCATGATACATTTGATTGCAGATCAGGCAGTTGTACTTCTGATGATAATAATTTAGCTTTATCACACAGTCCATACTAATATTTAGTGTGGTTATCCTGAATGCTTGTATTTGAGCTTTGCCTGTGATGGTTCCTCTTGTAGCAACAGCACAAGAACCTAAAAACCAGCCACGACCAGATCGTGTTGACCCTGGAGGACCACAAGAGTGCGCTAGCTGCGGCACAGGTTAGGGTGTGTGTGTGTGTGTGTGTGTGTGTGTGTGTGTGTGTGTGTGTGTGCATGCGGTTTAAGCAGGTGCAGAAGTGTGTGTGTTGTTCCATTGCCATGCAGAGCATATCCTGTGGGAAAGACAAGTCAAGTTTCACAGAGCTCATGCAAGCAGCAAGCAAATAGTTTAGTGTAATAAAATTAGATTATTGCATGCATTTTCACACTTATTAGAGCATTGTGTCATTATCTTAACGTATGAAACGCTTACTCTAAGTTGCAACAACTAAGTTGCTTCTCCTGTGCAATTTAGGAGTGTTATTTATGTGGCTTCATCCCAAATCAGTCGCCTAGGTTTTGAAACAGAGCTAATGTGTTTTATTATATTTTCTGCAAAGCACTGCATAGAAGTAGAAATGCTCTCAGAGTGAAACCAGCGCATGGTCCTGCTCATTCAGTTAGACTGCAGTGCTGCTTATGCAAGCTTGTCAGACTGGACTACGCCTGCGTTTCAAGTCCTGTCGCATTCCACAAGGCCATTGTGATCTCTTGCACACACTCCCACTCTCGTTTCTCTGAACTTCTTGCCCTTGTTTAGCATGCTGAAATGTGCATGACTCTGATAAGCCATACACGCTGTACTTCCTGTTCACTCGCTCTTTCTCTGTGGCTTTGAGAAAGCAGATGTACAGATGCTCGTTAATTAGAATTGTCATTATCTGCTTTCCCAGGATGATCGAGAAGGATCCTGGGAGGAAGTGATATTTTCCTTCCATATGCTGGCAACACTTGGCATTCAAACAGAAAAGAAAACATGTACCCTAGTGAAGGAGGATTGGGAGAAAGGTTAGGTTAGGATTGCAGGATCTTAGGTATGAGTTGAGGATGAGTAAACAATTGTATGATTTAAAAGAATAGTCTTTTGAAGTCATACATTTGCGTTGTGTGACCCAAATTTGAAGTCTTTATTTACTTTTCTTTGAATAGGTGCAAGAACAAAATAAAATGCAAGGGTTAGGGTTAGGGCTAGTCAAACTACAAAGTTGATGTACAAGAACCTGCAATATTTATTATCAATGACATTGAACATTTTTAAAGACCTACATTTAAGTTCAATCATTACCAATTTTGAAACCAGAACAAAAAATAATATGCTTTTGAACATAAATCAATATAATATAATGTGAATATAAATAAATACATTGAAAGCCATGTAGTTCTCTAGTATTCTTTCAATTAAATACATTTTGCTTTAAAACAAACTTTACTTTCTAAAACAAAATCTTTTATTTTAAAAGTATAAAGATTAAATGTGTATTAAATATCAAATACATAAATACATTAATACCATATTGTTTTTTTCTTTTTATCAATTAAATACATTTTGCTTTAAGTTCTAAATGATATGATTAAATTAAATTACGGTAGTAAATAGCATGAACACCTTGAACACATTTTTTTTTTGTCAAAATAAATAAATGTTGCTATAGGTTCTCAATTCATTTTTCAAGTAATTATGCAATTATTGATATAGATTGCACTAGTTTTCTTTCTGATGGCCTTTAATCTCTTTCTCTTCTGCCTTATGTCAGGCTCTTGATTTAAGCTTGCTGTGTTTGTTTCCTGTTTCAGCTAACCACCAAACCATCGCTTATGTAACTTTTCACCAGTGTATATTAAGCCTTTACTCTGATGTGTGGTGTTGTACTGATATAGTGGGTCTCGATGGGTTCCAGGTTCAGGTGGATGAATATAAACAGCTGAAGGAGACGCTCAGTAAGATGCCCAGTCTGAGACATGCCGCAGGGCAACCTCAGCAACATGAAGCTGTCCAGCCCGTCCAGAACGAGAACGCAGAGGAAAACAATCAACCCCAGGATGCTCAGCCGGAGGTATTGAAACTGTTTATCCACCATGCATTCAAAACTGAGGTTTTCCCCCACTCATGTCACTGGTTTAAATGGTGGAGAAAGAGATCCGTTTCATGTGGATCTCCCTCAGGTGGAGAAACACCACGAGGACGAGAAGCCGCAATCGCACCACAGGGAGGAGGTTGGCGAAATGGGAGGAGCCGAGGAGAGGAGGAGAGAGCTGGCAGAGGAGGAGATGGAGCAGGCGGGGCAACCTCAGAAACTAGAGGAGGAGTTTGATGTGCCGCATAATGAAGTGGAGGAGGAGGAGCCACAGGTCGACCAACCAGATGAAAACGCGCTAGAAAGGGAGCAACGTCACGTTCAAGAGGTCAGAACTCTTGCGACATGATTCTGAATGCAAACATTAGATAAATGACCAATGAACTAGTATGGCTACATTAGCGTTCAAAAGTTTGGGGTTGGTACTCCCTAATGTTGCATTTATTTGATCAAAAATACAGAAACAAATGTCATATTGTACATCATTCATATTACAATTTTAAATAACTATTTTCTATGTAAATACAGTACATATATTTCAAACTGTAATTTATTCCTGTGATGGCAAACCTGAATTTTCAGCGTCAATATGCTATTTTCATTATCAATGTTAACAACAGCTGTGCAGTTTAAAATAGTTGTGCTTTTATTTTCGGGATTCTTCTTCATTTGTCTTCACTCTCACTTTTGATCAATTTAATGCATCTTTCCTAAATGGATGCATTCATTTCTTTAAAAATAAACATACACACAGACCCAAAACGTTTGAACGGTAGTCTAGCATAATAAGCTGGCTACCTAGACATTTTTAGCCAATTGGTCAGAAAGACAAAAAACAAAACAAAAATTTTAAATGCTTTTTTATCATGTATTAATTGAAAAATTCTTTGCATATGCAGATTTCAAATTGTCTTATGCATAACTCTTAATGTGACCCACAACCATAACGTTAAAACCAGTGACGGAAATGCCGTAAATATTCATACATTCATAGATGTATACCAGTTTCCTCTGTCGCTGAGTTTTTCTTGTGCGACGGAAGAGTTCTGCACTAAGACTCAATAGGGCGCTTATATGGAGAGCGAGATGATGCTTTTAATTGTTCCTGCATCATTTGAAAGCCTCATCACATACGTTGGTACGCTTACGTTGTTACCTAAGCAACCCATGCAGATCGGTTGGTCATGTCTGGAGTGGACTCACAAATCTAATTTGATCACTTGCAATTAATAGTGCCGACAGTCTGCTTGAAAAGATCTGATTTGAGAAAAAATCTGATTTGCCTGCAGTCTGAACATTGTTTTCATTCTGTATGTTTTCGTCTTTATTATAAATATTGAGATGTTTTCTTAGCCAGTCCACTTCCCTGCATTGTCCTCCAACATTGAACTGATTTCCCATTGTAAGGCCCTCATTCTTGTGTTCTGCCCCCAGGTGGCGCCAGCGCAGGTGGAGCGGGTGAAGTCTGCATACGAACAGCAGCAGGAGCAGCAGCGTCTGGCTGCGCAGCTGGCGGAGGAGCGCAGACAGTTGCATCTGCGTCAGGAAAGCCGGCAGAAACAGCAGCTGCAGCAGCAGAAGGAGAGAGAGGAACGATTACGTCTGCAGAGAGAGAGAGAGGAACAGCTGAACAAAGAAGCCGATCTCAAAGAGCAAAAACTCCAGCAAGAGATGCTCCGGTCAGAGGCCCTCCCTCGAGTTATACAGTTATAAAAATAAATATATATCAAAAACAGTAATAATTCGTAATTACATGTATTTTTAACAATACTTTTTGTAGTAATGAAGAATGGTCATTTGTGCGTGTTTATTTGCTATTTTACTGTTCTTGTCACAGTGATCTAAGGCAGGAAACTGCAATGATTTGTTTTATAAATCCTTTTATTTTCTGTATTTACCAGGAAAAAGGCACAGTATGAAAACATAGATGCTGATATAGTCCAGGGAGAAGAGCCACAGATAGATGATGAGAAAGGTGACAATTTATTGTGGTTTGTCGTGATAGCAGTGCTACTTTTTACTCGTGGTGTCTCAAAGTGATTTCTTAAATGTTTGGTGCAATTTTAATATCTGGGACCAGTTGTTCAAAAGTAATCTGATCGGATTGGATCAAATCTTGAAAACTGGTTGTTGAAAAGGAGAAAAAGAGGATTCTGAAATCAGATTAGATCACAAAATCTAATCTTGGATGCCAAAATAGATTGGGATACGTTTGATTGAAAAAAATCTGGATTATCCTGATCCCAGCAGAAGGGTGTATTTCAGGAGAAAATTTTTAATAAAACTTTAAAACTGGTAAAAAAATACAACGTTTGTATAATGAAATATATATATGTGACCCTGGACCACAAAACCAGTCATAAGTCGCGTGGGTATATTTCTGGCAATAGCCAACAAAACATTGTATGGGTCAAAATTATATATTCTTTTATGCCAAAAATCATTAGGATATTAAGTAAAGATCATGATCCATGAAGATATTTCGTAAATTTCCTACCTTAAATGTATATAAAAAATTAGTATATATATTTTTTAAATCACTGTATATAAACTACTTTGAGACAATCATCAGAGATGAACCAGACAAAAGTATTTTCTAACAATTATTGCATATTTGTTTGTTTTTATTCTGGGTCACATGAGGGGCTACGGAAACCCTTAAGGGACATGGAGATGGGAGGAAAAATTAATATTTTATGCTTTTGTATTCTCTCGCAAGTACCTGATCCTGGATAGCAAAACATGGGATTTCCAAATCTAGATAGTTTTGATCAAGATTCAACTTTTTGAATAACTGAGCCCTGCTGAGGATTATACTTTTGTATGTCTCTGTCATGTGTAGAGGAGAACTTGCACCATGAGGAGCCAGGGCTAGATGAAGAGGACCATGCTCAACACAAGGATGAGGTGTGTTCCCTTATGATATTATAAACACATATACAAGCACCAGTATTCATAAAACATGGCTTGATGCTTACTTTTCCCTAGGAGCACATGTGCTCCTAAGTTTAAAAATGTTGGAAAGCATTAAAAAATGTATCAAATAATGTATATTTCAAAAAGTACACTAGGTTTTTAAATATTTCTGCTTCAAATTAAATAATTCTGTAATTATAATATATATTATAATGTTGGACTTTAATTATAAACAAGCTCGAAATACACCGGGACTCTTATTTTGAATTGTTTGTTTTACTAGTGCTGGCTCCTTTTTCAAAAAGATGAGGGACATAAAATATGCACTCATACAACAATCTACAACATGTTACAATTACAAAAATAATATAAAAACCATAAAGTAAACATTGTCACAATTTATAATAAGCAATCTATTTGCATAAATCCTTAGTATTCATTGATTGCGAACTGCACTGAAACCGAGAACCTGTAGAATGCACAAAAGCTCAATTATTTGACTTTAAACATACAGCGCTCATATTTATTTAATTCAGTCATCTCCTTTTGAGATTTAATAATCACATTAGGCTGTATCATGAGTCCATTTTTTTCTGTCCCCAAATTTAAAATAATATATTACATAATATAACAAAAAATATACAAGACTTTTTATGACCTTAAATTTCATAAAACTGCATTTGAATTTTTAAAGCATTTTATTTTTTGCACATGCTGTTTATAGTTGCAAATGTGAGTAATGTAAGCCATTGTGTGTGAACGTGCACTGATGATAAATACGTCAAACTTACAGCGACCTGTAGGAGCGGATGTTGATCCAGAGGACGACCCCAACAATCAGGGTGAGGATGAGTTTGAGGAGGCAGAGCAGCAGCGGCATGCCCATGAGGAAGAGGAGGAGGAAGAGCCAGCACCCGTAGGCCACCCCAACATGCACCTGGCCGTAGAGAATCAACACCAGCCGCCTGCTGAAGAGCAACTGGTGGTAAGCAACCGGTTCTTTGCAGCTGAAAGGAGTCTCCTAACCAGCAGACGTGACATGTTTTCAGCATGATGTTTAATAAGTGTGCGAAACGAGATTGTGGACCAATGAGTCTTCAGCGTTGGTGGACCTATAAAGCATTTTTTTTTATAAAAACAAAAAACAGACTTACAGTGATTTAGTTTGGGAATCTGACTGTTGCCGACATCTAGGGGATATGTATATTATGCAACTGAGAATGACTGAAGTTGTGTGTTTTGTGCAGATGGCTGGAAACCCAGACCAACAGGAAGATGCCCTGGATGAGCAGTACCAGGAAGATGGCGATGATGAGGTCGGATAACAAATGCAAACACACACACACAGTCCTAAAAACAAAAAAAGAATGATTTGTTCCCTGATCGAGATGGCTTTCTCTCTCCAGGCTCAAGATGAGCCGGTTGAAAATCAGAAGCATAAGGTGATGCGAGAAGAAGAGGGAGACCCGTATAATGAGGAGAATGGAGAACAGGTACAAAATATTTATAATTAGTGGCTGTTCAGAAGAGGGTTGCTGATCAGACTTATACCTGGACAATGATGAAATATCAAGCTAGCTTTGAAAGCATGAGATCCCACCCTCCCTTCAGAGCGTCTCCAAAGCCACGCCTCCTTCAAAACACATGATCACAACTCACACTGCAGCGTCTGCAAAGCATCACGAGACAAGAGAAGAGACTGCGTTGCCTCATTGACTCATGTCTCAAAGCACATAACTACAATAATAATGAACATAAACAACTTGCAGAGCTCTACCTGACTGTTGCAGATTAATTTTGGCATTGATATGGTTGCCATAGAAAGGCAGAAATTCAAGTCTGAGGATGTGAACAGCTCCAAGTAGAACGTCACGGGTTGCCATCTCTTAATTACTGTAGTTACGACAGGGCGTGAACGCAGCATGAGCTCGTTGTTTTGGTTCAGGAGGAACTGTAAAAGGCGGCTGCTGTTTGTTTGCGGCGCTCAGTGTCTGTCTTCAACTCTGCATTGGCTCATGGAACCCGCTGATGGTGTGTGGAAGGTATGCAAATACATACATTGACAGGCAGGTAGGACATCCTATTATTGTATTCGGACCGAATCCAATGATTGGACGAACATTTTTTGGTCCTGAGACATCCACAGAAGATATATGTGCATTTGTTTTATATTTAGACCTCTTTTTATTATTGATTGCTATCAGGATGTGAAGTGAGTTTCAACCAGTTTAACAAAAAGTGTTTTATGAAAAACATGAACTATCCTAGCTTTAAGGAATGGACCAGAATTTAATAGTGACTTGACCCAGGACTAAGCAACAACGCAGGACAACTAAAATGAACGTTTTAATATGTGTAGTGTAGTGGAGATTCTTAGATATTAAAAATGCTGTTATGTTAGAGGCTAAGAAATTATTAACATATTTAACAAAAATAACCTCAATGCCAATCAAAAAGTGTCCTATTATACCTGTATTCACTCTATATACTTCAAAAGTGTATTTTTTTTTTTGGAAGAAATTTATTGAGCATGGATGCATTAAAGTGATCAAATAGTAAACACTATTTCAAAAGTGACAGTAAACACTTTGACAATGATACAGAATAATTATTGTTTGATCTTTCTATTCATCAAAGAATTCTGAAAAAAGGGCATCACCGTTTCCATAAAAATATTAAGCAACACAACTGTTTTCATCATTGATGATGATAAGAAGAATAAATAGAAGAAGAAATATTTTATGAATGTTTTTTAAAGGATCATGTGACACTGAAGCCTGGAGGAATCATGCTGAAAATTCAGCTTTCCCAACAGAGCAACACATTTTAAAATATATTAAAATAGAATTTTGATCCAATAAATACAGCCTTGGTGAGCATAAGAAACTTCTTCCAAACATTTAAAATCTTACCGACCCCAAACTTTTAAACAATGCTGTATGCATATTTTAATATACATTAAAGGTGCACTGTGTATTTTTTAGCGAATTGCAACCAACAGAAATTATGGTGGCCGACAGAAAAAGATATCATCATCTGAGACCATAGATGTATACACTAGATGTCGCCTTGGGGTTCTAAGCATGCGTCAAAACTGCCACCATCTTGGAACAGGGGTCTTGTCATAGGAAGTAGATAGATAACGCTGCTATCTCCACCTGTACTTCGAATTCATGGATGATGCCGGACTTTTGTGCATGATGATTTATGGTGATTTTATTTCCGTTAGACCTTTACCTACATTGATGCTGATGCATTAAAGAGGAGGGGCTCCCCTGTTCCATGGTGGCGGCTCTATTGACGCATTCGTTCCAATGATTTGCCGTAGCCAAGGTGACATCTAGTGTATATATTATCTATGGTCTGAGACAGCATAGAGTAGCCAGTTAAGCAATGAGGTTTCTAGATAAATTATGAAATTAGGTTACCTTAAGTATTCAGTAAAACGATATGTTATTTCGAATATCATTGCTACTTGTTCATCATTGTGTCAGTGTTTTATTCGCTGACTTAGCGAGCTTCTTTGCACAAAGAACAACATAGTGACGGAATGCGTTTGTCCGTTTAGGGCTACTGTAGAAACATCATGTCAGCGCATTTCAATGTAAGGGGACCCGCGGTGTATGTAGATAGAAATGGCTCATTCTAATGTAATAAAAACATAACGGTTCATTAAGTAAGGTCTTTATACACCACTGAAAACATAGTTCCGTTTATGATCTTGCATTTCTGTCAACAGATCCTCCTAAATATTTGTTAATTGTAGTGTTCATTTAGTTTCTTGTCAGAAATGTAGAAGGCAGGACCATGACTCTCTAGTTAAGCTGTCTGTTCCAAGACAACAATTTTATGGTCTCTGTCACTGTAATGTATCACAGAGAGTTATGTAGTGCTTACGTGTGTGTACGTTTTCACTTATTCTTTTGTACAAGCTGCCACTGTAACTGTAGACTGGTGGCAGTGCCACAGTTGGGTGAGTCAGATCGATTGCAAAGTCCTCCACGGTGTTCAGTTACTGTCACGAGTCCAGCTCCACTTTAAACATCCATCCTCCATTTTCACCTCATCTCTTAAGCCCCTTTCACATAGAGCGCTGATCCCAGAAAATTGCCATAGAATTGCTAGAGGGCCTTCTGTGTGAACGCAAACACGTCCCAGGATTGATTCCGGGATGGGGACCTTAACATTGCTTGGGATTAGTCCCGGAACGTTCATGTTGCTGTAAATAAACAACAAAGTTTGCACATCAACATCTAATGCCTGATCAGCTGCCATGTTGTTTAAAGAAATGCAAACACTTCCATTGTTGTACAACAACACTACCGTTTTCGACGCGTACATTACACATCACGTCTTTACGGGATGTGTGTGTGAACGCACGCACAGATTCCTGAACATTTTTGGTACTGTGAATGAACAAATAAAAACGATCCCGGGACACATTATCAGTGTATTTTCCGGAATCTCTGTGAAAAAGGGGCTTTAGATTCACTCAAAATGGAAAAGTCTGTCAGAATTGACCCACCTTCATGTTGGTCCAAACCCATAGCTGTGTCCGAAATCGCACACTGTATAGTAGGTACTACATTTGGTTACATACTTGAAATGCACTTAGTATGAGAGTATGAATGTGTGAAGTATGAATGAAATTCTACCATGTTGTCACTGTCTTGTGACCTAAGATGTCAGTTGTTTATTTACTGCCATTTTCAAACCCTCTCCTGTGGCCTTGTGGGATAGTAAAGTGTCCAGTGGATGCACACAGTAGCAGGTCATCTGGGTACTTTTCAGCTACTGTTTCATGAATACTATGAATTCAGACAAACCTTTTTTTGCCTACTATATTGGCATATTCGGATGCGGGGCATCACTTTATTTCTTCTGTGAAAGAAATTTGAGGTGGTTAGTAGCAAACGAACAGACTCAATGCCTTGTATAGGTGTGTCTAACAAACATCATACTTGATTATTTTTATATAAATCTGTTTTTTTGTGTGTATTTGTACAGGAAGAGGTCAGAGGTCAGGTTGTGAAGGAGGATAATCAACTTGCCCAACATCACAATGAGGAGAATTATGAGGAAGAAGAAGAGGAGGAAGAAGGCAACGGGGATCAACCCCCCGTTCGCAGGGCAGAAATGTGAAGCGATTGAAAGGAAGGACAGCCATTCGCTGCCACGTTTGGATTGGGTTTCCCACACCATCCTCTTAAACATTGTGCCGGGAGATGGCTCTGTTGGGTCGTTCTGATGAATAGGAAATCGGATTTTCTTCCATTTTTGTGCAACTCTGAATCCGAGATGCACCACAACGCCCAACCACTTACAGAGCAAACACCTGCTGTCTGCCTTTACCGTGCGTCTGTCTGTCATTTCTTCTTCTAAGGAGCAGTGAATATGTTCAGTTTAAATGCTGTTATATCTTGCGTTTGATTTCTTAGGCTGGATGAGAATCTTAAAGCATAGATTTCAACCACCAGAAACTCTTGCACTGAAACATTTGCCATTTTTATTCAGTTGTGGCTTCACATACAAGAAATATTCCAAGTTTGAAGTAAACCCTTTAGAAATAATAATATTTTAAGTTAAGACTGATCTTGATGGAGAGGCAGCGGTCACCAATCAGCCTTAAATCCTCACCTGGTGTTGCCCAAACTTGTTGAGGAAAAATGCAACGCGTAAATATTGTATCATGGGTGAGTTTGGCAAGGTGCTTGGGTCAACAGATGTCACTACAATAATGTTTACATGTGATTCAAGCAGATAATTGTAGTTGTTGAAAGTCATTTTTAAATGCTGCACTGTATGTGCTTATTTACCACACTGCTGCCTAAACATAAACCAAATTCATTTAGTTAAACATGATTTTTATTTGCTTTTCACAAAGTGCCTCGTAGACATTATAGGGAAAACTTCCTCAAATGCTGCCTATCTTGCCAGGATGATTTGGTTCCTGATCTCTTTGTCGAATGTCTCTGTTATGGAAAACTATTTGCATTGAATTTGTTCTCTTTTCTTTTCAAGTCGACCAGCCAACTACTTTTCTAGTATAAACTAGTACTAGTGTTCTACGTGCTACTGGACCTGGTCCTCAAGTCTTTTCGTTACTGTTAGTCTTTAACATATGACATTAGACAGCAGAGAAATGAATGGCACATTGGAAATTAAAATGAGAATTAAGAAGAGACATTATATTCAGATGTAGAATTTTGAATATGCAAAAAGTAAACAATGTTTGGATTAGCTTACTCAAAATGATTTGTTCTGAATGTATGCTAAATCACTACAATATTGAAAAATTTGTATTTATTTTGTCTTGTATTTACTTGTTTTTTTTATATTATATAAAATGAAATAATATTGTTTTGTCACCTTTTTTTATTTCCTGGGACGCATATGATTTTGAGGTTTATTAGTTGATATAATATTGGTGAAACCAGCTTTCCTGTTAAGTGTTAAGCTTTAATACTTTATTTTTAAAATAAATATATTATGTTTATAGATTTTTTTTTTCTTCTGTTCTGCAAGTGATTTACAGAGAAATATTTTTGTGCCGTTTTGTTGATAATGGCATTGTGAGCGGAATAAAAATTGGGGAAGGATTAAATGCTCATCTTTTAATCATGCACAAAGTCTGGCGGGTGTGCTGATGTTTGGAGTAGAGGAAATATCTCTTCGTCTAATTACATAAATGTAAAGATGAACCTAAAGCAAAAATAACAGAGTGCTCTGCTTTTATCTTGCAGTTCCTGGAAGGCTGATGAGATGCAGCAGAAGTGGCACAGAAGTAATGTGTAGATTCATGCCACAGTTCTGCAGTCAGTCTTAGAGAACCAGAGCCTTGGATGAAATAGTAAAACAAGATGGACTATAGATCATCCCAAAAACATTTTCTACCTCTCATTCTTAATGAAACGGAACAAAATTGGTCTTGGTACTTAGTGGTATATTATTTAGGCTGTATGATTGTGTATCTCTTTATGAAATAGTAAATGTTTTTCTTCAATACATATTGGCCACAATTAATGTCACCCTATGGCACCCTTTTATTCAATACTTTTTAAAAACTGCTTTTGCCAAGATAACCAAGAAGAGATTTTATATCTCAATGGGACTATCCTGTTAAAATAAAGGATAATAATAATAAATAACAGCTTTTGAGTCTTCTCCTATAATGCCTGATGAGATAGGAGAACACCTGACAAGCGATCAGAGATCATTCCTCCAGAATCTCTTCAGATCCTTCAGATTCCCAGATCCATGTTTGTAGCTTCTTTTTCTCTCAGCCCACTCATTTTCTGTAGGGTTCAGGTCAACGGACTGGGATAATCATGGCAAAAGCTTCATTTTGTGCTTAGTGACACATTTCTGTGTTGATTTTGATGTTTATTTTGGATCGTTGTCGTGATGGAAGATCCAAACACATCCCATTATAAGATTTCTAGCAGAGGTGGTCAGGTTTTACTTTTTTTTTTCATCTGTTGATGTAACTAACCCACCAGTATAGTTAACCGTGGGCATGGGGTACTTTTTTATCCCTGTTTGCATCAAACCCATCTGGTGGGTTAGTTACATCTGATCATAAAATCCAATCCCTTTTGAAGTTCCAGAAGTGTCTGACAACTAAATATTTCATTTCATAATCATGTTTTTATATGAGAGCAGGGGATTTTTTTTCTTGAAACCCAATAAAAATGTTGTTTATTTTTTAAGCTTTCTGGCCACAAGACCAAATTCAATTCAAGGCTCAAATTCTGATTATTTGGTTGTTTATAAGGGTGTTCCTCAAGGCTAAACACTGGGTCCTCTGCTCTTCTGTGCCTTAATGACCATCCCAAAACTTGCATGCTCACGCTCTTTCATTCATCTTTATGCAGAAGACACTTATTTACTCTTCCCACTCTCATACATTCAGTTCTCTCTGCAGTCAGATTTTAACTCATTGCAGGATTGGTTTTACAAAAACAAACTTGTCCTCAATAAAAAGAAGTCTTGCAATATTTTTTTTTTTTTTTTAAAGATGCCCCTTGCATTCCTTTGATTTAGATATTAGTTTTAATGACGGGTCACTCCTCTAAAGTTAATGTATTTAAATATCTTGGTCTTTGGCTTGACTCGAACTCTCCTTCAAGCCTCACATTAATTGTATCAAAAAATCGTATGGTTGCTTATGTTCTCTTTATCGCTTAATTCATTGTTTTTCATTTCAAATCAGAAAAAGATGAATCACCCAATTCATTCTTCCTATTATTGACTATGCAGACATTATTTACCAAAACACTTCAGATGCCAATTTAAAACCTGTAAATGTCATTCACAATTCTTTGAGATGTCCTTACAGAACCCGCCATTGTACGCTGTATGGAACTCTTGATTGGCTCCAACCAAAATCCTGAAGGCAATATCGCTGGTTCCAGTTTCTATTTAAATGCGTTTGTAACCCTACCGTCGTAGTTCTGCTTATAGACAGGCTAAGAACCTACTGTAGGAGTTATCTAAATCTAGATTCGATGAGGAGGTTGGTTATGTACTAATCATATGGTCAAAAGACTCATAGATTCCAATCCAAAGGAAGCACGAAACAATAGATTAAAGTTTGAATGTAGTTCTTATTCAATTTATTTTCCTTATTTTCTTATTCAAAATTCAATATTTAGTTCAGTTCACACAGCAGTAACATTCATGTTAGCAAATCAGCCACAACTTTTGAGATCTCATGAAACAAAACAAAATGGAAAAATCTTTCAAAGAAAAAATTTGTTACCCTTGAGTGCACTCAAATATTTTAACTGTCCAACCACCCCTTCAATACTTAGCGTCCATATCAAACCACCCAATGGAACCGTTGCAGTGCTGTTAGTTGAGGCAGTGGACCAGAGAACCAGGCACCAGGGCGAACAGAAAAGAATCCAGCTTCGGTGGAAAGAACACCATGGATCCGGGACCAGAAGAAACCTGTGGGGTAACATCCACTGCTATTGTAGATAGACAGACTGTTTTTTTTTAATCCACTGTTCAGGACTTTATTGGGGCAAAATTAACAGGGTTACACGTTAATTTTAATTGCCCTTCTTACTTAAAACAGCTTTTGGTTCCATTTACATCGTCCTATCCCTTTCGACACATGCAGCATCCGTTTTTCTGTGTCCCAAGAATTTTTTACTAAAGTCGGCCGCAGGTCATTCCAGTACAAAGCTCCATCTGACTGGAACAAGACCAATCTTTCCGTCTTCATAGGACTAATCTTCTCATCTGAAAATAACCTGCTCATGTTTTTAAATTAAGGTTTATACCAACGCTTATCAATTATCCTGTTCATTTTATTTTTTATATTTCTGTTATCTCTCAGGGTGCAGGTACATTTTGATTTTCATGTTTGCACTAAAATGTATGTCCTCTTGTGTGTACATGCTACTGTTTGTCTAATACAGTTATAGACTGTAGGGGGGGGGGGGGGGGATATAGGGGAGTGAGCTATTTGTATTTATTTAACTGCTATTTGTTTAACTGATATATATATATATATATATTTTTTTTTTTTTTTTCAAAAATGAGATGTCTCAAGGGGCTATCCTTTCAATAAATTCAAACTCTTCCAGGCAGATTTGTAACTTCTTTAGGCTACTCTATTTTTTTACAGCCACGTTCTAATTTGTGAAGGTCAACAATCCTTTGCTGCACATCAGAACCTAATTATTTGGTTTTACTAATGATGGATGTTAAAGGGAATTTGGCCTTTGTGTTACCTCTTATTTATACTCCTGTGAAACAAGAAGGGACTTTGGCCCGCATATCTGCATTGTGTTATCATTTCAGGCAGCTGTAATAAATCCTTCAGGAAATGCTGGAAAAAATTATTACCGTAGGGAAGCAGAGGTCTGCTGACAAACAAAGTTGCTTCACAGATTTAATAAGCTCTATAAGGCCTAAAATTTTGTCAGATCTCTCGTTTCTCTGTTCTTTGCTTTCCCGCTCCTCAGCTCGGGTTTCAGTGGCGCTGAAATTGACACCAAAATTAAAACAAAACACTGAAGCGCATATGAATTAGTGATCGCCGCTGAAAAGATAAGCTAAACTTAAGAGGACAATGGCGGGTCATGATGAATGGCTTTTGAATGGGAACTGAAGCCTTGAGCATATGCAGTGGTTACAGCCAGTGTGCGAATTATGCTTTCAAGGGCATATAGCACTATCAATGAGGTTTATGTCGCACTCAATGTCACGCTAAATGTCAAGATTTCGTAGGAAAATACAAAATGTTTTGTGCATTTTGTATGTAAATCTAATAATGACAGTAGGCTTCCTAAGTTTTGCTGATCGGCCGCTACAAGCGGTCCACTGTTGCTATGGTTACTTATTTAGGTGCTAGCGATTTGCGGTTACATTTGCGACAATACAATTTTAAAATTAAGTCTTATCATTTTGAAACATTTGTAAACACTTAAAATATACACATATTATGTAATCTGATTAAATCTGTAAATGTTTGTTTAATAGTATAGCTTGTTTCCGCAAATTAATAAAAAGTAAAAAAGGATAATTTAATTGCGACTTTTATCTCACAATTCTAACTTTTTTCCTCACAATTAAGAGTTTACATGTCACAATTCTGACTTTTTTCTCAAAATCATGCATCTCTACGTGATATAAACTTGCAAGTTAAGAAGTTGTTAAGAAGTTGTAAAGAGATAAACTCGCAATTCTGACTAACGAAATTGCGACCATATCACAATTATGAGACAATAAGTCAGAATTGCTATATAAACTCACAATTACGAGAAAGAAAGTCGGATTTGTGAGTTTATATCTCTTTATAACTTAATATCACACAATTCTGACTTTAACTTGATATTGCAAGTTTATATCGCAATTTTGACATTATAACGCAATTTCAAAAGAAAAGTCAAAATTGCAAGATATAAACAGGCAATTGTAAGAAAAAAGTTAGAATTGTGAGATAAAAAGTCACAATTATCTTTTAATTTTTTTTATTCTGTGGCAGAAACAAGCTTCCATATAAAGGAGACCATGACATACAAAGCACGAGGCCCAATCTTTCCCACATGACCATGACCACGGACACAGATTTAATTTAAATTTAGGATATTGTTCATATGCCTCTGTCCACATTAGCCTGTGAGAACATGAAACGCGTGGCTGTGACATCATCAGTTTTATCTGCTGCTAACCACAGTGTCACATGACTGTATCTGATTTAATCTCTGTGCCCTTTCTTTACACCAGCCAAGCTTCAAGCAATACCACCCAAGAACTGACTCGCCTGTCAAAACAGCCATCAGGACAAAGTGTGAACTAACCAAAGCCAAGGGTTGGCTGGTCATTGAGCAACCAAATAGCCCGAATTACATGCAGCTGACATACTGTGACCTAAACAGTCAAAATACAACAGAAGCACTATGATCCATTCTATGTAGCAACCCGTGCTTTTATAATAGTATTTTCTCATTTATATCTTGGCTGCTGCTGTCTTAAATTGATGCAGTTTTATTTTGAGTAGATGAAATGTGTAAATGTGAAGTACAGGTACAAAAATAGCTTTAATAAGTCATTAAAAATGTTCTCTTATCAGCTCAAAAGAGTGCATTTAAGAGTTTACTAATTATACAAGTGCATTTATGGAGCTTTCTCAGTTCACTCTGACAGTACAGTACATTGGATTCAGATCTTGGCTTCAGGTTCTGCTGTTTCGATGTCAGAGAATGGTACAGAATCTGGATGCTTCTGGTGAGGAGGGAGGCACGGAATCTTCCGGTAGCTTTGGAATGCCATCCAGAACTTGAAGTTTTGGCAAACAGAAGAACACACTGCAGAGGAAACGGTACAAATCTCAAGGTTAGACTTTAAGGTTAGACTTGGCTCGCTTCAAATAACCCATCACATCTTTGGTCAGCTCTTTTTTTTTGTAAATGATATCTTCTGGCATAGCTATTAACTTGAGGCATAATGTGATTTTGAAGACAAATTATGCTGTATGGCGTTTTATAATAATTAAAAGCTGTAATTAGCTGATTCGTTTTAATCAATCCACTGTTTTGACAGCAAGTTATTAAAAGCTCAGTGGTGTTCTATATACCCTTGTGAAAAAGAAGTTTGATTAACTGTATTAAATGTGCACTTGTAGTGTACTTCAAATCTTAAAAGTGTATTTTTTAAAATATGTACTTGCAGATAATATATTATGATGAAATAAAAGACCACTTAAGGGTATTTCCAATACACTTTTCATGTTTCTTAACACATTTAAAGGGATAGTTCACCCAAAAATGACAATTCTGTCCTAATTTACTCACCATTAAGTTGTTCTAAACCTGAATACATTTTTCTTCTGCTGATTAAAATAGAAGATATTTTGAAGAATGTCAGTAACTAACCAAACAGTTGATGGGACCCCATTGACTTCCATAGTATTTTTTTTCCCATACTATGGAAGTCAATGAGGTGACTTCCCCATACTATGGAAGAGAGGAGCGCTAAAGTAAAACCCTGCCCTCTGTTCAATATTCCGTTTCACTCGGAAATGCGTCACAACACTTGAGAAAAGTCGTTTGCAACTTCCGGTTCACGCGGACTTTAAGTAAAAATAAATTGTTATAAGTTGTCAAGGAACACGGCGACTTTTTGGGACTTAAGCTTATTCACCGTATCCCCCAGAGTTAGAGACGTCTCCGTGCGTGCCGTAACTCTGTCTGACGCACTCACCGCTAGCCTAGCTTAGCACAAAGACTGGAAGTAAACGGCTCCAGCTAGCATACTGCTCCCAATAAGTGACAAAATAATGTATAAAATTAATAATAATTTTCCTATTTACATGTTATGATTTTGTATAGTCACAGCGTGTACAAATAACAAGGTCACATGAGACACAGCCATCTTCTAACCGTACATGGGAACTATATTCTCAGAAGGCGAAGCACTGCTACTTCTGCGGAGTGATTTGCTCGCAGCACCTGAGATGCCCCGTGGTGAGGAGCAGAGGGTTCACTCAGAGTGTTGCGCTAATCACTCCGGCCAAGTAGCAGTGCTTCGCCTTCTGAGAATATAGTTCCCAGTGTGTATACGGTTAGAAGATGAATAGTACAGGTGTGACTATTTTTTTCAGGTCCATTTAACCTCTTTGAATCATGTCCATAGCAAGTGCCAAAGTGAAAAGATTTCTCTCACCGTGAGCGGTAGTCCTCCTGAAACTGGCAGGGGTTGCATTTGAGGGTCAGAGATCGGAGCGGCGCGCTCCTCAACAGGGACAACTCGCCCAGAGAGGAAATACTGTTTTCAGACAGGCACAAGTGCTGGATCTCAGGAACCTTTGGCAGCTGACGAATGGACGTCAAGTTGTTCCGGTGAAGATTCAGGATTTTACATCTATAACACATGCACAATCTCAATCACAAGTGTTGTTAGTGAATGTAATGTGTCACAATGTTCTGCCTCCATACGTATAACTCACACTAAAAATTGTATGAATGATAAAATATTAAAGCAAGCAGTATTATTATAAATATTGATATTTACTGACACCGATTGCGACCTAAGTGTCCTTATTATTAATGTTTCATTCAGTAAGGCAACACCTACTGTAATTATCAAAGAAAAATATTAGATTTTTCATATTTCATATTTAGAAATTGTGTCTAGAATATCTGCAAGACATGTTCTGGGGGGAGGGGGGGGTCACAGAAATGTACTGATTATAAATTAAATATTATGATAATATAAGCAACGCAAATATAATCTTTTATTAGTAAGACCCATCTTCAAATAAAATCATGTGATTAAAGAGGCTGAGTTTGATGCTGATACATAATTAACAGTTTCCTTCTTACTGTAAATTAAACTCTTCATATGAAATTACAGCACACAGCTAAAGTTGCACTACATGTATTTTTACACAGCCATACACATAATGTTACAAAACAAGCACTGCAATATAATAGGACAGCAGTTATTACAGCTATGTGCAGTTATTACAGTGTAGAGGTTAGTGTGGTACCTTGGCAGTCTGACAGAGCTGAGATCCCTCAGAGCGTTATCCACCAGCTGCAGACGCTCCACACGGATCAGTCTCCTCAGGATGCGGATGAAGTTCTCCAGCTGGTATGGATCTCCCAGGTCCTGATAAGACAAGTTCAGCACCTGCAGTCGCAGAGACAGAACTTTCAATGCAATACGAAGCTGGACAGATAGACTTTTCAGCATCAGTTTTCAGTGTCACATGACCATTCAGAAATCATTCTGATATGCTGATTTGCTGCTCAGGAAACATTTCTTATTATAAGCAATGTTGAAAAAAGTTATGCTGATTAATATTTTCGTGACACCCGTGATACATTTTTTTTCAGGATCCTTCTTTGATTAAAATTAAGTTCAAAAGATAGATGGATGGATGGATGGATGGATGGAAGGACGGACAGAGATAGATAGATAGATAGATAGATAGATAGATAGATAGATAGATAGATAGATAGATAGATAGATAGATAGATAGATAGATAGATAGATAGATAGATAGATGGATGGATGGATGGATGGATGGATGGATGGATGGATGGATGGATGGATGGATGGAGATAGATAGATAGATAAATAGATAGATAAATAGATAGATAGATAGATGGATGGATGGATGGATAGATTATAGATGGATGCTTGTTTGGTGTCTCACCACACAATTCTCCCAGTTCTCCTGAAGTCTCTCCTCCCATTTCTGTCCTTCATCCTCTCTCCTCTTCCTCCTGCCTCCTCTGAGAAACAGGTCTTCACTAATAACAGACACCTCGTCTTCAGCAGGCCCTGTTTGAGGACATCACTGATTGTCTGTGTCCAGTGATTATATGACACAAAACAAATGAATGAATAGTGACCCAGAATGGCCTCTTACCCTCTCTGACCCTGGGACAGGCGAGCTGGTCTCCGCGGACATCATGCTCCTCGAGCCAGTGCCACGAGGCAAACCTGAACCGACTGGATGGCAACTACACAAAATAAACGTGATGACAACATTCAATGTCCATATATTATAGACAAATAAGGTGTCAATCAAACCACACATGATACTTGAACTTTGAATTGGCTTACTGGTGTGGCAACAATGCCAGAGTCTGGAGTCAGTTCCACAGAGAAAGGAGTGTGTGTGTCGCTTAACTCAGAGTAGTGCGAGTGAGACTTCGGAAAACTTTCACTGCTGGTGTTCACTCCAGAGGAACTAGACAGACAGAGACTGAAGTCATTAATTCGGCCTCATGCTTAACATTCAGATTACATTCAAATTTGAATACATATGCAAATAAAGCTATTTGACTGCACGTTACCTTGCTATGATAAGCTTCCCAGCCAGCAAAAAGTCGTCTATTAGACGTTGAATAGACGTAATTTTTACGGTCTAATTACGGTCCACTGAAGGTTGAAAATGAAAATGAAAATTGAAAAGACGTCAAATTTGTCCAACTTTTCAACGTTTAAATTTTTTTTATAACTTTGACGGAATATGTAAAACTCTTTAAATTTATTTGAGATAATAATGAACATGGTTTGGTAGTTTGTTTTCTCTGTTGTTTTTGCATGTATAACAGACTTATCCTAGCTGTCACTAAACTAGGAAATCCCCAGCTCCATCTTTGAAATTCCGTTCAACATAGGCTATGCTAGGCTACTTCAAAAATTAAAAATATGCGGTTGTTATTTAATGACTTAAAATTAAAATGTAATTATTAGCCTACTTCCTCCGTTCCTTCGTTCATTTATTTATTTATTCATTCAGATTAAATCATAATAAACTACCACTTAATTTATCATATGACACAACATCCTTATAGAAATTTGAATCATAGATTCGAAAGAACACCTACGCTTCCCAAATGTGCTGCCTATGTAGGGAGCTCAGGCTTTGAGACACATCCTCTGTGTGTAATAAGAGCCTGTGCGTCCTTACATCCGCTGGGCTGAGGTTCTGGTGTAGATTACCGTGAACTCTGCACCCTGATCCGGATTAAAGTCACCCACGCCACCCGAGCACACCCGCACATTATATCAGAACATTGTATAAAATGTGCTCACGTTTACGCTGTAAGGGCTATTGATGATGAGCTAGGATTGGTTAAGCTGCTATTTGTAAATACACATTATTTTCAATTCATTAAAACATCATTCAATATTTGTAACATGGATATATACTACATAATGTCACAATAATGTTTAAATATGTCTTAATAACTGTGACAATATCATAATTACCTAAAGCCTATTTAGTCCACGAATAAAATAGCTTTAAAGGTAGCCTAGATCTTCATGTTCCAGTGGTAATTCCCATAAACTATTCAGAAAAAAAATAAAAACTAAACAGTCTTCCAAACATGAATGAGGCAGACAGATCTAAAATAAAAGCCAGCTGATCATGCGTGTTTGTTTCAAACAGTGTACAGAAAAAAAGAAGGGAAAAAAACAACAAGACATCTCCAGAAGACACTGTTCAAAACTTTTCCTACCTTTCGGACATGTCCGTAGGTTCTGACAGATCCCTTTGGCATTTGACATGCAGTGAAGAGTATTATTTACAAGGAATATAGTGCGGTTTCCCATTGATGATGGATGAATAGTGTGCTAAAGTGCGACAGGTGAGTGTGAGCTCTGCGCATGCGCGCAGCAGCGTCAGCTTCAGTGATCTGCGCACGGAGGTCAGCTAGGGCAGCAGTGTGTGTCTAAGGTTGCACTTCAGTGACTTTTGGAAAATGCAATATAGCTGTACCCCTTTTATGTGGTCATCATATTGTCATATTGAGATTTTTACTTTTGAAAGTGAATTTGTCACACCGTAAGACCATTTTATAAACTGTAGTGGGAGGGGGGTAGAGGGGGCCTACAGGGTGGGGTAAAATGCCAGAGTACAAAAAAAAAAAAATCTGAGTACAAGCTTAAAATAAAAAAACAAGCCAAAATAACAGATAAATATGAATATTTGAACCATGCTGAAAATCAGCCTATTTGAAAAATATTGTTAGCTGATCCTAACTGGCTAGCTAGCTAGCTAACTAGCTATTTGAAGCAACACTCAAGGACAAGGCAACAGTAAGAGGTAGGCTATTGTGGTTTATCAACATGGCATACAAGAATCATCCGGCCACTGCTGCTATAGGAGTTCACAATTCCCACTGTTGCCAAACTTGATATGATAGTCTGTTCTTGTGTTGTGACGATGGCTGGGTCTCCAATAAATATTTATGCAAACTGAGACTCCCCTTGACATCTATTGAAGAGTTTAAGGTAGGCCTAATGCTAATGTGAGAGAAGTGCTGTTTCAGAACCGAACACAGAGCTCCAGCTTCAATTACGCAGGGTATGGCAGTGGCCATAATCATAAATCACACTTACAGTGGACAGTGTGCTTGGACTGCACAAGAACGGATGGTCTCCATCATGGCTGGAATCTTCTGCAACAGCACGAAATACTTTGTTCATTTGTAAGATTTCTCTGCAAGCTTTTATCACTCATATTGTGATAAAACATGAAGTAGTTTCAATAGAGATGAAACAGAGTTGGTCTTTATATAGACATTTTACTCAGTTTGACGCTTTGGCATATAATCTCACTGACATTTATCATGCAAAATTACAGACTAGACATATTTTAAATGTTACTGACTCGGTTTACATTTACGTTAACTCCACCAACATAAGTGCATCTATTGTCAAGTAAAGTAATAAATGTTGCTTGTCTTTGAAGGGGATTGTTATAGTTTTCAATAGAGGTTATCTTAGACATCAAAAGTGTGTGCTGGCAGCGTGTGAAAGATTAGAGGCTTTTCTGTATCTATATTTTGGATCAATTCTGAAATTTCAAAACTTCTGTCACTGAAGTAGCACAAGACGACAAGTTGAAGACATTCATCTTTATTTCTGAAAAAGAGAATACAGCTGGTATTTTTTCATCATTTATACCAAATGCACTCTCTCTTGGTCTGCCTGAGTCTCCATGGCAACAGCGCTCCACTACCTGTACATTCGAAACCTTACATTAAATCAAAAACTCATATTTATATAATAAGGCATATTAGTATGTCAGCAGTAGTTCAGCCATGTACAAAACCAAACAAAGGTGGTGAGGGGGTGGGGATAAAATACCTTAAGTGAGTCTACATATAGAGAAGTGCACAAATCCTTGCAATAAATATCAACGTTTTCTCTATGGAACACAATAGCAAATATACAAGAGAAGAAATACAGGAATTACGAATTATGCTGGTGTGGAATAAGACGTGATTGAATGGGAATACATAGAATGGAGTGATTGCAGAGACCCATAGTGTCGGCCCAGATCCGGGCCACATCTACATGTGGATTCAACGCGTACCCGATGTGGGGCCGCATCTGGGCCGACACTATCGCTGCTGTCTGGGCGACTTCAAATATTTACAGCTCTGTATTTCCTGGTACGGTTAAAGCTTATGAGTATCAAAACACAATCACTTTTATAATATAAATATCTTGTTTATATAATATTTTCCTGTGTGTTTAGAAAACCATGGCAAAGTAATGAGTTTGCTTTCTGTGATGTAACTCGTGGTTGGTAGAAGAGAAGCATGAACTCGGCTGAGCGTCACGTTGTGATTTGCTGGGCTTTTACATGTCAAAGTTGTTGTCAAAGGGCTCGATGACTTCAGGATTCATAACTCTGCCCATGAAGAGGATTGATCCTATTAGAAAACAAAATAAAAACAATTAATTAACAGCACAACTGATAACATTCACAGAAAAACAACAACAACACAATCCTAAAATAAGATTTGTGCTTTACACATTACAATACCATTCAAAAGTTTGGGGTCAGTAACATTTTATTTTATTTTTTAAAGAAATTAATACTTTTATTCAGACACCTTATATTGATAAAAAAAATTGACAGTAAATGCAGTAATGTTACAACACAAATCTATTTCAAACTAATACTGTATTTTTGGACCTGAAAATAGTATCACGGTTTTCCACAATTTAAGCAGCACAACGGTTTTCAGCATTAATAATTAACAAAAAATGTTTCTTGAGCAGCAAATCAGCATATTATAATGATTTCTAAAGGATCATGTGACCCTGAAGACTGGATGCTGAAAATTCAGCTTTGCTATCGTAGGAATAAATATAAAACAGTTATTTTAAAATGGAATAATATTTGGTAACACTTTATTTCAATAGTCCACTTTAGACAGTCTACTAACTATAAGTAACTTTGCAACTACATGTCAACTAACTCTAGAGTATTAGTAGACTGTCTGCTTAGTGCTTAATATCTGCTAACACTTTATTTTGTTGTTCCCCCAACATAAATTCTTCTAAGTTACTTGGCAATTAGTTAATTTATTCTACTAACCTAAACCCTAACACCTAACAGTCTACTGACAGTCTACTAGTTGCAAAGTTACTTATAGTTAGTAGAATGTCTAAAGTGGACTGTCGAAGTAAAGTGAAACCCTAATATTTTACAATATCATTGTATTTTTATCAAATAAATGCAGCCTTGGTGAGCATAAGAGACTTCTTACAAAACAAAAAAATCGTACCGACCCCAAACAACGGCAGTGTTTATTGTTGTTTTTTATAAGTGTTATGGTCATGGGTTTTTGAAGATGGCATGTACCTGTTTTTCTGTTTCTGATGACGAAGAAAAAAGGGTGGTCAGCCATGACCTGTGGGTAAAGCACCAGCGTCCTCGTCAATGCGATCATACCTGTAAGAAATTGCAATTAATTTTAATAATTTTTGATTCAAATTAATTGTAATATTTTTGTGGGGTTTAAAATGATGGTGTAAAATCCTTGGGGGAAACATTTTAAGTAGTTTGGCATGATCTTTTGGTTTAAAATATTCATATTTAAAAAAAATGTTTGTTCACTAAAAATCCGTTCTTTAGCGTCAATGCTACATGCAGGAAACCCTTTCTTGTTACATGACACGAGAACCATAAAACTTGGAATTATATTATATTCTTCCTTCAAGCCCTCAAGGTTAGTAAGTTCTTTTATGAATTATCAAATTGTCCTTGTTCTGCAAAATGCTATTTAACTGGTATAACCTAATGAAAAGAATGGACACAAAATTTCCCCCCAAAAATAAAAATCTACTTTCAACTTTACAGAAGCCACAAAAAGGTCCAATAAGTGCAAAATGTTTTCAGGATCAACCCTTCATCAGTGTCATAAGTGACAAAGTATCACTGTAAACATCCTAATACGTGTGTTGGCACAATACATTGTCACATAAAAGAGCAAAGTTATTATCACTTATATGAATATATGACCATGACTCATTTCTATAAGCACTTAAGATCCTATCTCAAGTCCCTATATCTTAGGTATGAATTAAGAAATGGCCATGAATTTATTTTTTTCTGTGAAAAAATATTTGTGCATGGTTTACAAAGATTGTGGTGCACATCTGGTTTGCATATTTTTGAATATATATTTCTATCATTATTGAAATATCATAAATACCAAAAGAAATTAAATACCAAAGTCACGTTGGTTTATTATAAATACATAGGCTTATAACTAAGGCCTATAATTGTACAACTGTTATTGGACAATTGTGCATGTGGAATGTATTTATTTAATTGTATTACATTTCAAATATGCATGCATGTTTTTTTAAAAACATATTTTACAAAGATTACACATTTAAATCCTTTTCATAATTTCGAACTTCCTTGTTTGTTTTTAACATAAATACAGAACTGATATATAAAAATTAATATTAAAAGGATTTAAGCAACACTACATGACGCTAAGTCAACCCTTCATAAGCCTTGATTAAAAAGACTCGTGTTGAACAGAAGGGGGCGCTTTTAGCTTGTCTGAATGTACAAGATTCTCAAAGCAATTTACTGCAGTGAGAAAAAAAGCGTGTAGAGAACAGACAGAGAAAGGAAGGAAGGGGAGGAAAGTAAAGGTGCACAAAAGGTAAAATTGAGAAACGGTGATAAGAAGAAATGCAATTAGAAATGCAATTAGAGAAAGAATATTAAATGTGTAATGTAATTATAGTAGAATGTGCCAGTAAAATAGAGATTAATGTCACCTGATCCTGCGGCCCCCTCGGCCCCTTCCTCCGTCACCTCCAGGTAAGCCTTCTGCACAGCCTTCCCGATAAACAGATCCTGTCCATCTGTACACAGACAGAATATGTAAATAAAGAAGATTACAGAATATAAAAAAAAAGAAATTGAATATGCTAAGCAAGTTATTTCCATTTATTTATGAGCTGGTGTAATCAGGGATGCAGAGCAGTGTATAAAACGCATACAGCTCATACACAGATTATAGTTTTAAGGGCATATTTAATACTGAAATAGAAAAATTGAACATGAAAAAAAATAGTTTTCTTATTTTCACCACACTCAACACAGAAAACAAGATAATTTCAGCTGAATAAAAACATGGTGTATGCTGCATATATTATATGATCATCACAATTAGGCTTAATAATAATAGTAATAATTATTATTATATAGCATATGTAGCCTAAATGGATAAATAGAATGTTTTTGCTGCTGAAAATGTGGGTGATGCTTGTATGAGCAAAAGTCGGCACCACAATAGCTGGGTGGTTGCCTGAACAAAACAAGTGCGTTACATCCTGTCCTTGAGCTGTCAATCACATTTTGATCATCTGCGTACATGTGCAGAATAACAGAGCGTTCTCATAGGTCAGCGGGTTTGTTTTATCGATTACCTGTCACCTCGGCTGTCATGGCTGACAGATCGGCATCTTTGGTGAAGATGTTCTTGATGCCCAGCTGCTGCAGTGTGTCTCTCAGATCGATCTTTTGTTCCACCTTGAATCTGAAAAATGATCAGGTCAGCGTGAACTTTGTCCAAAAACAACAAGTACTCCGGTTTTACATGAATCAAAAAGCATTTATAAATGAAATGCAAACAGCTGGTAAAACAGAGCACCGTGTGCCTCACCTGGGCAGGTAGACCTCCACCTTCTGCCTCTTGACGTTGTTGGCCCACTCCTCCAGCAGCTGGGCTTTGATGATGGGCTCCAGGGTGGCCAGAGGAACCTCCTGACGGGGCAGAACGATCATCATGCTCATGTCTTCTCCTTCATAGACCATCTCCAGGACCTGGTACGCTCCACCCGCCTCTGTGGTGCCATCGCTGAACTCTCCTGATGATGGAGAACATGGCGAGGTTAGTGATTATTAAATCTACTGAATGACGGAGAGGATTTCAGTAGGATGATGAAGCCATGTTACTTTAGTAGGATTGAGATACTATAATAGCTTTCATTAATATTTTTCAATTTCATTTTAGTTAAAGTTTTAGTAATTTTGTCATTTTTAAATGTTGGTCCTGGAATAGCATTCTTCTACTAATTGTGAAATTTAGCAGGATGTTTTAAAGTTCTGCACTGAGCCATTTCCTCGTAAGCTAAGGTAGGCAATTTCAGAGAGGCTAGCAATATCAAGCTAGCTTTGAAAGCATGAGATCCCACCCTCCCTTCAGAGCGTCTCCAAAGCCACGCCTCCTTCAAAACACATGATCATAACTCACACTGCAGCGTCTGCAAAGCGTCACGAGAGACGGCGTTAAACTACCTCATGTCTCAAAGCACATAACATTACAATAATAATGAATGTGAACAATTTAGAGAGCTCTTACTTTACTTACCGGACTGCTTCAAATTCATTTCGGCATTGATATTGATGACATAGAAACGCATAAATCCGAGTCTGAGGATGTGAACAGCTAGAACGTCATGGGTTGCCTTCTCTTAATTATGGTAGTTATGACGGGGAACTGCGCGAACGCAGCATAAGCTTGTTGTTTTGGTTCAGGAGGAACTGTAAAAATGGCGCTCGGTGACTACAACTCTACATAACCTCATGACGTGTGATGTCTGCGCGAGTAGCGTGCGCGGAAGTATGCAAATACATTGAGAGCAGGGTTCAGTGCAACAAAAGTAGCCCCAAAATAGGCCAATGCGATTTTCTCCTTCGGGCGGCCGAATTCTCCACTGAATTTGTACATTTGTATGTCTAGGGGGTGTTTTGGGGCTGTTGGAATACATACGGGGGTGGAAATCAACCCGTGGGGGGAAAAAATTGACCTGGGGCAACAACTTAAAAGTAGCTTCAACGGGAAAACCGCAAACTTGGCAACACTGATTGACAGGCAGGTAGGACATCCTATCTACACTACCTTTGGACTACATTTTTTGGTCCTGAGACTTCCACAGACCATAATGTACATTTTTAATATTTAGACCACTTCTATTATCGATTGCTATCAGGATGCAAAAAGAGTTTCAACCAGTTTAACAAAAAGTGTTTATGAAAAACATTACCTACCCTGAGCCAGAATATAATAGTGACTTGACCAGGACTAAGCAACAACGCATGACAACAAAAATGCATTTTCAATATTTATTCCTTTTTAATTCATGTAGTGTAGAGGAGATTTTTAGCTATTGAAAATGCTGTTATGTTAAGGGCTACGCAAATCAACCAGTATAACAAAAAGTGTTTATGAAAAACATAAAACCTAGCTATATATCCTCCTGGGACCCAGGAATAGACTTTTGTCCACTATAGTGGACATTATATTTTAGTAAATTTCTCTGACACCATACATGTCACAACCTGGGTGTCCTGTAAAGAGCACAGTCAGGGCTTTTCAGAGATACCAAATGTTTGGAGGTTTCACTATGAAAACAACTTCTCCTTGGTCTTTAAAAATGTCTGACATTAATTTAGTGATCAAATGTAGCACTCTTATGGAAATATGATAATATATTGGAATTATAATTTAAATCGGACTACTTTTCAAATTGTATTTAATAAACCAACATCTCAGGAAAACGTTATGGGGTTTCAAATCAAAAAATGACTTACTGTTACAGAACAGGGCATTGATTTCATACCAGGACTTAAATCATGTTTATCAGACATTTTTGGAGACACAACAAGTGAATATGGAAATATATAATATATCAATATTCCTATGAAATATTAGATATTATTATTCAAATGTTGCTAATTATTACTCCAATTATTACACTTCTTTTTTCATTAAATATTGCTCCAAGAACACATCAATGTGCAAATTAGACACAGTGTATAGATACATTACATTGGATGGGAATTCATGGCCATTTAACCCACATATTGCATAAAGTAAAATGGTGTATCAATGCATTCTGTTATATCTTTCATAAAATAGTTGAGAATCATCTTTATGGAAATTTTGGTTAAAAAAAATCCTGAAACCCCAAAATGTATTGGTGATTGAAAAAAAAAATCCCATTGTTTTTGCCTATACTGTACATATAATTTCATGTCATTTTATTTTTTAAACAACTGAGTCCTGGTGTCCACTACAGAGGACAAGAAATAATATATTATTTAAAAAATATATATATTTTTTTTACCATTTGTTTCTTACTCTCTAAACAATGTGATGACATGAAAAAAAAAATGAAAAAAAAAAAGACCCTTTCTGGGTCTCAGGAGGTTGACTCTGCTTTTCCCGTTTTTAAGAGCTAGAAAATGCAAATGTTGAAGAGACTGTAGCTCTGTCTCTCATTTACCTTCATCTGTCTTTTTTTGTCGGAGAGATGTATGGGACAAGCGCACTGCAGTGATTCTGTGGGATCTGAAAGTCTCAGCCTGACCAATCCGCAGTGAGCCATGCATACACCACTGCTTTTGAAGACCTCTTCTTACCATGGCTGCATTTATTTGGTTCAAAATACAGTAAAACTATAATATTGTGGGATTTTTCTGCAATTTAAAATGATTTTCTATCTTAATATACTTTAAAATGCAAGTTTATTCATGTGACAGCAAAGCTGAATTTTCAGTAGCCATTATTTTCAGACTACTCTTTTCAAGCCAGTATTAATCCTTTAATTTTCTAGTTAGACTCCTGCAATCACTCCATAAGAAAACACATACAGTGAATTAATAAAAACTACTAATAAAAAAACCTCATTCAAGCCTGGTCTTACCGTAGTAGAAGTCTCCCTGCTGGTACATCATCAAGGTCTGAACTTCACTGCCATCATCCTTGGTGAAGGAGAAGGTTCTGGTGTTTTCTGGTCTGAACTGGTTCTTCCAGCTGCCCCTGAAGTACACAGCATTTACCAACATGATCATGGTGGAGCTGCTGAAGTCGTCGGCAGACACCAGGTTTTGGATTTTGCCTGCAACAACAACAAAAACCCAGACTGAAAAAAAAAACGCGCCATGTCACAATCCTCTCTTTCTCGGAACCGGAAGACGGCATGATCTCTTCAGTGGCATAAAATCATCTCTCTTCCAAAGCCCTGGGATTTGTGCTGGTATCTGACAGTCCTCTTGCAAAGGCTAAAGCTGACTGTGAGAAAATGGATCTGCCTGGAAATGGATTGGAAATGTCATTATTATGCAGAATATGACTGATCTGCCATTATCTACTTTAATGTCCTCCTTCACTAAAGTCGTGGTAATTCCACTTAACGCCATCTATTCATTTTGAAGAGAGTTTTGCTTGAAAGTAAAATCATTCTAAATTGGATTATACGCTTTGTATTTATTCAGTTGTTAAATGACATATATATTTCTATATAATATATTTGGGGAAAGCAATACTTTTATTCAGTAAGGTTGTAATAAATTGATCAATAGTGACAGTAAAGACATTTATAATGTTACAAAAGATTTCTGATAAAAATACATCAAGCTATTGATATTAATAAGAAATGTTTCTTTAGCGGCAAATCACTCAGCATATTAGAATGATTTCTGAAGGATCATGTGACACTGAAGAGTAATGATGCTGAAAATTCACCTTTGTCATCAGGAATAAATTACATTTTCAAATATAAAACAGTTATTGTAATAATATTTCACAATAGTACTGTTTTTAAAATGTATTTGATCCATTAACTGCAGTCTTGGTAAGCATAAGAGATTTATGATAGTAAAATACCGGCTCCAAACGTTTCAATGGTAGTGTGTGCATATAACTATATTTAAGAATTTTGTGACTTCTAGTCCATGTCTCTTATCTTTGAGGCTATCTATATGTTTATGCATGTACGTATAAATGGACAAACCCTTCAATACACCCCAATACGTCCCAAGATGTCAATACAAGAATGAAAACTATTTGCCAAGCCATTCATCAGGTCTTAGTTAATAACAAGGACACAATTTCAAGAAATCTTCACAAATACAGCAGCACACAGCCAGTTTGAATAATTTTTTTTCCTCAGTGATGTAAGATAACTTACTCTCCGTGTTGTTCAGCACCCAAGAGTTGATGCGTTCAGCCACGGCCGCTGACTCGCTGAAGTCCACCGTCTCCAGCTCCGCTTTGAAGTACTTCTTCATGAGCTGCAGGAAGTCCTCATTGAAGTGAACCCCCCTCTGCAGGAAGAGGGAGTTGGCCAGCCGGACCACATACTGCTCTTCGTCTGTGGACAGGGCCTGGGTCAGGTTACTCAGCAGAGAGAACTCCTCATCTGGAGCAGGGAAGAGAACAACAAAATGCTTTTGTATAATAGGCTGCAATAGTCAGGTCCGGTATTAACAATCTCATTAAAAATAAAATTCTAAATCTCTTCAAGAACATGTCTAGGACATATTTCACTCCAAAAAAAAAAAAAAAAAAAAAAAACTACATTTCACATTACAAAGCAAAATTAATAATAATTTAAATAAATAATATACATTTTATTTAAATGTATTATATGTTTTTTTTGCATTTTTAACGCCATTCCAGCTTCTATGGTTATGTTAATGGCGAGAGCCAGGTTTAGTTATTCAAAAATAAAAAGATGTTTAAAATGTATTTTAAAGATTAAATTTGGATTCACTTGTTTAAAAACCTTTACAAACTTAACAGAATAAAACAAGTTTCTCAAAGGGCATTTCTCAAAGTATTACAGTCCAGCAAAATATGTTTAAAGCGGTCATCGGATGCAAAATTCACTTTTATATGGTGTTTGCATTTAAATGTTTCTTTGCAGTTTGTGGACACAACCAGCATTCAATGGGAAAAATCCATTCACTCCTTTTTTATTAATCCTCAAAAAGCCTAAACACTCAATAATCCAGCTGTTTAGATTTTCTGAACTCATGCTCCGCCCACGACCACTGACGGACTGTCCCGTATTGCTGTCCAGTTGCTCATTATCAATTAAAGAGACATCCACCCAAACGGGTCGCTGTGAACAGAGCTGTTTTTGAGAACCTTTTCTTGTTTTCTTGTGTTTCTTGTTTTACACAACCTTTGAGGAATTTTAACCAAAGTATGTTACAAAAGAATCATTAGGCCCTAAAGAATCATACCAACTAGAGGAAAATGGGCATCCGATGACCCCTTTAATGGACAGTGGATGACAAGTATTTTTATTAATTATTACTTAAACTGTTTGTATATAACCTAAACTAAAATTTCAGACTGATCTTTTCAAGCCAACATTCTAATAAATAAACAAATATTATTGAAATTTGAAAGTTCAAACCATTTGTTGTAGTGCCTTTAATTGATAAAATCACAGAATTTGTTTTTGGAAAATTTGCTTAATTGTAATGCAAATATCATATGACTATGAAAGTTATTCTATTTATGCAAAATATATATTTTCTTTTTTGATTTGTGGGCAAATTCTCACTTGGCTGTGTTTTCGTGAGATTTGCTTTTCACATTTCAAGTCAAACCTAGAATGATACCTATGCTTTTTAGTGCTTTGAATCAAATGCTGTAATGTTATAATTAATTTAGGTGATGGTTGGTTTGGTGCAGAATTTGCTGAAATGCCCTAAAGAAAATGTATAGAAAAAAGTGCATGGTCACTGTTGCGGCCAATAGGGAAAAGACTCAAAAGTTGAAGATGAAAGAGAACATGTAACCTCATGTGCTATAGATTTTGTTAACTGTACCTTCTCTGAAATGACTGTAGCCCAAGGCCTGTCTGATCTCCTCTAACGAAGAGCCGCGGGCGCCCAGCTCCACCATGCCCAGAGCCAGAGCCACGCTCAGCGGGGAGAAGATGATGTTCTCCTCTCCCCCCGTGATCTGGAGCTGGTGGTACAGTCTGACCGAGAACTCTGCCGTCACATCCTCGGGAACGTCTGCCGCCTGGCAACCACACCCCCGTAGCAACATCAGCGGCAAGAGTCCGAGCAGCAACATAGTAAACGTGGGACGAGCTAATGAGAGACAGGAGAGAAAGAGTGAGTCAGAGTCAGAAGGACATGGTACTGGAAATATAACCCCACGTGAACGAGAGGCATCTGTATAGTGTGAAAGAGACACATCATGAAAATATTCGGCATATTCAACATGTTCATGATGCAAAACTTCCAAAACTTACTTACTTCATAAAAAAGAGATCAGGACAGAAGAAAATTCCCTTTTAGTTCAGCAATATAAAACAAAAAAACAAAACAAATGTGATGTTTAAACTAAACTAAAACACTAATTTTTGCTTATTCATGGCTCATTTGGATCATCGAATGTGCACCAAAGACATTGGGTAATAAAGTGAGATTAAATAAAGTATATGTGTACTATTTAATTACTTACTTGTTACTTGAAAAAGTAATCTGATTACTTTAACTCATGTTACTTGTAATTCGTTACCCCAACACTGGTGCAGAGTTTATCAGTTTTGGAAGTGTGTTTCCACCACAGAATAAAAAAAAAAATAAAAAAAAAAGGTAATTCCGAGTTTCTCTCACAATTCTGACTTTTTTTTCCTCTCACAATTGAGAGTTTACATCTCGAAATTCTAAATTTTTATCTCAGAATTTCATGATATATACTCGCAATTGCAAGAAAAACTTGCAATTCTGACTTTAAATCTCACAATTCTGAGAAATAAAGTAATTGCTAGATGTAAACTCGCAACTGTGAGATAAAAAGTCACAATTATCTTTTAAAATGTTTTATTCTGTGGCGGAAACAAGCTTCCATAATCAGTGTACAATTCCAGAGAAAAAAAAAGCATTTTTTTTAAAATCAGTTAATACTGAATCACCTTTTCAAGTCCTAATGTACGTTCAAATTAGCTCTGTTGTTATTCAACCATATGAGTAGGCCTACATGAGGAAATAAAATTGTGTTTCTCTTCTTACAGTTACCGGTGAAATTTTACATTACAGTAAAATATATGGAAATTGAGAACCTGTTTCACTCAGAAATATGCTGCATTATGAAAGTAAAATAGATTCAGATAGAATAGTGTTAACAACCTTGCTTCCCCACAGCAAACGTTCAATGCACCAGCATACCTGCTTATGCAACGAACAAACCCACATTTATTCACAGATATAGCTCTACCTTCATCCTAGAATGGCACAGTCTCCTGGCTTTAGTCGTTGCCAGGCAACAGTGTTTTCCACACAAACAAAGAATGCAGGGGAGAATGTGGCCTTGTGCCATTGTGTGATGGAGATAGAGAGGAACAGGCATGCCCTGCGTAAAGCTATTGCATGTTCTAGAATCTAGAATTATATAAGTTAGATTAACAACTTTTAAAAAATAATAAATGAAAATTAGACTGAAATAATTTAAGTGTTACTATTGGTAAAACTGATTTAAATCGGATAATCTCCTACCACTATGATATAAAAATACGAAGAAAAAAAATATTCCATTTGTTATCAACAACATGAATTACATTAATATTACATTATGTCAGGGTTTCCCAGACTGGGGTTTGTGAGTTTAAATCATTAAAATGAAATCATATTTTTTTATTTTTATTAAAATCAATAATTTAAAAATTAAAAGTCAAAATAAAATAAAATAAAACCCTTACTAAAAAAAGATGAGATCTTTTATTTGTTTACCTGCATGTGACCATTAACCGACACCAGAGAACCGTGAACTTATTATCATTATTATTATAGACTTTTTATTATTCACCTAACTTATTAACTTAAAGGGTGGTTGATTATGATTCCACTTTTCTAACTTTAGTTAGTGTAATGTTGCTGTTTGAGCATAAACAACATCTGCCGAGTTTCAAAGCTCAAAGTTCAAAGCAAAGGAAGATATTTGCTTTTAAAGAAATCGTTTTTTAAGGACTACAACAGACTACAACGATGTGTCTTGCCACTATTGATCAAACAGGTTTGATCCGTCTTTACTACAATTAGCCTGAATAATCTGGGTAAATGTGTAAGCTAGATTTATGCCTATTTTTTTCACATCTTCATGGACACCACAATGATTTCCCTCGTGTGGTAATATTTTTCCTTGTAATTATGTATAGTTTGCAAAAATATGAACTGTGAATATGATAGAAGCATAGTGTATGCGCATTGTGCAAACGCTACATTATGGCCATGCATGCGCCCTTAAAATAGCATCTGAATAACGCTCCACTGACTTTAGACTCGGTTTTTCCTGGTCTGTGGCAGAATTGTTTTCTCAAACTGCAAAATAGCACCAGGGAACGTTTGCGCTGGAACACGGCTCCTCTTTTCACTGAACCGCCCCCGGGAGCGCAAGTTCATTCCCTAATTTACCGACGTCCGCTGTGCATCGGGTGCAAAATAGGAATGATACATGCGTCGACGTACAAAGTCATTTGCGCTGGGTGCAAGATAGGGCCCCATATATTGTCACTTCTTCTTGAGTCTCTCCATCATGTCCAACTCCAGTTTAAACATAAAAGGCAGAACAGTTTCTGACATTTCAGTGTTTGTCTGCATGAGGTAATCAAACAGATCTGCTAACACACACAAGCTTGAAGCTCCGCCCTCTGTGCTGGGAGCAGCAGCTCATTTGCATTTAAAAGGGACACACAAAACGACACGTTTTTGCTCACCCTCAAAAGGGGATAATTTTAACATGCTGTAAATAAAAAATAATCCTAATTTTGAGCTAAAACTTCACATACACACTCTGTATTGCAGGTTGTGCAAAAAAAAAAAAAAAACATGAAAGTGAGTCGTATTTACACCCACTCGAGCGATTTGTTTGCTAAACTAAAGAAGCCGTATGAGCATCATCGAGAAGTTAAAAGGAATTGGATTCGTCGCTTCTCTATCGTCATTGTGTTAAACCCGCCAATAGCGCGCCAGGTGGATTAGCCAGTTTGTGATTGGTTCCCGCAAATTTGGAAAGGAAGCAGGATAGATAAATGTACAGGTTTCCAGCCTGAGCTGCAGGGCGAAATCAAATCGCCGGTAGATCGGGCTGGGTTTACCCAGTCTTGTTTAGCTTAGCAAAAGTTGGGGAATCCCTGCATTACATGTAAATATAAAGTTATGTGAATTTGTACATTTTAACGTGTTTGAAAGACAAAAGCCTTAAAAAAAAAACAGTAATGCATGGTTAAACGACTCTGAAAACACTCCTTAAATGTGAAATGATTTCTGTAAATCCAGTGATCAAATGCTGTGTGGGTCTCAGTGTACAGTGAGGTCATGACTAGTGGCTGGTCTGTGTGTGCAGTTCCACAAACCTGGAAGACCTTCTGAATGTACATTTTAAAGATAAAAAAGAAGTAGTACAGAGGACTCAATGAATTATTAATAATTTACATTGTGAGAATAACATGTAATAATCATGCTATCACTAAAAACGTAACTGTAGTCTTTTTACGAGTATTTTAAAAAGTAATATAATCTAATTTCAGTTACTTTTTGGAATCTGATTATGTAATCCAAATTACATGTGATCAGTAACCTAGCACTGCATACAGTGGATACGCATGTAAAAAGACAGTAAACAAAATCTAGGCATATAAATTAAGCTAACAACAGAAGTTTAAAATTTCTGAATAACATGAAGCAATAACAAATGAAACAAGCAGCTATCAAGGGCCCAAGCATTTTTGGAAATTTTATTATAACTTTCGTAACTAGTTTCATTTCATTTCGTAACAATATGCCAATGTATTCATAAAATCTAAAATTTTACAACAAAATTCAAAATGGCTAACAGCAAAAATGGCCGATATGGTAAAATTCGGTATCGTTCAACGGTTCAACATAATAAACTTTTGGTCGGCAAAAAGTACTGTTTTATGGTGTTGAAGTTGCCAGGGCCTTGCTATGTGGTTGCTAAGATGTTCTGAGTGGTTTTAGTCAGTTGCAATGCATTTACATTTGCTTTTATCCAAAGTGGCATAGGATGTTCGGTGATCTGAAAAATTTCTGATGCACTAGGAGTCATCGATTTTCAATCTATCAAAACAACATTATTACGTGCATCTATTCAGCACCACATGGAATTCAAGTGAAACTTAAACTTTCCTGATCTCTCCATTTCAGATACTCTTGGTTTAAGACGTAGGCTTGTGTAACCTGACCCTGGTGACCGAGGTCTGGGACGAAAAACAGATGGTCACTTGTGAATGGGAGAGAAAAGAGAAAAGTGGGACGACAAGAGAGGGTTCGCCTGAAAACAGCACCAAACCTGCCTGACCTTTCGCTTACCCGTGCTGGATTCTGTACAAAGGTCTGATGGCCACCTGGGAGAACTCAACGAGACCACCAACCAACCTAATGGGACCAACCAGAAACAAAGAAATTCTGGCTCTTGTGTGAGCTGTCCTCTCTAGTGACACTTTATTTGTCAGTAGACCTTCACTGAGAGTAACTGAACTAGTGGTGCTTGCACATGCAAAACCGTGTGGTTTTTAGTGTGTTGATAATTCAGTAGCCTATAGTTCCTTGGGTGGTACTAAGTCTCTAAGGGTATGTATGCGTTTTGTCTATTCATTTACACGACAACGGCGTTTTGGGGCCTGAAAATGCAAGCTTTTGAAAACGATGCCTTTACCGTCTCCATGTAAACAACCAAAACATGAATTTATGAAAAAGTGACGTGATGCGCATGCGTATTACATGTTCACACATGCGTATGCCTTGTCTACTCTAATACATTTTAGTTTGAAAACACATATTTTTCTCTCAGTTTTGGCCTTCCGCCCATGGAGGAGAGTGGTGTGAAGCGAAAACTCTTCAACTCTTCAACTTTTCTCAAAAACGTTTCAAATCTATCCGGATTAATGTAGCCTTACATGTTCACGGGGTGTTTCTTGACAACGTGATATTCCCAACTATTGGCCTGGCATGCATAATACAGCCTTTTTAGTCATTTCCGCAGATCCGTGTGAACGGGGATCGTTTTTTTTTTGTACTGTACATCTTTGGCGTGTAAACATACCCTAAGAAATTCTAGATAGTCTCTAGATATGGATCTCACCTTTGGTTTTTGCCGTTTTGTTGTCTGCCAGGTGAAAAATCATAAGTCTGATCGCCTAAGGTATAATTTATAACAAACAGTGAAGAATGAGTTTGATGGCAAAGTTTAATACTTTTTTTTCAAAACACTAAGAAACTGTCAGTGTTTTTTTATTACCTCAAAGCACAACTGCAAATGTTTTCTGAGAATGTCTGATATCCGGCTGTCATCTCAAGCAAAGCCTAGACAAACCTGTCAGTGTCTGCTCAAGTGAAACAAAGCTTCAAAGCGCCACAAAACTCTTCTCAGTTCCTTTCACAGAGCAATTGCTTTAAATATCCTCCCAACTGCCTTTAAAGTGTACTCAACAACTAGCAAGCGCATAGTGAAGACAGTTTCCGCAATGGGGGCAGCGTAGGCGCCCTTTTCATCTCTTGCTTTTTTACGCTTTTCATTTTGAGCTCAAGCTTGAAATAAAAGAGACTAGAAGGATGTAGAAAGACAATCTGATGGGAGACATTGAAAGACCCTGTTACATAACATGAGTATCCATGCTGGATAGCCATACAATTAAATAATTCAACTGATGCATTGTGTTTCTAGTTAAAAACTACAGCATGTGGAGTCTTTCGCACTGGGGGCAAACCAAAGCAAACAAACTTGGTTTTCCATCAAGTTCTGAATGGATCTCTTATTTCCCAAAGATGATCATTCATTCATACAGGTGTATCTGTCATCATCAGAAGGAGAATCACAGTTGGTGGCACCAATACACATCTATCAGCCTCCTCTTTCCTGACAGGATGGCCCAGATAGAGCAAGGCATGCTGGGTAAACTGCCATCTCTCTCCTCTTCTAGCTCCAGAAGCCTCCAGAGGAGAGACCCAGTGGTGCAGCGCTGTTTAGAAGAGGACACGGGAAAATATGAGGGAGAAGGAGCAGGAAGTGAAATGTCGAGCAGGTTGAGGAATTGGAATGAGACCAAATATATTCAGACAGAAGGCTGCAGACTCTGAGGAGAAGACACACTAGTTGAGGAGTTAAATAGCCATGCACTGACAGCGCAGTGGTGAGGGAACTCCACTGGAGACCACAGAAGTGGAAGACATGGGTCAGCTTTAATTAAACTCTATTCAAGCGACGACACCCACAGGAACCTGCTGAACACTGTTGTACAGGACAAACCACTGTTACCACTGTATCATCTGAAGATACAGATGCAGGAAACTGAGCTAAAACAGACCTGTGAAGACTTCAGGCAAAAGTTTTTGCTGCCTTCAAGTGCACCTGGGAAATTTACTTCTGAGTTGATGACATGAAGTTTTGAAGGTTTATTTATATTTATTTATTTAATATTTTTATTTGACATCATTTTCATTTATGCATGGTATCTAAAAAACGTTCACATAAAATGTGAGTGATTAACTTTGTGTTTGTTGTCTATACACTCTTTTGTAATGCTTTAATATTATTTTTAAATGAACGAATGCCTAATAATTGTTTCAAGTGAATCAATCACTTACAGCTTAATTGTGAGACTGTTTGATCATATGATAACATTTAGTTGAAGATGCACATTATGAGATGTGTTTATAGCATTTTATAAAATAAAATAAATAAAATATATAATTTTTTTTATTTATTGGTTAGTTGGATTGGCACTTCTAAAAAAGTCATTAAAAAAGTTAACCGTTTGCAATTTTTTTTTTTTTTTTTTTTTTTTTTTTAGTTATTCTAAATTTTATATTTTAAATTTTATCATTTAAAGTAAACCTATTTTATCACTAAAAATAACCATTACATATGAAAGTATTATGCAATCATTTAAGACATTCCTCCTTATATACAACCTTTTTGGTATATAGGGTTCTTTAAAATTGAGTCTAGAACCCAACTGAAACTTTTCTTTCAGTGTAGCAGAATTGTTAAGAGGATTCTGTTTTTTATGATTCCGAAAATGTAACTTTTAGGGGTACACCAGTCACTGGGGCAGAACCCTTTAAAGGACATAATTGTACCTTTTTTACTCCTAAAAGTTGCATATTAGTATACGCACCTTGAGGTACTACTATGAACCTTTTTGTTGTAAAAAAGGTACAAAGATGTCATTTTAAGGGTACTGCCTCAGTGACAAGCTGTTGTACCCGTAACAATTTTACACCTTTTTTCTCTGTTTGCATCCATACGTTTAAATCAGTCCAGTGGGAGAAGTTTGCAGGCTAGAAACCAAAGAAATCCAGATTGTGGGGTTTACAGTAGCGAAGCTCTCATCGTGCCAGCAGTCCTGTATATCACCCAGGTCAACACATGGCAGCATCCATCTATCATTAGAGGGTTAGTATCCTGACAGCGTTCAGAGTAAGAGGCTTTGACCACAGTATTTGTGTGTTTGTGTGTGATATTATCTCCTTCCTTCTGCACTGGCACAGCTGTCCAACAGCAAAGCCCACAGCTGGAAAATAAACAAAGCAGGGCCATAAATCCCTGCCACCATAGAGATCACCAAGCGGATGCACGTCACTCTATTATAAATGATACTAGGCATCTTTTTTTTTTAAATGCTAGAATCGCATTTCTCTTTCCATCTGTTATCTGAAAGCCGTTTCCTTTTGACCTTTGCCTGCACTTTTTTAAAGGGACAGTTCACCCAAAAATACAATTTGTCATTATTTACTCACCCTTAAATGCTTTTATTTTTTCCAGTGAAGCTCAAACTTAGCTCATAAAGCAAGCTACAATTCATAACGACCACATCTCTTAAGCAGATACGATATAACACAAACACACACACGGTGTGTGTGTGTGTGTGTGTGAACTGCTTCAAGACAGCAAATTACCTGAGTTTGACTTTACCTCTCCTTGCAACCCAGAGTTAAAAACCTTTTATCCTTCCCAAGTTCAAAGGCAGAGTCATTTCCTCCCTGTGCTGACGAGAGAAGACGTGACTCAGAAATGCAGGCGTCCTTCAAAAACACCCCCCATGAGGGCAAAACAGTGACAAACCCAATCGCTCATAGGCTGCCAATGTTCAGACGCTTCAAATCTCCTCATCAACATTCACGCCAATTCAGCAGTTCTTCCGGTTTATCAGCGGCAGAACAGCCTAAACCATAACAGTCCGCAGTGCTTCTATTTGAATTTTTTTTTTTAAATAAGCTAAATAAAAGAAATACCGTACCGGTGATTAAAATATAGCTAATAGCTAATTATTAAAAATAATGTAATATATAATATTCAAATATTTAAAATTAATTAAAAAAAAAGAACAAAACAGACACATGAAAGTACATAAAGTATTATAGGCTTGCTACAACTTATTAATAATAATTTTAAAAAGTATTAAAAATACAAAATATATAAAAATAACACAAAATAAAAATAACAAACATAAAACTACTTATTATATATAATTAAAATAGTATGGGTTCAGTACATCTTATTATTATAAAAAAAATTATAATATATATATATATATATATATATAAAATAAAATATATAAAATCAATATAAATACAAATATTTGTATTAATTTAATTTACACTATATGCAAATAAGACTAGTGTGATACAATTGCTTAGAAACATTGTCTATAGAAAGATAAATACAGACCATATAAACAGACCTTTTAAAATGACAACATTTCACATGATATGTACAAGCATGTCAGGGGAAATATATATATACTAATATATTATATAATTAATTAAAGGAATAGAGACCCACATATACATATATACAGTATATATATACATATAGATACAAATAGAAGGAGACTAAATGAAAAATGTACTTGCTTTCCAGTAAAACAAGTCGGTCCATGCCGGCCAGTCGTTCTGACCCAGTCAGTTCGCAGGCTTGACACATAACTGAACGGCGTACAATAACAGGAGCTTTGCATGTTTAGAAAGGCCATCACAGATGCTCAAGGAACATGTTCAAAAAGCAACAGTGAAGTTCAATATATTCTGCACACTTAGTGACAAAGCCTTTGAGAGAACACAGATGTTTTTTAATACTCTTTATGCCATCTGTTCTGTCCTGAGGCCAAGCGACGAGTGTTTGCGGGAAGACAAAACTCCGTCAGACCTGGAAAAAATCCCTTTGCCACCACTGAAATTTAAGCTATATATGCTGTACTTACATAGTATACCTTAAAATTTAACAATAAATATGTAAGCCTTATTTAACTACTTCAAAAAATACATACCAATCCACCAGTGTGGTTAAAAAAAAAAGGACAACATCAGTCAAAGCATGCATCAAATTAATTTGTGTGGACACAAAAAAATATATTATTTTTGATAATTATTATTATCATCCACCATACAAAAATAATAATAATATATATATTTTTTTAATTAAATTAAATTAAACACACCTCTATTCAACAAGCAGTATGATTTGAGAAAGAATTTGTTTGTAGCAAAAATGGTGCAGAGCAAGTTACACATTAAAGTACGCTATACTTCTTTGGGTTCTATGGATTTGTTCAAAATTTTAACTCTGCTCATGCAATATTAGAAAACACATTTTCTATATTGCAAACTGTGTTGGTTCTGTCAATACATTCGAGAAAGCACTTGACCTGTCACTTATTCACGCTTCCAAATGAATGGCTCATGCACACCTGCAAGCCAGCAATCAATCTGGGAATCAATATCCACTGATTGGAGGTGACCACCAAGGATTCCACATATGTGCGAGTGTGATTGCGAGCCCTGACAAGTGCTGCAATTCTGTTCCAACTCCTCTGGTCCTTGCAGCTTTCCCCCCACAGCACCATTCTTTAGTCCTCTCTCTTTCCTCATCCTTTTTCTATCGACCCCTCGCTTTCATTGCCTCTCTACTCATACAGATTGCACTTTAACACCTCATTTTCCTTCCCCTCTCCTTTAGTGGCCTCTCTCTATCTATCTATCTCTCTCTCTCTCTCTCTCTCTCTCTCTCTCTCTCTCTCTCTCTCTCTCTCTCTCTCTCTCTCTCTCTCTCTCTCTCTCTCTCTCTCTCTCTCTCTCTCTCTCTCTCTCTCTCTCTCACTCTCTCTCTCTCTCATATACTCCACATTACACACACTCTCCAGCACACATAATCTCCACGTGAAACGCGTCCCACAGAACAAACCAGCTATTTTACACCGGCACTAGCAAAGGGGGGTTTGGAAAGGAGGCGCGTTCTCCATTCTGCTCTCCCCGCGTGTCTCATTTACAGAAACATGAAATAGGATTGTCTTGCAGGAGATGATTTACGCATCCCCAGATACGCCCAGATGTGGGAATGCATTTCTGCCTGCCGTTTGCACATACCCTCCGCTGCCCTTCCTGATTCAACACTAACATTTGAATGATTGAATCAATAACAAGAGGGTTTAAAATAGAAAATGAAGAAAAAGCCCAAGAATATCACTAAAAAAACAACACTACATGCTTATCAATAACAAATGGTTAAAAAGATGTGCAGAATTATCCTGATTTTTCTTCATGGATTGTGATTTTCTTTTATTATTTCTACAGAATGAAATATATGCAGAATATATGTATGTGAATTGCATGTAAAACTGCAAATGTATATATCACAGCAAGTACAATTCTAAACTGTAAAGAAATGTTATATTAAATGATATCAGACCAGAAAAAAAGCATTTGTGAGGAAGATTGCATGAAAAATTTGTTTTTTATTTAAAAAAAAAAACCCATCATTTGTTGTTATAGGACATTCACATCTGCACAACCTCTCTTTAGAGAATAAACCCATCGCAATCACATGGTGATGAATTATAAACCTTACAGAATACATCTTTCCTTGTAATTCTGAACAGATGACATTTGGATAACATGAAAAGACGATGCGTGGATGTCTCTTACCGTGAGATGTCAGAGAGATGCTGATGCTCTGGGATGCTGATGTTAAATCCTGCTCGTCTCTGCACCCTCACACACCTTTATTATGAGAGACAGCCCTGCCCCTTTTCCCTTCTGATTGGTCAGGCCTACATTTAGCTTTAAAGCGCCCTTATTTGTTGACCGCTTTTTTGTTTTTCGTCTATTATTAGTTATCTTACGCGGTCTATTTTTATCCTTAATTAATCTTATTGCTTGTAATTTAACATTTAAAATAAAGATATACATAACCAAACATATTTTCAATGAATACTGCGATATGGCGAAACAGACGCCAGTCTTTTGACTGCATGTCGCCAGTTTTAGAAATGACGGTAATGGGAGTTGTAGTTCTTTGTCAAATTTCTGCGTATTCCCTTGCACCGTTTGAAACCTTTTAAAGAACTACTAAACGTCGCACCTAGCTCCGTTCTATATCCTCTCTGTTCTCTGATTGGTGCTCACCACCACCTAGCTCCGCCTCTCATCCTTTAGATTGGTCATGCAGAAAACTTCCGTCTTTAGCGAGCGATTCCAATCCACACAGAAAGGAAAATATTCAAAAGAGTTACCGAGCTCATCGGCAGTCAAATAAACATCATTACGAGCTTCACACAGGTAGGAGAGGCTGAAAACACACTTTTAAATTTAATTTGGAATTACCGATGTTCGTTTAGCTTCGGTTTCTATGAAAGTAATTTATATTGGGACTAGCAGTCACCTAGCTAACAGAGACTTTAGCAATCCAGCTAATCAGAGCCTCACAATAGACCAGTAAGTAAGAAAAGTAACGATGTTTAAATTTGATTTATGTTGTTATACAAGGCCAGGAAGCCCATCTCAGATCAGTATTAACCAGGCCCACAAGTTCTAATGGAGAGTAAATCAGGTTTGAAGACAGTAAAAGCAGGCCTGCTGAATACTGGAAGAAAATATAGCAGCTAATAGGAATTTACTCAATCAGGTTTAGAATGACACAGTTTAAATATTACATTTGCTTTGGTATTATACTAATCATTCATACGAATCAGGTTAGATGGCTGTTTTAACGTCACAAATGTTGAAACTTTGATATCCTGGATCTGTTTCAGACCAGACGTTAGAATCAAGCTGTTACAGTGTATCACACAGTTCAGATAAATATGATGACGTCACATTTGGGTGTAAACCTGAAATAGCTTGACAGCTTAAATCATTCGGTAGAATCTGTTTTGAAGCCATTATCCACTTATGTAAGAGTCCGATATAGTTCCCGTTGATAAAGTGGGAGAAAAATAGCTGGATTGATTAAATTGAAGTGAAGGTGACCTATCATATTATATCAAATAATTATTGTATATATTTTTAATTCTGAGGGTCCTTGTATTGGCGGAGAATCACTGGTTCTGTGAAAGCTGGAAAAACTTGCTCTAGAGCGACATTAACTGACCAATATTTGTCAGTTTAAAAATGCCTGAGTGAAAGAACAAGTGATTTTTAATCACATTACAAGAAAAGCGTTTTTTGGTGGTGCATTTGCTGAAAAACAGCAGGGAAATGACTGATGTTGAATGACTGCTGAGTGTTTGTGTTGATTTATTACTGTAATAAGCATTAAGAGTTGATTTGTGACAGCTAGCCTGCATCATATTGAAAAACCATTAGCCTATGTTTTAAAAACAATCAAGCATAGTATGATGAATTCTGATTTTAGAAATTTAAAGACCGTATTTATAATAAGCTCAGTTAATATTGTGACTCGGTATTAAAATTAAGTGAATCAACAAAATACTTTTAATATTTACTCAAAATTACAACAGTGCAATAATCACAACTCAGATTACCTATTGTCATGCATATCTGCATTATTCCATATTGTGGCGGTTCAATAATTGGCAGAACTTTCCCTCACTTGGCTGTGAGTGTTGTTTACTTTTAATCTTCAATGCATTATCCGGTAAAAATGTAGTATAGGTGGATCTGATTCAGGATTCACCTGTGTTAGGGTGTTACCCATTTCAGTGCCAAGGTCAGACTCTGACTAGAGACACTATAGGAATCAGGTGTTGGTTGGCCTTTGTCAAGAGGAAAAAGGTGAGTCATTATAATGCATGCAACCTGGCAACCATGTTTTATAAGAGGAGTGCTGGTATTTTCAACCATTAAGTGAAGCAACGGCCTGCTCTGTGTGATGGACGTCACTGCTATCCCTATGAATGTCACCCAGATAAGGCCACCTCCCATAGCGGGGCCAAAGGCCTTCCGATCAGGTGGGAATGACTCACGGCCTCCTGTCCATTAGCCTGAATCGGCGGCATTGAGATAAGCGTGCCTCACTTTCAATGGTTTGTAAAGTTCCTTGTAGCTTGAGAGGAACTGTGACCTTCTGCAGATAACAAGAAGCGCTATTGTTTCACACGTGTTGGGTGAAGGAATACAAACTTTGGCGTGTTGTTGTAGACTTTGAGAAGAAATAGTCACTTAAGGCCTGTTCCACACTCCAAGTACGATAACTATAACGCTAACTAATAATCATTCAAATACTTGTCAATGATGACAATGCATGCAATGTTGTTGGAATACATTTTAGAATGTTTTTTTTTATTTTTATCCCCAGCTGATGAACTATATAACATGCCAATCAGAATCCACTCAACTTTTAAAGCTTGAGCATTTAAAGTGGCAGATGGCATAACTGCAGCACACGTGTGTAACATTATCATACGTTGTTGGGGATTTGTAGGGCCGCCCCCAGACTAACGATTTTTCTAGTCGAGCAGTAGTTCATTTAAGCCATTAGTCGACCAATCGCACGCTTATTAATTACTTAAATATATACTCTGGGGCGGAATATATGTCTATTCCAATCCGCACACAAGTGCACGCATAAGCATCGTAATGATTATGAATGTGTCTGAAAAAATTATAATGAGACATTTTAATTGTTAATTAGTAAACTATTGTTTTCTGAGTCCGTGTCGGCTGCAAAGATGAAGTTGACGATGCTCGGCATCTCTGCCGTAAAGTGAATGCGCCTATAGAGAGAAATGCAGCTTTCATACGGATTACATAAGCAGAGAGTATTTGTTTTCCATTTGAATTGGTTCATTTAAAACTACACATTTCAAGCTTTCTATCTATCTCTTAATAGAAATGTCTGTGAGGCAAGTAGCCTGAGTAATATACACTGAGTTTCGGTTCATTTTTGTGACTCGCTCCAGTTCATGGAGACCGAGACAGGAGAAAGTGCATCCTGTTTGTTTTCTTTATTTAACAAAAGCACAACTATTTGTTGTTATTGTGAGTTTACACATACAAGTATTTCCTTTACAGTTTTGAATGATGTCTTATGTATGACCAAAACTGACCGAGTATTTTAAGTTTACCAGGAAAATGCAGTAAGCACGCTAATGCTTTAGCTTCCACGCTGCGAACTCTTGGATATGCGCAGCAATTTCACCTAATAATAGCGCACATTTATCTATGTTTACATTAGAGCGAGCAGCCAAGTTACTTACATGGTTTAAATAAGCCATATTTGAGGTCGATGGATGATAGGAGAACGTTTGGATTTCCTGTCCGACATACTGTAATTACCACACGGACCCGCCGGTAATGATCGACACTTCCTGTGGAATTTAGTTTTCTGCGATTAACCGACTAATACAATTTTGGTCGACTAGCCCTATTCGGATAGGATTCGTTTTACAAGGGTAGATGGATTAATGCAATTTAACACATCTGTAATATTAATGTCAAATTCACACGGGATAAGAAAACAACAGAAAACAGGATAGTGCTGCTGCCTGAGTGTTTCTAATACAATGGCTGAGTGAGTGACAGCAGATTAGACTTCATTCTTTCTTCTGCTGTCATGGATTTTTTCTTTTGCTATTGGGGCAAATGGGACTGCAAAAGTTATAATTGTTGTATTTCCCATTCACCACTATAGAAGTGGCGACTTCTGCTTCTGAGAACTCTGGAAATGTGAAAAGGTTCCATTTGTTGAATTTCATTATGTCTACTTAAGATGTTCCTTGTGTTGTCTTTGGGCCGTACAACCTGAGAAGGATAATTCAAAATCTAACATTATCATCATAAAGTCATGGGCGCACCGTCCAGGAAATAGCCTTTATTTTTCTTACACTGGCCACGTGTCTCATACCTTTAATCTTAAGGGGCCCAAATCGCCTAAATCTCACCGAAAACTTGGCGCTTTCCCATGGCTATCACGTCTACCTTTGAACGCAGGTTGAAAATGTCATTTCCTTACTTGTGAAATGGAATCCCGCTACCCTTTTATAATCTCTTCCTCATTGGTGCCCCTTTCAGAGATCGTCTGGGCCCCCCTCATCGCGAGCCCCCCAGGAGTGAATGACGCTCCCCCCGTCTCTTCCGCGCCCTGACGAGGATGACAATGGAAGAGATGAAGAATGAAGCAGACGCAAACTCGATGGTATCCATGACTCTCTACGCCGTGATGTACCCTGTCTTCAATGAGGTATGGTGGTTTGCCTCCAGTAGGAGAGAGTTCAGTTATGGTTTTGTTGACGCAGACTGAAGTTCAGGTTTAGGAGATGCAAATGATGCACACCCACATGCTCAGGAAGGTCTGAGGTAGTGGAGTCACCTATTTTATACCACTTCTAGTTCTGGTTGAACTAGTGTTATTTAACAGACAAGTTGGAGTTGCTGAAGTTGTTATCTGGCTAGCCATTCTTAATATATATTTTAATGTTTTTAAAATAAAATGAAAAAAGTTTTCATTAGTTCATATTTTAGAATCCATTTTACTTAAGATGATAACTGGGGGTTTTATAACTAAATGAAAGGAACTTTGCTAACTTAGCTTTTTAATTACATTTTCTAGCAGTCAATCTATCTTTTTTAAACACATTTTTAGTAATTGTTGTAGACACAAGTGAGTTAGTCTATAATAATCTCTTCTACAATGCCTAGTTCATTTCAGCTTATAGTTTCATTAGTATGGATCTTTTCAGTTATTAAAATGTTAAAAATGATTCACAGTGGTGTCCCCTGAAGTTCCTGTGACATTTTATGGTTTTTGTTGTTGTTGTTTTAAGTTAAATATTAAATATAGCTGTCTTTCCATTGTTTCCAAATATAAGTTGTATAAGGATTTTTTGTTGTTGTAATTCAATGGATTGAGATGGTTAGGCCTACAAAATTAATTTATTTCAAGCTGCGTTGTTTGTAACTTAAGTAACATTTCGTTTTGTCAATTTTTTATATATAATATTACTGTGTCCACATTCCAAGAAATGTACCGTTTAAAAGTTTGGGGTTAGTAATATTTGTATTTCTATGTTTTTGAAAGAAGTCTCTTATGCTCACCAAGGCTGCATTTATTTAATCAAATACAGTAAAAACTGTAAAATTATATATGTTTTCTATTTGAATTTATTTAAAAAAATGTTTTATTATTATTTAAGCTGAATTTCAGCATAATCAATACTCCAGTCTTCAGTCAGTGTCACATGATCCTTCAGAAATCATTCTAATATGCTAATTTACTGCTTAAGAAACATTTTATTATCATTATAAATGTTAAAAACGGTTGTGCTGCTTAATATTTTTGCATAAACTGATCTTTTTTTTAGGATTCTTTGAAGAAAGTTCAAAAGAACAGCATATTGCATACTTTGCTGCATGATACATTGTAATTTGAGTTACATTTTGGAGTTGTATTTACTGTTATGTTGTAATATATTCTTTAGTTTATCATCAAAAATATAAGTCAATAGAATATGGTTGAACATACTATGCTGGACTGAATTTCTTTGAACATACTTTTGGTGATTTTTCTTTCTTCAAGAAGAGCAACGGAGTATTGTCTTAAATCTAACCATTAAAGTTGTCCCTTTTTTATAACTAAATATGCACACTGACTCAATAACATTGGTTTACAATGGAACGTTAAGCATGTCGTAAATAATCTTTACACTCTGTTATGAGCAGAGTTAAGACAAAACACATGCTTTTTGCAGAGTCTTCATGTGCTGCTGTGGATTCATCATGTCTCTTTAATTAGAGGCAAAATCTACACCCACTACCAACTATATTTCTATTTTAATGTGGTGATAATGGCTATGTATAATGTATGCGACACTAAAACCAAACAACCTGCTTTATCTGGCAGTAAATTAAGGTGTGTGTGTGTGTGTGTTTTACAGCTGGAGAGTGTAAATCTGTCTGCAGCACAGACTCTGAGAGCAGCTTTCATAAAGGTGAGTAAACATGCCGGGATTCTGTCATTACCTGACCGCCAAAACCCTGCTCTCTTCAGCTTGCTTTTCTTTTCATATATTTAATTGGTCAGAAATCTTCTTCAGACCATCTGAAATTTATCTACATCAAGGTGAAATTAGAAATATGAACCCCCATGAATTTTGTTCATCATTCATGTAATATACCTGACTGCTGATTTTACATTGAATTGTCAGCAACTTTGCCTGTCCTGATACAAACTGTGCTGATAGGCTTAGGCATTGTCATAACAGAGGACATTTGCATATAAAGATTATACATTTTAAACAAACAGTAGCAAAACGGCCAGTTTAATTCTAAATTCTAAAGTTGGACATGAGTTGGTTTTGGTGCAAGTAACCTTGACTAACACAACATATAAGTAGACCACAGGGAGGGGGGGGGGGAGGGGGGGTTTCTAAATTTCAGCAAAAAAATCTGGTGCAGACTGCTTTTGCCGTCTCAGCAGCACCATTTCTGCTCATGGCTTCGTAAAATTGTTGTGTAACCGTCATATACATTAATGTTGGAAGACATTCATTAATCATGAAAGCATTTTGACATGTTTATCTTTTCCTGATAGTAATATACTGTACATCGATTGATTTGTCTTTAAGTTTGAATATAATAATAGTTTGATATGTTGAACAAATTATGAAACTCTTATTAAAACAAATGATTTATTTATTTCAAAAATGCTATGTTTGTGGTTGTTTTGGACTGATTTGTGCTCTTTATTTTGTCCAGGCAGAGAAGGAGAACCCTGGACTGACCCAGGATATTATCATGAAAATTCTGGAGAAGAAGAACGTGGAGATCAACTTCACAGAGTCTTTATTACGCATGGCTGCCGACGATGTTGAGGGTGTGTATGAGTATGAGGAGAAAAACAAGCTTGTATGGTTTGCAATGCAAATTCTTGTTAACGTTGCAGCCTCGTGCCTCTAGGGGGAGCTGTTTCCCCATGAATTAAAACGGTATTGGCACTAATGTATTTCCCCTCATAATTAAATTTCTTCCTTTTTGCAAGTGTTTTTGACATGCTCCGATGTATTCTGCTAATGAATGCACAGAAACGCACTGGGTTTCTGGCTAATGCCCATTTTTGTTGATTTGAAATGTAAAGAATACTAAATGTGCCTCCAAATTTAATCCAAGCCCATTGTAAAATCCTTTGTTTTGCGCTTCCTACTGTAATCTATCCTTGTATACTTTGTGTTTGTCAGGTGCCTGACTGTGTTTACATGATAATATATAAGTTTCCGCATTGCTATAGAGCATTTAAGATTTCAGCATTTGTTCAGTAGCATGTATGGTCTCAATGCAGACGGTTGACGATCGTGATTGGCCGTTAAAAGTTCTGTCTTTAAGTGCATCACATTTTAATGACGGGTCATTAGAATTCAACTGTTGTTGCCATGGTAACTGAGTGTTTCTTGTGGGCGTGTTCTTCGTGTGCAGAGTACATGATTGACAGGCCCGAGCGGGAGTTCCAGGACCTGAATGAAAGAGCTCGCGCACTGAAACAGATCCTCAGCAAAATCCCTGATGAAATCAATGACCGAGTCCGTTTCCTGCAGACAATCAAGTGAGAACATATTCATGCGCACATTCACACACAAATAATAACAATAAAAAAATTCACTTGGCCCTTTTTCCCCACTTGCGTCATGCCTTTCGTATCATTACGTCAGTCTTTACTTGCACACTTGCCCTGACAGTTTCTTTTTGAAGTATTTATTTAATATTTAAAGAAATGTCTGGCTCATGTTTCACTCTCAAATCAAAAGAAAAAAAAGGACATTTTTGATATTATAAAATGAAGTCTGTTTTCTAAGAGCAGTTAGATCTGTTTTCTTTTTCCTTCTTTCTTTTGATTTGAGGGTGGATTTTTTTTTTTTTTTTTTTTCAGACAGATTTCAGCCAGTTTTAAAATGTACGAATTTTTGACAGTTGTAACTTGTGTGTAAAAAGCATTACGGTAACTCTTTCCCTGCCAGCGCTTTTGAAAAGTTGTCAGCAAGCGCCAGCCTTTTTGATCATTTTCTAAAAAGTTTCATGACCCCCAGAATATTTTGTTGTATAAATATCCGAACATGTGATATTTCAAAAGAAAGCCTCTGATTTGCATTCTTTTTTGAATCAACACTTGAATTTGGAGTAAGTTTCATTTTAAAAAAAGCAACAGTGTGAGCAAAAAGCTGAGAGAAACACATTTTTGTCAAAGACTACATCCAGATCGGATTCAGAATGATGATCAAAAGTCCATCAACACCCCTAATGCTTGCTTCCTGGGTCGACATTTGATTCAGTAACATTAGGCAGTTTTGATTTATCTGTGGCTTAATGTTGATGATCGTGTTATTTTACGTATGCATCTGCTTACATGTGATCTCGCTTGTTTCTACATCTTCCTTGCTTGTGTGTTTTGTGTTTTGATCAAGAGGTTCAGTCCTCTTTCAGAAGATGTGTAGTAGCGCCCCCTACATTATAACAGTGAAAATATGGAAAGTCTGAAAATTCTGTCAATGGCGGGGAAAGAGTTAACAGTAAAATATTAAGTATTCACCACCATTACTTTCCCCACTGAAGGTCATAAATATGACTGGTGAGTGGAAAAGGTCACATGAGTGAGACATTGATACAATTATGTCTGAACATTTGTTTAATTGGTGTCCACAGAGATATAGCCAGTGCTATAAAAGAACTACTGGACACAGTGAACAACGTCTTTAAGAAATACCAGTACCAGAACAGAAGGGTGAGTGACCACACACACACACACACACACACACACACACACACACACACACACACACACACACACACACACACACACACACACACACACAGTCATTATTAGATCGATGCAGCCAGTATACTGTCTCACTTACTGAAGGAAGGAATAAAAATGGCTTTGTGTTTTCCAGGCTCTTGAGCATCAGAAGAAAGAGTTTGTGAAACACTCAAAAAGCTTCAGCGACACTCTGAAAACATACTTCAAAGACGGAAAGTATGGAAGTTTTAAGAATCACCCATTATTCTCACTGCAGATCACTTTTATTTTTTTTTGCCAAAGTTTTTATTCTCCCCCATATAAATGTATAATGGTTAGTTCTTGGCTTGAATCTTGTTATCTTTTGTGCTTCCATCAGAGCATGCCATTATATTTAACACAACAAAGAACTAGTCATTTGAAAATTAAATAACGGTAATATACATCGATGAACTTGTTACAGTACTTCGGATTTTATCAGACAAGCAGTGTTGCAGTTCCAATGATCTTTTAGGAATGAAATTAAATTAAATTACATCGTAATGTTTGATCATTTTAATTAAATGTATAGTGATAGCTATGATTAATAGTGAATTGTTTTAGCATAATTAATTATTGCGTAGCATTTAATATTATTCTCCATAAAATGCATGGAGAAATGTGGCATATTAAGTGAAAAAATATAAGTACTCTCCCTGTAGACGTGTGATATGCATTTTACAAAAAATATTAAAAAGTTTGGGGTCAGTAAGATTTATTCTAAATATTTTTGAATGTCTCTTTTGCTCACCAAGGCTGCATTTATTTGATCAAATGCAGTAAAAAAGTAATATTGTGTAATATTAATGTGTAATTGTTTTCTATTTGAATACATTTTATTAATGCGATTCATTCCTGTGATGCAAAGCTGAATTTTCAGCATCATTACATCATTACAGTCTTCAGTGTCACATGATCCTTCAGAAATCATTCTAATGTGCTCATTTCAGTCTCAACATTTCTATGTTTAATATTATCAATGTTGAAAAAAGTTGCCCTGCTTAATATTTTTTGGAACCTGTGATAATTTTTTTGGCAGGATTCGTTGAATAGAAAGTTCAAAAGAACAGCATTTACAAAATAGAAAGCTTGTAACGTTATAAATATCTTTACTGTCACTATTGATCATTTGAATCTATTCTAAAAGTAATCTACTGACTGCACATGTTTAAACAGCAGTACACCTTATTAGCACTGCGTTTTGGAAATGACATTAGGGTGTTGCTGCATAACATTTGTAATTTCACCTGTAACATTGATATGTGTTCAGATCTAATTGTATGTCTTCCTTCTCCACATTTCTTCCAGGGCAATAAACGTGTTTGCCAGTGCCAACCGGCTCATCCACCAAACCAACTTGATACTGCAGACCTTCAAAACTGTCGCGTAGGAGTTGTAGAAGTGTTTTTTTTTTTTTTTAATAACCTTTATATGAACAATGTAAAAAACAACAACTTTGGACTGTAATTTATGATTCGTTTCTCCTGGCAGTAACACTTAAGGCAGGATGGCTCCTATTATGGTTTCTAACCCCATCTAAATCTAATCTAATCTTCATGAGCTGGAGTGACCGTCCAGTTTTTCTCATATCCTGAGCTTTACAGTCACACTATCGCTGTGGAGACTCTCTCGCTTGCTTTCTCCCTCTCTCTCGCTTCCGAAGTGTTTTTGTTCTGTCCGGTCAGTCCAAGAGAAAGCCAAATGCCTGGGGGCCTTAACGGTGATGGACACGGGGTGTTCCAGACGTGCTTGTAAATGCTGGGGTTTAGCTGTCTCCTCTGATGCTTTGAACTTGAATGAGAGATGTATATTTAATAGATATTTGGTAACAGAATTGTTCAAATAAACAGCACATGTCAAACACAAGTTGATTGGATTTGTTCTATTTTTTCTGACCTCATTTCACAATAGCTAAGGCTCATACTTTTGGTTAAAATCGCAAGACCCCTAACCTCAAGTATTAAACTTAAGGTGCACATAAATGATACTTTAGTCATGCTAATACTTTGGAAGTATAAAAATATGTATGGGAAAAAACTGACATGGGCATGCACTAATTTTATATTTGACCTTTCTGAGCTAATTTTGAATGACATTTAACCGTACTTGGCACAATGCATTTTAGGATTGGCATCTCCACGGTGAATTTTGGATCTGGCGTGCATATAATATTTTGAAATGCTCCCTGAATGGTAAATAATCAGTTTTATGTGATGTATTTCTAGACCAAGAAATAAGACACATTTTTTTATGGAAAAAATAATAACTTTTTGCTTATTAGTATGGTTGAAGGTCAGCAGCAAATACTTTGGTTAATAAAGCGAGATAAAATACATAAAGTATGTTTGTGTACTTTGACATTTAATTATTGCAGGTTTGCGTATTATTCCGAGTTAGCTTTTCACAGTTTTGATTTATTTTGAGGAATACTGAATCTGTCTTTGTGCGAGTGAGTTATGTAAACGCATGCTCACATTTAATCTAAAAACTACAATAACATCATGTTTACACTGCGCACACAACGCCTCCGCACTTACTCCCGATTTCTCTCAACATGAAGACAACAGCGGTGTCAGTCAATCAAAGGAAAAAGTCATTTAGATATTTTGTTGTAAATTTAAGAGCATCTCAGCTCCTTGAGAACGTATAAAGGGCACCTATAGATTCTCCAAAGACATTCTTCTTTCAACCCTAAATGGTCCAACAAAGTTATTTTTTATAGTGTGTTTCTTCCTTCCCTTAATTCTGCTAATAATTTAAAATCATTTTGTTTAAAGGATGCCTAGGTTCTCCAAACAAATGTTTCTGCCAAGTTTCAATCTGAACACCATCAATGGTCCCTCAAGTTATTTTTTCATGTATATTTCTTCCTTCCCTGTATGCTTATTGATGAGACCTTCAGAGGTTCCCCAAAGGATTCCATCATTGTGGCATTCTGAGAAATCCCAAATGGGCCATCAGCTTATGTTTTCATGTTTATTGTGTTGCTTCCTTCCTTTTATGATTATTGCTACCTTGAGAACTAGCTTTGAAATGATACCATACATTAAGATGGCTTTGTTTTGTAGTTCCCATTTGATCTTCGGTTCCGAGAAAAGTGTTTGGCGCAATGTATTTTAATAAAAACAACTTCCAAAACTATAACACAAGAGATTCATTGTAAGCCAATACTTGCACTGATCTGGAATATGTGTGAATATATTTTAGAAGTACTGTATGCTTTTAGTCTCCTGCAGTGGAACAGTTTCTCTTAAGGTTCTTCCTTCCATCATAGCCAGACTGCAGTGTATCAGGATCTTACAACCATCCCTTATTCACAGCATGTCCTAATGTTTCTCCTCAGGTGTTCTCCCTATTGCTGTAATGCATAATGCATGTTCTCCCTGTATGAACTCTAGGCTCCATGTCCCAGAGCAACTTCCTCCCTCACCACTGCACTTTGATTGACAGGGCCGAAACCATGGAGACCGCAAGTGTTTGGAATGTCTCCTGACTGCAGAGGACCTTGTGAACGGGCCAAGGCTCTTGTTGTGAGAGGGAATATTTTAACGTGAGCGGCAGAGCTTTTGAAGTCCACTTTGATGGAGCATTTCTGAGTTTTAAAGCTGTCTATTCCAGCTCAGAATGCATTAGGTGGCTTTAGGTGATGTCTGATCTCAGCGTCTACTGAATCTTGTATGTGTAAAACTTTTAACTTAGATTTTGGCAGTGCAGATCATTTTTGAAACCTGCATTGCAGTTTGAGGTTCCACCAATCTTCTAAATAAACAACACAAGGTAAACCAGATTTACAAATGATTACCGGTAAGTTCTTTCCTGTAGCTCAAACTGTAGGGCGTTGGCGCTAGCAACGCCAAGGTCATGGGTTCGGTTCCCAGGGAAAGCAAGAACTGAAAAAATGTAAAATGTGTTCCTTGAATGCAATGTAAGTCGCTTTAGATAAAAGTGTCTGCCAAATGCATAAATGTAAATGTAAAGTTGAGCTCACAGAGGAGGCTAATTTACTTTTGGGCAAAATATTTTAGAATTATTGTCAACTCACTAAAATATTTGTCTTCTTCTTAAATGTTTCATTGTGATGATCAACAATGATTAGTTAAATTCCATTGTCAATGTACTCTGTATTGTACAATGGACAAAAGCTTCCTAAATTACTCTTCAGCCAATTTTTTGTCTCCATAGAAGTCATAAAATAGTAATACATTATCAGTAAGGCTATATTTTGTACAATAAACCAAGATTATATTGCAATTATTGTTTAATCTCGAACTAATGTTTGTGACCACAACATTGCATTACAAATAAATCAACCTAGATAAAGTTTACTTCTACCTAAACTAAGAGATTAATGCCTTTGCAAGCATTTTAAAGTATATGCATTAAAAATATATGGTATCATACTCAAGTTTTATGCAATATGTAACAGTCATGTCCTTCCTTTTTATCCATGAAGGGTTCTTGGAAAAGTTTGAAGATCCCAAAAATGGAACATTGTACATTCTTAAGGACTCTATTTTACGGTCTTGTGTTTGTTTAGCAGATTAATGGGATTTTTTTTAGGTCGCTGCCCATTCTTTATTCTTTGGTGTTTAGACTGGTTATCACTGAAATACTGATTTCTCTGACTCACAGTGGACGTTTTGAAGATTCTCAAGTTACAGGAGTTGAAACCATGATTTGGAATATGACTATTTCAGGTAAGCTCCAACCCGACATAATTCTACTTCCTGTGTGTCACTTTGAGAAGTTCCTGTTATTTTTGCAGAGAGCCGCAGGTAATGAACACATCACTGTCCAAGTGTCTAAATATATTACGACGTGTCACGCCAACTCACGTTTAGGCGGACGGGGAGTTTGAAGGACGCCACATCTCGCATCGCTGGCGCTCTGCACTTCCCGCATATCAATTAATATGCAAATAAGTGGCGCTTTACTCAAGGCAATCAAGTAGATGCCTCACTGGCTTTTTTTTCTTTTCTTTTCTTTTATGTCTTTTTGATGTCACACCCAATGAGTTTCAACAGGGCAATTAGGAGTTTTAACGCCTCACTAATATGAAAGATCATGTTGTCGCTCTTGCTCCTGTATAAGCACACATACATGCCCTCCTATCGAATTATATAAGGAGCGCTCGTCACTGATAACAACGCTTTTCATGATAAAGTCCCTCGAGCGATTGCTCACTTTAGTGTGTCGTAGCTGTCAGCACTTCCTTTTGCCTCTGGATTTGGCCTTGTCATCAAAAATGTGCTGGGGTTATGCCCTGTTGCCTCATGGGATATCGCCCTCTATTTTCTTGCAACATGTAAATTAGTTGTTAACTCCTTTTACTGACTTCATTTGACTTTCCTTTCAGTTCTTGTTTCATTTTGTTTAACGGCAGACCTTTCTCAGCTTGAGGAAATCACAGCCCGAGGTGTTTACTTGCCGGGGAGAAATATTTTCCGGGGTTTTTCTGTAGATATTATTGACAGACATGCACAACAAGAAGTCGACAGTGAGTATCTTGGGACTGTAGCCTGAAGCCACGATGCAAACGCTCTGATGCAAGCTGTTATCGTTATTTGTCATCGTTACAGTAAGGGACCGTAACTCAGTTCTTGATATGCGTCTCACACTGTGAAGAAGACAATTTGTGTTCGTCTCTTCGTGTGTGGGTACTTTTGACTTTTGAAATATAGTCAGAGGAATGATGGAAAGAATGGAATTTTAAATAAACAAGAAGAAAACAAACCGAGGGAACACAACGAAACATGAAAAAGACTGGTTAATTGAAAATTGTGGGGTGCTTTATCTCTGGAGCTGTGGGCGGGATCCTTTTTGAAGTCTCACCTCCTTGGGGAATCGTCTAGTGTTCGGGATTAGACACGCAGCATGTCTCAGTGTCTGTGGAGTCCCAATCCTGTTGGCTCTCTGGCCCGATAGATGCTATTTCCCGTAATCCCTCAGTAGCTCTTGAGTATACAGCATCAGCGTTTGATTTTCTTTATTTGGAGCGTTTGTTGGTTATATGCACGTCCTAATTTCATGATTTAACATCAATATGATTATCTGTTTATCTGATTATCTGACCTTATTCGGGTGGGAAAGGCAATATCACAATATACTCTGGGTTCGGCCCAAAATCTCAGGTAGTCAGTGTTTTTTTTTTTTTTAATGAGTGCGAAGAAATGCATGTACTGCCAGTGCATCAGATGAAGAGATTGAAAAGTTCATAAAAAAATGACTGCAGCTCGCTTCAGACAGAGATTCAGGAGGAAAAGAGAGGGCCAAAAGCAAACAATTTCTACCTAAGGTGTGTTCCAAATGTTTATCAGAGTTACCATTCATGTTATCAGTATGAGATTTCTAAGATCTATCTGACTAATAATTTGTGTCATTTTCTGTTCCCCTTTTTGTCTCTCTTTCTGTCAATATGTCCCTCTTTTAGGGTACACTTACTTGAGGTGGCTCCTAAAGTTTTCTTTCTTTCTTTTACTTTTTGGTTGTTCTTATAAAGTTGTTTATGTTTCAAATAAATTAGCATACCACTCATATTTTTGTTGACTCATTTTTAATTGGGTGAAAATTAGCAAAATGGATGTTTTGAGGTAGAAGGTGGGGTTAATTTGACAAAACCCTATAGTTGACATTTTTTGTGGCTTACAAGGACACTGTAAACGGACAAAATAGATAGCCTATATTTTTAAAGTTGGATGTAAGGATTTTATGGTAACTATCATTTTGTGGAAAAACAAATTATTCAAAGCTCTGGTTTTATAGACACACATACACACATTTTAGAAGTTGTACTGAACACACAAATTCTTTTTAAAATTCTGTATTGAGTAAGTGCAAGTATTTTTTTTAATTTAGCAAAGACTAGTAGCCAACCATTTTTGCCCACGTCATTGTGGCCCAGTGTCGGCTCAGTTTCAGTTTTTGTCCAAAGGCGAAGTGAGAAGGAGGGAAAAACAACGAGGAAGATGACAGAACCGAGAGATGCTGACAGAGGGAATGTGACGAACTGAATAGGTGATAGGGAGGAGGAGGCGTCAAACAGAAGCGTGAGAAAGAGCAAAGTTTTAAACCAACGGTGAAAATGACACGTTAGAGGAAAGGTTTGGGCTTTGCTGAAGAAAATTTCCTGTCAAGTTTTTATTTTTAACACAATCAACACTTGAATGTTTTAGGCTACGATGTGTGTGTGTCGTATGTTGGTGGTTTGATCTCTTACCCCGTTTCCGGTGGGGTTATTTAGCGCATTTTCAGCTGGAGCAAGTTATACATAGACATCGTTGAAATCTTCTCAAAGATTCAGGAATGATTTCATGAAACTCTCCTTCGACAGCACACTCTTCTCCGTGGTCGTGTCACCTGTGTCCTGTACAGTTCTGTGTTCAGACAGGAGGGGGCAGTGTGGAGCTGCGCATCATATTCCGCACTTGTTTACATGCTCAAACCTTTGTGATGATTGAGTGAATTGTACCGCATTTCATTGGATTAAATGTTTACATAATGATTTAGAGTGTTTAAGCATCACGGTAACTTTTTAAATAAAATGCTATTCAAAAATCAAAAGCTGAAAATGAGATTTCTTTAATAGACATTTTATAGGCACGTCTGAGATTAAAGAGAGATCAACTAGCCTAGTTTTCATTTGAGTCTGTTTAAGCAAAATACAATGATCCAACCTAATCTCACAACACCCTTAGAGGTTCAGAAGAGATCTCAAATTGTGCTCGGATTTGCCATGACACAAACGTCCGCAGCAGTGATATTTTAGTATCATTCATAGGCTAGGTATTTTTTTTATTTGATTTTTTTATGGCTTTAGTTTTAGTAAATGATTACCCTGGCCTGTAGTCAAAATGCAAAGATCTCACTGAACTCAATGGGAAACAATTCCCGTTAAAATGAATCAAATATTAAACGATCTGAGATGCCATCCAAATAAATGTTATAGTTTCCTCATTGTATGACACAATTCTTATTTGTAGCTGTTTCTTCACATGTATCTATTTTAGAAGGAATATCAGACATAAAGTTGATGCAAAAGAAATCATTTAATTTTTCTCTAGGAATACGAGAAAGCACAGAGAACTGTAACTTGATGGTTCTCTTATTTCTGTCTAACACTAATTGAATCCTTGACTGAAACACTGAAGGATCCATGATGCTCTTGTCTTGCTTCTCCTTTAAGGTAATTTGTGGGGTTTCGGGCTCTGCAGTGACGGGATGGCTGGAGGACGCAAGTCAAAAGGTCAGCCAATATACCCGTTGTCATGGCAGCACATATTTTAACCACTCCGCTGGATGAGAGGCAGACACTACAGGCACGGAAGGTCGGAGGTCATTGATACAGGTAAAATGTTATGCGATGTCACATATTAAATGCCATTTTAAATGGCATTTAGGTATTTATTTTAATTAGTATGCATATTTTTTATGATCTCATGTTAATTGAGAATAGCTACCTGTACACACACAAACACACACACACACACACTTCAAGCCTTGTATGTGAAACCGGGGGATAGTGTCTGTGTGTTTGGCCATTAGCAGGAGGTCAACATCATATCATCTGAACAGAACTGTGTTTGTGTCTTTCTTCGTTTATCTGAACATTTGTTGTGTGTGTGTGTGTGTGTGTGTGTGTGTCAGTGTCTGACAGCATCTTCATCTTTCATTTTGCTCTCATACTGATGGAACAAAGTTGTTTGCTGTTGGTTAAATCACTTTTATTGTTGAGACACAGTTAACAGTGGGTTGTAGGAAGAAGAACAGGTTTAGCAGTAGATGCAACAGTGAGGGTGAAAATGTTTGTTTGGACTTGTCTTTTGCCTATGGTTTCCAAGGCGCGCTCTCTCTCTCTCTCTCTCTCTCTCTCTCTCTCTCTCTCTCTCTCTCTCTCTCTCGCTCGCTCGCTCGCTCGCTCGCTCGCACGCAGGCACGCACGCAGGCACGCAGGCACGCAGGCACGCACGCACACACGCACGCACACACACACACACACACACACAGGGTGTTGCTTCTTCCTAGAGGCAAATCCAATCTCACCATCTCATCCAAACACACATAAATTCTTCCTTTATCTTAATTTTTTGTCTCCAAGTCCCCTTTTAAATTCTTTTCTCGCCCTGTTTTTCAATATAGCTGATTATACAGGAATCAATTTATTTGATTAAAATTAAAATGGTTTTCTATTTTAATATATTTTAAAATGTAATTTATTCCTGTGATGCAAAGCTGAATTTTCAGCACCATTACTGAATTTATCAGTCTTCAATGTCACATGATCCTTCCGAAATCATTTAAAAATCATGATTTGCTGCTCAAGAAACATTTCTTATTTATTACCAATGTTGAAAACAGTTGTGCTGCCTCATAGCATTTATTTGAAATAGTTCTTTTGTAAAATTTGAAATGTGTTAACTGTCACTTTTCATCAATTTAATGCATCCTTGCTGAATATAAGTATTCACCACAGTTATAAATGACAAAATTATAAATTAAAAAAATGACAAAATACATGACTCCAACATGTAGAGGACTGTACATTTTTTTCATAGGTAGGCCTACTCTTCAACGGTGAGAGATGGAATCTAAAACAAAAATACAGAAAATCACATTTTATTATTTTTGAATAATTAACTTGCATTTTATTGCATGACATAAGTAGGGGGGGAGGGGAACCAGCGATGGCCTCGACACATGGCTCTCGGCAGTGGATAAGTCAGGGCTTCCTGGTAGGTTCAAGGCCTGGATCTACCAACATGGCATCCTCCCTCGTCTCCTCTGGCCACTGCTGATATACGAAGTCCCAATTACCACCGTGGAGGGCTTTGAGCGGAAGGTCAGCCGATTTCTGCGCAGGTGGCTGGGCCTGCCACGGAGCCTAAGCAGCATTGCTCTCTTTGGCCATAACACCAAGCTACAGCTTCCCTTTAGTAGTCTGGCAGAGGAGTTCAAGGTCACCCGAGCCAGAGAAGTCCTGCTCTACCGAGACTCAGTTGACACCAAGGTCTCCTCAGCAGGGGTAGAGGTCAGAACAGGAAGGAAGTGGCACGCCCAGGATGCAGTGGAACGGGCGGAGGCAAGGCTGCGGCATAGCACCCTGGTGGGTACGGTGGCTACTGGGCGGGCCGGACTTGGTAGCAATCCCAAGCCATGCTACAGCAAAGCCAGAGGAAAGGAGAAGCGGAAGCTTATCCAGGAGGAGGTACGAGCCGAGGTGGAGGAAGCTCGCTTCAGCAGAGTGGTGGGCATGTCCAAGCAGGGGGCCTGGACAAAGTGGGAGCAAACAGCTGGCCGTAAGATCACTTGGGCAGAACTCTGGAAGGCGGAACCACACCATTTCAAGTTCTTGGTCCAGTCAGTGTATGATGTCCTTCCTAGCCCTGCCAACCTGTTCACCTGGGGCCTGGTGGACTCACCTGCTTGCCAACTCTGCCAGAAAAGGGGATCATTAGAGCATATCCTTAGCTGCTGCTCAAAAGCCTTGGGAGATGGGCGTTATCGTTGGCGCCATGACCAGATCCTGAAGGCAGTAGCAGACGCCATCTGCACTGGCATTAATATTAGCAAGCAGCATCATCCAAGCAAGTCTGCAATTGCCTTTGTTCGAGCAGGCGAGAAGCCTCAGCCCCCTAGAAAGACCCAAGGGGGCTTGCTCGCAACAGCAAGAGACTGGCACCTCCTGGTGGACCTGGGGACTCAATTGAGGTTCCCAGAATCCATTGCCGTCACATCACTACGACCGGACATGGTCTTGATGTCTGCAGCAAGTAAGCAGGTGGTGTTACTTGAACTAACGGTCCCCTGGGAAGATAGAATGGAGGAAGCCCAGGAAAGGAAGAGGGCCAAGTACGCTGATCTGGTAGCTGAGTGTCGGAGGAATGGGTGGAAGGCCCGCTGTGAGCCTGTTGAAGTGGGCTGTAGGGGCTTCGCAGGACAGTCTCTACACCGGGTCCTGGGACTCTTAGGGATTTGCGGACTGCACAGGCAAAGAGCCATTAAGAACATCCTGGAAGCCGCTGAAAAGGCAGCACGGTGGCTCTGGTTAAGGAGGGGGGACGCGTGGCGTAGGGCGCTACCTGGACACAAGTCGGGGCCTGATCACCCCCGGCTGGGTCGCCCGGGTGAGGGTGTCTGATGTAAGACCCGAAACACCCTATGTGTCAGGGAGTATCACTGACGATGTGTCCAGGTTGCACCACAAGGTGTATTCAAGTACTTTGATCACCTACCAACCAGTAAGAATTCCGGCTCTCACAGACCTGTTAGTTTTTCTTTAAGAAGCCCTCCTGCTCTCCACTCATTACCTGTTTGAACTCATTACCTGTATAAAATACACCTGTCCACACACTCAATCAAACATCAGGGATAAAATTGTAGACCTGCACAAGGCTGGGATGGGCTACAGGACAATAGGCAAGCAGCTTGGTGAGAAGGCAACAACTGCTGGTGCAATTATTAGATAATGGAAGGAGTTCAAGATGACGGTCAATCTCCCTCGGTCTGGGGCACCATGCAAGATCTCACCTCGTGGCAGTGTTGTTTTTGGCAGCCCTATTAGTTTTAGTCTTAGTCTTTTTGACGAAAATGCTTTTTAGTTTTAGTCACATTTTAGTCACTTATAAACTTGATAGTTTTAGTCAAGTTTTAGTCGGCGAAAACGCAAAAAGGTTTTAGACAAGTTTTAGTCGACGAAAACACAAAAAGGTTTTAGTCAATTTTAGTAAAAAAAAAGAAAAAAAAAAGTAGTCTTTAACAAATTAATTTAAGTTAAAAAGTATTGGAAATGGGCTTAGGTTTGACAGGTTGCAGCAAGTGTTGCAATTCATAAAACAACAGTTAACCTTAAAACCTTTGCATAATAAACTAGACTTTCTGAATAATTCGATTGGTTGGGTCCTTACATGCGCTTCGTGAGGCACACACGCACACTAGCACACACACGCAAGGTCTCTCGCTCCCTTTCTCTGCTGTGCGCGCGCTACACATGCGCGCTCTTGCTCGCTCGATCTAGATTCCGGGAGATTTTAACTAATTTGCGGGCAATTCTGAAATTATCGTACATTATGGGATTTTTTTCATTATTGATTGATAATCAAAGGTCAAAATGATCGTATTTATAGGCAGAAATGACATGCATTGTGAAAGTCAGACTTATAATCATTTTCGTTCCATCTCGTCTCGTCAACGAAAACTAGAAAACGTCTCGTCATGTTTTAGTCACCTTGGAGCCATTTTTAGCTAGTCATCGTAACGTTATCGTCATAAAAAAAGGTGCGTCAACGAAATAATTGCGTTATCGTCATCGTTGACGAAAACAACATTGCCTTGTGGGGCATCAAAGATCATGAGGAAGGTGAGGATGGAATCAGCCCAGAACTACACGGCAGGACCTGGTCAATGACCTGAAGAGAGCTGGGACCACAGTCTCAAAGAAAACCATTAGTAACACACTACGCCGTCATGGATTAAAATCCTGCAGAGCACGCAAGGTCCCCCTGCTCAAGCCAGTGCATGTCCAGGCCCATCTGAAGTTTGCCAATGACCATCTGGATGATCCAGAGGAGGAATGGGAGAAGGTCATGTGGTCTGATGAGACAAAAATAGAGCTTTTTGGTCAAAACTCCACTCGCCGTGTTTGGAGGAAGAAGAAGGATGAGTACAACCCCAAGAACACCATCACAACCATGAAGCATGGAGGTGGAAACATCTGGTCGTGTATCGGGATATCTTGGCCAACAATCTCCTTCCCTCAGTAAGAGCATTGAAGATGGGTCGTGGCTGGGTCTTCCAGCAGGACAACGACCCGTAACACACAGCCAGGGCAACTAAGGAGTGGCTCCGTAAGAAGCATCTCAAGGTCCTGGAGTGGCCTAGCCAGTCTCCAGACCTGAACCCAATAGAAAATCTTTGGAGGGAGCTGAATGCCCGTATTGCGCAGCGACAGCCCCGAAACCTGAAGGATCTGGAGAAGGTCTGTATGGAGGAGTGAGCCAAAATCCCTGTGTGTGCAAACCTGGTCAAGAACTACAGGAAACGTATGATCTCTGTAATTGCAAACAAAGGTTTCTGCATACATAATAAAGGCTAGATGTCTCGTCCGTGCTGCTGGCCAATGGAGGTTGACGGACATCCGCACCTGGGGGCCATCTTGTCACAGTCAGCTCGCTCACTCGTAACATTGTGTTTTAATGGTGCATGTACTTTTTAAATAACCATAACTTGCTCAATTTTCTACCGATTTTCAAACGGTTTGGTTTGTTATAAACGTCAGAGATGTAGTTATGACACTGCATACTTATGAATAATTATAACCATGGACTTCCATATGAAAATAACATTGAACAGATATGTGCAATGAATATACACACGCACAAGGTATTTACTGTATGTTATTTATGTTAAATCAATATATAGGCTACTAAAACTCAGTGTACAGAATGGCAACATGATATATATATACACACTTTTATAGAATATTATTTTTTCTTTCTGCCGGAAAACAAGCATCTCTGAACTGACCACATTTCAGCCCTCTAGGTCACTTGGTATGACTTTAGAAACACAACTGAGCCCTAGCACCAGGTCTTGTGAAGCTGTGTGCAAAAGCAGATATAAAGACAATATAAAATGAAATATGAGTACTTTAGACCATTATTAGCCAGCACAAAGATTATAATTTAGACAAAAGATTAGTTGTCATAAAATCGTTATTGGTGTCTAAAACCTATATAATTGAAGAGTTCGATTGTGGTCTCAGCCTTGATAACTTGCGCAAGTAGCCGTGATACACAACTATGCTGCACGATTAAGTCGTTTTTCGAAAAGAAAAGCTGCAATTTCAACATGTTCAAGCACCCAGAATTATAGCCACGTTTGTAAGAAACCAAACCGTTTGTAAATCCGTCAAGATTTCAGCAAGATAAGAGTATTTGTGTTCGTGCAGATCACTCACCTTACATTAGGTACCACAGACACAGAGCCCGCCAGAAAGCTTGCCTGTGACAAGATGGCCGCCGGAGATGACGTTAGAAACTCCGCCGTAAGCCTTTATGTATATCTATGGGTTTCTGTACCAAATATTAAGTTCTGCTTTTCTGATGTATCAAATACTTATGTCATGCAATAAAATGCAAATTCATTACTTAAAAATCATACAATGTGATTTTCTGGATTTTTGTTTTAGATTCTGTCACTCACAGTTGAAGAGTACCTATGATACAAATTACAGACTTCTACATGCTTTGTAAGTGGGAAAACCTGCAAAATCGGCAGTGTATCAAATACTTGTTCTCCCCACTGTATATAATACGTAAACATACATAAAACATTTTTTATAGAGAAACTTCACACTGTATATTTGTCAATAATATGTTTTAATTTAGATGGACAGGAAAACAATTGAAGCTGTGTTCGCCATCTTATTGTGTGTTGCTTCACCACAGTGGACATTTCTATAGTGACATCTTTCTTGATTATAATGGGAATTTTGTTTTGCTGTCGACTAAGTAGTTCTTGTTCTGAATACAGTTATTATACCGTTAATCACAGCGTTGATGACCAGCAGGTTTAAGGGCCCACAGTGTGGAGGGGATTTTTCCGACACCCTGTTGGTGGAAAAGGGTCCGAGATGGACTGGTGGCGAGTCACATCGATGGCTCTCCTCGCAGACATAAACGCCTCTCATCTCTCATTCTGTCTATGTCCTGCGGTCCCTCTCTGCCCTATGGCCCTCTCGTCTCTCTCGCCCTCATTTTCTGGAAGATATAACCAGCAGGAGGCGTTTGAAGAGGCTTCATCTGTTTCACCAGTGTTATTTGGCATCTTAACATAATGTGCTTGTCTCTGTCCAAGACTCATCAAAGAGAAAATCAAAACAGCTCGCTTTTATCTCTGTCCGGGTGTCTCAGAAAGACACGGAACAGTTTGCGTTTGTGTAAATGAAAGTATGTCTGTCTGTCTGCGTGTATGTCTATGCGTCTGTGTTGAACGCTCACGCTCATCAAAGACAATCGCAAACAAATTCACCGGGGCACTGAAACAGAATCTGGGAATGATAAAAGCTTCATTAGTAGCTGCTCTTGTTTTATCAAAGTTTGCTGTGTGTTTGTGTGTTCACTTCCTCCCTGTGATGCTGAAATGCATGTTGCCTTCCTCCAAAGGAAACAATACATATTCTACGGCGTAATGAACTCCTGTTCAACTCCACGAATACACACAAACACGCATGCTGGGTTTAATAATGCAAGTTATATCAGACTACACAGTCATTCCAGGAGGCAAAAACATTTTTGCTCAACGCTTTGAGTTTTTGGGGGCTTTTTTTTTTTTTTTTTTTAAAGACAACATGGACTGTAGAAAATTGTACTATTCTGATTGGCCAATTGCAAAATTCTTCAGCATAATATGATAGCTCAGTGACAGCTAAACTGGACCCTTGGCCTATATTTTTTCTTCTCTGCATAATAAAATAATTTAGTCAAATTCATATTTATTTATTGTTTTGTTTCGCTGTGTTTTATTTTACTTTTATTGTTGTATGTTTTGTTATTTATATGTATTTACTTTTTATTTATTTGTTTATCTAATTTATTTATTTAATATATTTTACGTTTTATTTATTATTTTATGTTTTATTAACATTTTTGTTTTATTAATTATTTAATTTTTTGCTTGATTGGTTTCTTTGTTTTTGTTGTATTTTTACTTGTTTTTTATTTTTATGTTTTTGTTTAATTTATTTGTTTTGTTTTTTATTATTTGTTGTTTTAGTTTAGTTTTTTGCTTTGCTTATGTTATTTGTTTTGCTATTTTATAAATGTCAGTACAAGTTGTTTTATGTTTTTGTTGTTATATTTTATGTTATGTTTTTTTTATGTCATGTTGTTTGTTTTGTAATTAGCTGTGCATTTTGTAAGTAGGCCTACCTGCATAATCATGATGCCAGGTTTGGCACAATGTTTCCACATAAAATCTAGTATTAACAGTTGTATTTTTTATTATTATTAATCTTTATCTTGTACACTAGTATTTTAAAAGCCACATAGGAGTAGAAAGATTGCACCAGGGTTCAGTTTGTCCTGCAATTGAAACTTCACAGAACACTGAGGGGACAATTAGAGGGTGATAAAGTGTAGATTTTGTGTATGCGTGCTTCTGAATGAGGGGACGCACTGCAGTGTGAACGGAGCATGACTAACAAGCTATTTGAAACATTCCTCCTGTCTGGATTATCCTGATGCTCAAATTAAATTATGTTTACTGGAGCGTCCCAGGCGTGGATGGCGGCGCAGTGAATCTGCATAAGAGAAAAGCCACTTCTCCTCATCAATATTCAAATTCACTGACTTTTCCTCTCACACAGACGCGGCTGCGACAGCGACGCTCGCGGCCACGCACACGCCAAGACAGTGGCTGCAATCTGTAGGCCTAGTCAGTTTTTTTCTTTACACAAACGCACACATTTTCCCGCTGCAAGTGTTTGTTGACTTTACTGTATGTCAAACTACATTATTATGATCGCTGACAACACACTGCCCATCTGTATTTCTAGATTTTCGAAGTTTCTTAACTAAATTCCGGACCAATGAGGGCATAAAATAACAAAATGCTCAAAGTTTGAACTATTAAAGGAGTTTCTCAATCAAAAATGATTAAAAACAAAATATTAAACAAAAATACAGAAAAACTGTAATATTGTGAAATATTATTACAATTTAATATAACTGTTTTCTATAATATATTTTCAAATGTATTTTATTCATGTGATGGCAAAGCTGAATTGTCTGCATAATTAAGCCACTCCAGTCTTCAGTGTGACATGATCCTTCAGAAATCATTATGATGCTCAAGAAACATAGTCCATTCCAAATATCTATAGTCTTTGGAACCATTTCTTATTATCAATGTTGAACACAGTTATTTTAATTTTAAATATTTTTCTTAATAGAGAAAAAGGAGATTTTTTACAGGATCCTTTGAGAAAGTTCCCAATATGTAGATATAAAGAACAATATGTATTTGAAATAGGAATATTTTCTAACATTATAATAGTCTTTACTGTAATTTTTTATCAATTTAATGCATCCTTGTTGGATAAAACTATTAATTTCTTTAAACATATATATAAAATGACAATTAAAAATGACATCTTAACTTTTGCATGGTAGTCTATATATATATAATTTGGTCTCTGAAACTGACGAATCGTTCATGATTTTTTTTTCTGTTTATGATTTGATTTTAGAACTCAAATGATTCAATGACCCGATTGCAGTTAACAGTCAATGCAATGGAAGTTTATCACTGAATTACAGCTTAAAGTTGTGTCTATTTGTCGCACAAAGTTATATTACAACTTAAAAAGACTTGAAATATAGCATCTAAAACTCCAGTTCCAATTGGATGTAAAATAACTAGTTTTATTCAAAATATCTTCTTCAGTGTTCCAACGACTGGAAGGAGGGTATTAATGTGGGTAAATTACTGAATTTTGATGAACTATTGCTTTAACATTAACATTGTAAGGTTTGAGTGTACGGTGTTGTTCACCCAAAAGAGTTGAGATGCAGACCACTGCCTCTTTTTGCACACCTCAGCGACTGCATTAGCACACTGATTGGAATGGATGACTAGCATGTACGGGACAGTTGTTCGGAACCTTGAATAAGTATATGGCCAGTGGGCAGATGAATAATGGAATCTGTGTGCCGTGGCTCATTTTCTTCACACCAGAAGCCATAACATAGACGTCTTTAACATTCCTCGTGTTGCTTTTCGTGTGTTCAGCATCTGAATTTGTCACACAAAATGAGAACTTTGGGAAATAAGAGTTTGAGGGTGTTTTTTTTTTTTGTTAGGAGCAGTGATGGTGAGATGATTGGATGAGAAAAAAAAAAAAAAAACAGTACAGAAAACAGGGCAAATCCTTTGTCATATGCACTCTGCAACCTAACAAGTGAGCTTTCAGAATCCTGTCTTTCAACCAAACCTTTTAATGAGCAAGCTACAGTATAAATATAGTTGATTTTTAACTCATGAGAAAGGTCACTTCTTCTTCATCTTCTCTTTTTTTGGTGGCATTGCCTTATGCTGCATTCAAGTCCTACTGGAAAGTTAATTATGAGGGGTTTTTGGTCAGAATAAGACGCAGTTTCATATAATCTTTCTTTCTACTTACTGACCAACCTTGGAAGATTTTTAGCAACACTTCAATAAAATGAAGAGCGAAGGATGCACACTAGATTTATCTGTGTATTTTATCGTTATCATGGTGCCACAGAGAATGATAACAAATGTTGTTCGGTTGTACGAGTGTCTCCTCATCTGACTAAATGAGTAGTGTTTTCTGGCAAGCCTCATCACTATTCTTCATTAAAAGTACTTAAAATGAGTACAACATTCACAGTTTAAAACTTATGATCAATACTAATTTGCTTTCTCCATAACTCTTGAATTCAGCATGTTCAGTGCTTAAAGAAAATCCAGTGCTAATTATATATTTTTTATCTCGTTAATTTGGGCTTATCTTGTAAATACAATCATTCAGACTTACTTAAAGGGCACCTATTATGGAATTTTGAAATGTACCTTTCATGTAGTGTGTAGCATAGATCTAAGTGAACAAAAACATCCTGTAAAGTTTGAAATATGAAAGTGCACCGTATATAAAGTTATTGTCTTTCAAAAGTAAGAGTCGACTCGGAGTCATTTTTATGAATCGTTAGAAGACCGAAGCTTTTTCTCTGACTAGATGACGTCAACTTGTCAAGTTATTTGAATACGATACGCCCCCTTACTGCGCTCCAAGGCCAGGAAAATATCATGGCGACGAGACGCTGTGTTCTGAAGTGTGACTCAAAAGCAAACTTTTTTCATCTGCCCAAGGAGGAGCATTTGAAGACTAAGTGGCTACAATTCATATATACAACTATACCACAGAAGTATAGTCCGAGCCTTGTGCTTTGTTCGCGCCATTTTGGTGACGACTGCTTTACCAACTTAAATGCAATCAAACTTGGATGATATTAAAGGAAGGTTCAGTTCCAAGTGTATTTGCATCAGCTTCCTCCTCCGTATCACAACATGTAAGTGTTATTAATAATTGTTGCTTTTATGTTTTATGTAGCATGTTTAATAATTATTTAGTTTGTTGTGTAAGCACCGTTTAGCTTCTAGGTCTTCAATGACAATTGTATTGAGATATGTGAAGCGTTTGTCGTTTTTTTCGGAGTTGTCTTAAAGAATAGAGTAATACCTCGTAATGTAACTGCATTTTTTTTTGTAAAAACTTTATGTTTATGCATCGGGCTAACGCAAACAAAGACTGATTGTGAAAGACTTTTACAATATGAACTCTGGGCTATATGCTCGCTAACATTAAATTCTTTATCTTATTTTTAGTTTTTTTACTACAAACTAAAGCAGTGGACTATAATCATTATTATAACAAAATTGAATTGATAAAAGCATCATTGCACTCCGTGTTAAAAATAAGTATTATCTCTGTAAACACTGCTGGGTCATCTGACCAATCGCAGATTAGCGTCGCGCAAAGGAGGGGTTTGGAAAAATGAGTCGTTGAACGAATCATTTGGGAGTCGGTGAGCAAATCAGGTAAAAATAAATGCATATTATACGACAACAAAAGTGTTTTTTGTCATTGCATGCATGTAAAACTGTTGTTGGGGACTCCCTAAACAACATTAGGAACATTTTAAATGTCATAATAGGTGCCCTTTAAATGCAACATTCATAAAATCTTAATTTTGCTCATTTATTTGCTGGATTTTGGACTTTTCTGTCTTTTCAGACCCGTTTATGTCTAGAGTTTATACATATTTTTAATTCAGGTTTACTTCCAGTAACAGTATATCAAATTAAACTAAATGAAAATAGTTTTAGTTAACTATAATAACCCTGCTTTCAAAAATAGAAAAAAATCTCACCAACCCCAAACATTTTCACCGGTAGCATACTTTCAATGTGGATGCCGTTTAAATTCTGCAGCAGAACGATGACATCTCAGATCAGTAGTCTTCATTTAGCCAAGGTTGCAAAGCCGACTTCTGCCACTAAAGACTGCTTTATTAATAATATTCCTGATCAGTTTCATCTCCTCAGCATCCCAGATACCTTAGAAGAACTTGATGTTGCGACAGAAACTGACTCTCTCTTTTCCGGCACTTTAGACACAGTAGCTCATTTACGCTTAAAGAAGATTAGAGAAAATAGTCTAATGCCATAGTACAACGAGCACACTCGGGCCCTCGAGAGCAGCCAGAAAATGGAGCATAGCTTGAAGAAAACAAAACTAGACGTTTTTCGCATTTCGTGGAAAGAGAGCACGATTGCGGAAAGAAAGGCTTTCAAAACTGCTAGATCTGCTTATACAACCATAACTAACACAACCCTAGGTATTAATTTGATATAGTGGCTAAATTAACAAGAAATAAAGCTTCTACTTCTGAAGTTTCCAAACAGCACAGCAGTAATGACTTTATCAACTTCTTTACTTGCAAGATTGATAATATTAGAGAGAAAAGGATAACTACGCCACTACAGTATTGCATTAGACAGTACATTGTAGTCTCCCTAAGGAAAAATTCCATTCATTCGTTGCAATAGGAGAGGAAGAATTGTCTAAACTTGTTAAATCATCTAAATCGGCAACATGTATGGTAGACCCTACGGACTAAACTACTGAAAGAGATGCTTCCAGAGGTCATAGATCCTCTTCTTAATATCATTAATTCATCTTTGTCACGATATGTACCAAAAACTGGTACATATTGTAAAACTGTACGTTTTAAGCTGGCTATTATTAAACCTCTTATTAAAATAAACACAACTTGAGCCTAGAGAGTTAGTCAATTACAGGCCGATCTCAAATCTACCCTCTTTGTTAAAAGTAGTAGAAAAGGCAGTATCCTCACAACTATGTTCCTTTTTAGAAAGAAATTATATCTGTGAGAATTTCCAGTCTGGATTTAAACCGTACCATAGTACAGAGACAGCTCTCATTAGAGTCACAAATGATTTGCTCTTATCATCCGATCGTGGTTGTATCTCTCTATTAGTGTTACTTGATCTTAGTGCTGCACTATCGACCACAACAATCTTTGGAATAGACTCGAAAATTATGCTGACATTAGTGGAATTGCATTAGCATCTTCAATCATACTTATCTGACTGTTATCAGTTTGTAGCAGTACATTAAACACAAGTCACAAGATCACAAGTTAAGTATGGAGTACCACAAGGCTCAGTACTGGGACTGATGCTTTTCGCACTGTACATGCTACTCTTAGGAGATATCATTAGGAATCATGGGATTAGATTTCACTTTTATGCTGATGATACTCTCTCTATAGCTCTATATTTCTTCGCGCCTGACAAAACTTACCAATTCACAAAATTAATGGAATGCATAGCTGATATAAAAATTTGGATGACTAGTAGTTTCCTAATACTTAATTCTGAAAAAACAGAGTTTCTAATTATTGGGCATAAAACCTCTGCACGTACTAACCTAGAATATTGTTTAACAAATGATGGCTGCTCTGTCAAGTCTTCGTCTTCAGTTAGGAACATGGATATGCTTTGATAACAATCTTTCATTTAAAAGCCACATTTCTAGCAACTGTAAAACAGCATTCTTCCATCTTAAAAATATATCTATATTACGACATATGCTTTCAATGAAAAATGCGGAACAGTTAGTTAATGCGTTCATGACCTCAAGGCCAGATTATTGTAATGTTTTACTGGGTGGTTGCCCTGCACGCATAATAAACAAAGTCCAGCAGCAGAGAGAGTTCTTACTAGAACCAGGAAGTATGACCATATTAGCCCAGTTCTGTCAACACTGCATTGGCTCCCTATTAAACATTGTATACATTTTTAAATATAGCTGATTACTTACAAAGCACTAAATGGTTTAACTCCCCAGTACTTGAGCGAGCTCTTAACGCATTATAGTCCTTCACGTCTATTGCGATCTCAAAATTCTCGCCAGTTGATAATACCTAAAATATAGAAATAAACTCCTGGCGGTAGATCCTTTCCCTATTTAGCACCTAAACTTTGGAATAGTCTTCCTAGCATTGTTCGAGAAGCAGACACACTCTGTCAGTTTAAATCTAGACTAAAAACACATCTCTTTAACCTGGCATACACATAGAACATTATGCATGTCTATTATTAAAATCAGTTAAATGATTATTAGGCTGCATAAACTATGTCAGCTAGGTCAGAACTGGGAACACTTCCTATAACACCTGATGTACTCACTACATCATAAGAAGAATGGCATCTAAGCTAATGTTAGTCTTTCTGTTAATTTCTAGGTTTACTGTAATCAGCCGGATCCAGGCCGTATCCAGTTCAGATGGAGGACCTGCGCCTTGACACGACCACAACGCATGATGTAGTCAGCCGGATCCGGGCTGTATCCAGATCAGATGGTGGACCTGCGCCTAGACACGACCACAACGCATCCCTGAAGTGTCAGCAGAGTTTGTGTCAACTAGACTCTCCCATGCAAAGGCCTCATCGACACGATAGACATCGGCACTGATCCTCAACAAACCCGTCTCCATACCGGCGTGGTGAATCCGATCTTCAACCAGATGGAACTGGATAAATATTCTGATTGTTCCAATCCATCTGACTTCTGACCTATAATGCTGCCTGAATCAAAATCATACACTGTTTGTTCATTGGCCATAGGAGAACTGCCCCGGTTTTTTTATCCATTCTGCCACCTAATGGAGTTTTGGTTCCTTGCCACTGTCGCTTTCCCACCTTCCCACCAACATTATTAACAATATATCAAGACATTTTTTTTTAGAAAAGAATACCTGTTTTCCCCTTTATTTTTTCATACAAATTGTATAGGGTCGCTAAGGACCCAAGGTGTAAGTATATATTTTTTCTGCACAACAATAATTTAATCTTAGATGACGGAATAAGTGCAGTTCACATTTATTCCACAAGGTGGAAGGTGTAGTGACGTTTCACTCATAGTTTCCACATGCAGAAAACAAAAAAATAGGAGAAGTATCCTCAGCAAAACTCGAAATGGCTCAGCAATTTACTGCAGAGCAAGTACTGAACGCTATCAAATATTAGTCTCACTGTCTGATGGAGGATCTGGTAAAGAAGCTGTCAGCGATCAAAATATTGAATTTTAAGATGTTGAAAATGATAGTATTGAGAATATGTTTGAGATGGCGAATATGAGCCAGATGCTGAATGTACTGGGAAATGAGCTCTGATGAGAACAGTGATGATGGTATAAAATATCTGCTCAAACTGAACCCTTCCAAGCTCCAAAAGATAACAAAATATGATTTATTTAATTTTTCTGTAATTGTTTCTCTAATATCCGGAGATTTATATATTATTGCGACAGGTAGAGATCCATTCGTGTTAGATATAGATCCAGACCTAAATATGTAGTAATGATTGGTGAAACATTCATGCATTTAAGGGTTAAGATGATAAATGTCCAAATACTTTTGTATGACAATAGTAGTATCGGTAATTGGCTAATACCATAACCCTTATTTTCATTTAACATCATTGGCTTATACCATAACCTCATAATAATACTTCAAATCTTCTTTTGTGTTTTTTACTGAAAGAAAGTCATACAGATCATTTCCATTTTGGTGTGAACGATCCATTTAACTCCAGGTTGCTCCAAGCAGATTGTTTCTATAGTTAACATGTACTTTAAGTTGCTTCAAATGGAAAAATGTCTGATGCTGAATGAATGATAATAGTGAAAGCTGATGCACGACTCTCACGTCAGCCATAAACCTCCCCATCAGTTAAATCCATCGATTCTGCTTGTAAGCACGACTCAAAAAAAATCATTACCATCTTCATGACGGATGATATTTTTCGGAGAGAAATGTTTCTGCTCATCAGCGCTACTGTCGGATGTACCCCTTTGTCCTTGAAAGACAAAGCGGGCCTGACATCACAATAGCGAGATTGATGACTCGAGAGAGGGGTGTTTGTCAATTCCCCATAACTTTTGCCGAAATATAACCGCACCTTCCAATGAGGATGGATTGGATATTCATTTTCATTTTACTGCTTTAACAACTCATGATAATTTGTGGCCTCACATTTAGCGGTTAGACAGCACGCTTGTTTGATGTAATGGCCTAACAGACCATGTAATGGATTACTACGGTATCTCTCCAAGAGAATGTGGCAGCGGTGCAGATGCCCGTCTGTCTCTCTTTGTTGAGATGCAAAGTTGTGTTTAAAACTTATTTGCCTTTTATAAACTTTGTGAAAAGAGGTCAAAGGTCAGCCTGGTTTTGTTTGTGTCCTCCATATGTTGCTCGATTTTACGCTGATGTTTTCTGTATACCGAGTTTCTTGCATATGTAGCATAAAAATGTAACACAATAAGATGTTCTGTAACAAAAAAAAGTATGTTTCTGGTCTGACAGCAGTTGATTTTAACTGATTTTAGCTGATGTAACTGTTTTAGTCAAAGCCAGAAATGACGCACCACATCTACATGGGTCATAGTACTGTATATGTGCCAACCGCCATAGTTCCACTTGGCCAGTGTTAATTTGCGATTGTTTTAGATTAAAGAAAAATTGGATTATATATACTTAGGGCCCTATTTTAGTGATCTAAGCGCATGGTCTAAAGTGCACAGCGCAAGTGCACTTAGTATACAAGTGCACAAGTTGGAATCCACTTTTGCTATAGTTTAACGACGGGAAAAATGGCCTTGCAAATGGTCTAGAAGAGGTTTCCCTATTTCAGGTACTTCAAAATAACAATGTGCCGACAATACGCCTGAACACACCTCGTTTTCAGACCAGTACGCGAATGGGCGCACAAATGGGGCAAATTAATTTGCTATTTAAACAACGTGGCGCAGTACGTGAAAATGATAACTGTGTCGGGCTGAAACTGCCAAAAAACACTTGCGTCGCACCGCATTGCGCCAGGTGTGTGATAGGGCCCTAAGAATGAAACGTCACTTCATCATTGTGTATCAGACATTGCCACCTTGTTGTGCAGAAAAAATATACTTACACTGTTACACACCTCGGGTCTTTAGTGACCCGATACAATTTTTACAAAACATTAATGTAAAAACTCTTCTTTTACATATTTTTTTCCCTTGTTTTATTGTTTAGAATAAATTGACTGAGGAATACTAAGACGGTTGATGTCTAACTGACGCCCAGAGTCACTGAAGACCCGAGGTATGCGTTTAAGGGTTAATATGTTTGAGATTTTTAAAATAAAACAGAAAAGAGGCAGGGTGGTGTTTTATATATCATATTTTGTTTTATTGTCAATATACAGTGAGGATAACCAGAGTAGCCGAGGTGAATGACGTTATCAAGTAAGCTGTTGTTTTCCTTTTTGCAGAATTACTGGACTGTCATCCTCCCGTCCTCGGGAATTCGTACTCCTGAGTCGAACTTGCCAAGTCCAAACTACCAAGGAGGACGTAAGTTCGAACTTTGACTACTTGGTATTTAGAAACGCTTGTGGTGTGCTTTGTGTTCTTTCACTGCCCTGGGAATGAATCCATATTGAGAAACTCTGGTTTGCTACTCAATTTGCTGCCTTCAAAATATTAATATTAAAAAGATGTTTGACATGTGAAATGTAGGCTAGTTCTGAGGCAATGGTTGACACACATTGAGATTGTCATTGACATGGTTGTGTGTGTGTGTGTGTGTGTGTGTGTGCGTGTGTGTGTGTGTGTGCGTGCGTGCGTGTGTGCGCGTGCGTGTGTGTGTGTGTGTGTGTGTGTTAAGAATATCAATGTTTGTGTTTTCTTTTGTTAAAGGGTTTTTGTGCTGGATTCGAGCTTCCATTCCTCACTCATCTACTCATGCTATGGGATTTATGTGCTATCACTGATAAAGAGACTGATGCACCAGGACATATGGGACAGTTCCTGAATTATGATGTGTCTGGTCTTTATATCATGCACAATAATTCCTGTCTCAGATAAGACCTTTTTTTTGACTTCCTCCATTTATGTTATATTGTTTGATTTCTGCTATTAATATTTTTCTTTACTTTTTCTTTCTTAATCACTGTTTGCACTGATGCATTGATGAGATGAGAAGGGCTGCTCATACTCAAATATGTATTACTCATATCTGATGTGAATGAAAACCTTTGAGGAATTAAACAAGTATCGACCTATACACAGATTTGGGATAAATTAGTTTAATTTAAGAACCACATTAAGGTAAGTTCTTGGTCCAACCAAATTTACTTCAAAAGACTACCTGTCCATAATTTACCGAAAAGGGCAGTCCATAATATTTCCTGGATGAACTTAAAAGTAGTAAGAGCACAGGAAGATTCATGCTTTCTCTTTTAAATGTATACATTACTGCACATTTCTTGTTAATAATCTGTGTGATGAAATATAGAAGACCTTATTTACATCTTGCATTGCACTTCTGCAGGAGCCCATGCGGATGGTGTCAGAACAAGCTCTAAATGCGCTGGATCTGTGGAATGGTAATCTGCTCTTGACAAATAGTGAGATTAACCTCCTACATCATGCCGAGCGAAAATATGTGCACTTAAAAAGAAGATGCATTTTTAATAAGGGGCCGAAAGCTTAAGTCAGCATTCAGAATGACCTCTGGATTAATTATGTGAGGCTCGTAGCAGCAAGGTTTTGAAATTTATATATATTCCACTTTTATCCTTTGATCCGGTGGCCTCAGCTCCTTTTGGGTTTGATCGCAAAGACTTTTGTGACATTTAAAGTTCGTTCTTGCGCACACAGGGCAGGAGGTAATGGATCACACAGATTTATGAGACTTCAAGCGGATATGAGGAACGTCTCACGGTGGTAAGCAACTTGAGGACTACATCAGGGTTAATAACTCCCTGAGGTTCCCGTGAGATCAATTATTATGACAAATGCTGGAGAATCAGGGATTTTTCTTTGTATCCCAGGAAAAAAAATCTAAATAGCTGCAGTTTTCATTTCATATCTAAAATGGAAACGCATTTCACTTTTTACTTTTTATAGTCCACCTATAGTCAATTATTTTATCCCTTAAAACTCTTATGTGATCACCAAAAATTACATATGTAAACTTTTTTCCCCTTGATGCCTTAAAATAGCTTGAATGTAACTCTACACCCTTGCCTCATTTAGTAGACGCAGTTCTATGATTATGCAAATTAACCCGTCTCCACTCAATCACATCAGCTCAGAGATCCACTCATTGGCGATCACACGTTGACGTGATTGGTTACAATGTAGTTTGTGACGTCCGTAACACCAGCGATTTCTAACCGCAATTTTGAGACTGTCTTTGGTTCACTGCAGTTTCAAGAAGAAGATACTCAGTAATGGTGCTGATAGCTTTTTAAGCTATCAAATAGCTTTTTAAGTGTTTTGATGAACAATTTATGGCAATAATAGCAAATATGTATCTATTTTCGTTTGTTGACTTTTTAAAAAGCATTTGTCTTTCCAATCTGTGTTAACTAGCTAAGGACAGGGTGTTCTGAATACCCAGACAAACTGTTTTATGAGCATCCAAATGAATAGTACCTCCTCCAGAGAAATCAAGTGTGTGTGTGTGTGCTGTGATTTGTCCAGATGAGTGTCTCAGTCATACCAGATGTTAGGACAGACCTGCTGGTCACTCTGTCTGTTTCTATAACAGCTGCTCGGTTTAGTAAGGCTGAACCCTCAGCTGATAGAATTTATGAGGCCTTTAAAGTATACAATTTTTATATGATGGAAGTGACATATTATGATGGCTTCTGCCATGGTCCAAGTTGCTGAATACTGAATAATCATTGATGTTTAAATCTGGGTGGTCATGTTAATATGCTCTTGGCTGTGATGTCATACATTTAGGATTATACTAAACTGAATGATATATTGATGTCTGGTCATTTTTCTGCTAATTTAGTGCTCAAAGTCTATTAAGAATTTTTGCAACAGATAAACTGTTTTACACAACTGGTAAAATGTAAGTATAACTAAATTTTGCCTTTTAGAATTTAAAATATGCTATGATTTCCTTTGAGAGAATGTATGCATACTTAAAAAATAAAATATTATTTGCAAATAGTTTAAACTATTTCACTAATACAATAAGCCTTTCTTTTTCTTTATTCCATTAAATCGCTTTTATAATGAATTAATTCCTTTAAATAAAAATACCCAATTTTAGTTTGGTCTAAAGCCCCGAATATCCACTGACCTAAGAACCGCCCCTGCGGGCTGGACCCATCCGATACCCATCCATCCTTCACGATTCCCTGGCACGACGAGGACACAAGATCCCCAATTGATTTAACACGTTATTTCCCAATTTTTGGACATTTTATGTTTATTTGCTTTAATAAATGCCTCTCCGAGGCCTGACACCACTCCCACTTTGTCTGTCGTTTGCTCCTCCCGCCACAGTTAGCCTAGTGATAAATTCAGAGCTTTATATATAAAAAAAAAAAAAAAACTTTACTGGAGCCGGCTTTGTGTTATCAGTGGTCTTTGGGATTACATAATTTGCATTTTAAGTATGAAAAGTGTTATATAGCGTACAATTATTATTACTAAGGCCCGTTCACACACCGAGAACAATAACTAGCGTCCACACAAGTGGATGACATTGTTCTGTTTATTCTAAGCATACTTGTCTGTCACTTTAAATGCTCGAGCTCATTACAGCAGGATGGATTCTGATTGGCTGTCAATGTTTTTATCGTTCATCAGCTGGACAAAATCGTTCTGACAGCGATTCCAACTATATCGTTTCTCTCTGCCGTTATCGTTATTGCTGTGGTGTGAACTCTACTGTATTATTGAGAATGATTTTTTATCGTTATCTTTATAGTTATTGTCCTTGGTGTGAACAGGGCTTTATTATTATTCATGTTATACTTTATATAATTTAATGTGCAATTTAACAATAACATCAACAATAATAATAATTATTATTATTAGCATTATTATATTAATTTGATTTTAAATAATATATAATTATTAATGAATAATCTATGAATAATAATATTAATATTAAAAATAATAATAATTAACTCTTAAATAACTCATACATTTATTTTCGTTGTTGATGCAATAATACCAAAATTTATCGATTTGTGGCAGAGATTTGTGATTTTACAACATTAATTCACCTGCATAAAAACCCACATAGTGTTAAAAGAAATAGTATAGGCAATTTGTAAAGATGAATAACTTTTGAGAATATTTCGTTGGAATGAATTGGCTGCCAGTGATTGCGTTGTTTTGTTGAACAGTAGCAAAGAATCAAGCTGTGTCGGATAGATTTACATCCCTCGCCGCTCTCTGTTCACTTGTGTGTGTGTTCAGTCTGCGTCCAGGTGTTGTGTTTTGGCAGGCCTTCCTGAACAGATGCTATGGTGTGTGTCCCTGCATAGTGTGATATCACCGAGCCCTTGAGTTAGGAAATTAGCAAATTCCAGAGATCTCCTCTCAAGCTGTTTGTGTGAGTGTCCATCTAGTCTTATGTGTGTGTGCCACTGCCTCTTTGCTAAAATGCTCCTCTTGCAGCAATTAGCTTAATACTATCTGGATGTTTTGCTGTCCGATATGCGGTGCCGACGGTGTGTCATCTTAATGACACATTCGCAATATTCATATTCAGAAAAGGTTTGCATGTAATGTGAGCATTAGTGTTTGATACACACTCAGTAAACACTAGGGCAAGGATCGGTAATAAAAGTCAGAAAGCAGTTTTGGCTTATGCTACATTCACGTAGACTCCCATCTGCTCACATCCTCAAACTTATCAATTATTCCTTTCCATGGAGATGCTCGTGCCAAAATGGATCCATGTGTGGCTTTTTTCTAATGATGACAAAATGTTTGAAATTAGTGGTTTAACTATAGACCTTATGCGACAGAAAAACAAGAGTTCAGCCATCTTTAGAATTTTGTCTTTGAACTTCTGTTTTTGCAGTAGCTCTGTATATTTCTATGGCATCGCATCTATTGTACAGTAAACTAAAGTTATCATCTGCATTGTAATGTTTTAAGCAGATGTTATAACAAATGTCAGTAGACTGGGAAGATTTTAAAATGAGCAGTTCATTCATAAATCCATAAGATCTGTCCTTCATGCTGTGGAAATACAAACTGGAAGACAGAACACAAGGAGCACAGTACTTTAAAGGGGCGGGGCTACATAAGGTCTATACATTAACCTTTATTTTACTAAAAAAGTGTAGAGGTTCATAACTATCTTTAAAACATGTATGCCTTGATTAACAGTTCTCCCTCATGTGTTGATTTATTTCATATTGAAGTAGGATGGAGATTTTTTGTATTGCTATTAATAATTTGTCAAGGCTGCAGTTATTTGATTTTAGTAAAACATGTAATATTGTGAAATGTTGTGAAATTTAAAAGAACTTTTTCCAAAGTTTTCCATTGTAATATAATTTGGTGCCCCAGAAACATTTATTATATATTACTTATTATCATCAATGGACAGTTGTGCTTAATATTTTTGTGGGAATCACGAAACACAGCCATTGAAATGTTTGGGGTAGCCTAAGTATTTAAAAAGAAAAAAGAAAAAGAAATCAATACTTTTATTCAGCAAGGAAGCGCTAAATAGATAAAAATGGATCATAATTATGTTTTTTATATATAATAAATGTACATTTCAAATAAACTTTAAAAGGCTCTTTTGCACTTTCTGTTTATATATATATATATATATATATATATATATATATATATATATATATATATATATATATATATATATATATACTGTATATAGAATATAAATATGCTTTTAATTCACCCAAAAAAGAAAACTCTGTCATTAATAATTACTCATCCTCATGTCGTTCCAAACCCATAAGACTTTCATTCATCTTCGGAACACAAATTAAGATTTTTAATGAAATCTGCAGAGCTTTCTGTCAGCTACACAACTACCACTTTCAAGCAACTACCACTTTCAAACCTCAACTTTATGAAGCGGCACGAGTGCTTTGCTTGCGTAAAAAAAACATAATTTACCACTTTAATTTACATAATTTACAAAATATTAATCTCCAACATTGCAACAATGCCTGCTCTCGTGTCAAACCAACACGCATGTGCCATGGTGTTCTCGTGAACGCACGTTGAAGATTAATATTTTGTAAATAAAGTGGTAAATTATGTTTTTCACCGACATGTGGGTGAGTAATTAAGCTTAACTAAAGCTAACAGTCATGGATTGATAAAATTAATACTTTAATTTCATGGGTGCTTTAACTGTTGAAACTTATGTTGTTTTGGTTGGTTTTACATGATAGTCAGCACCTTCATAAAATTCTCAGTTTCCAAGTTACAATTACGAGTTTGAAAAAGACATTAATGATTTTTCTAGACTAAAACTCCTGAAGTAACCTCAAAATGATGTGAACGGAGTGAATATTCAATATTTTGTGATTTGCTTGGTCAGTAGGCCTAAGTCTTGTGATTAGAACTTCCATACCTTTAGAATGATTTAAAGTTAGTCTGCAGTTAATTAATAAAGTTAATGACCTCTGCATTATTGTCCAGATCTATAATATATAGAAGAATCCTGCCTGCATTGACACAGATGCAGTTATCTTTTTGAAACAGGAAGTAATGCAGGTTTTCGGGTGCTGGAGTTGCGGCTTCCAAAGCAAAATGGAAGAAAATTAAAAATCGGGCTACCAAACTCAACTGAGATTAGTTCCGCAGGAAGCAATTGGGTTGGCGTTTTGGATGTGTGCCAGTCTGCGGGAGAAAAAATGGGTGCTGTTCATCAGAGCGGTGATTCTGCCGTGATTCTGCCGTGAATAAGACCATCCGTCCGTTACCAAGCAACGGTTCCACTCGCTCCATCATCAGTGCCGGCCCGGGAGACGGGTGCAGAAACGTTGTTATTGATGGCTCCGTACACCCGTCTAATCTCTCGGCTGACACAGAGGGTTTAAATAACCACGAGAGAAATGAGGACAGACGCCCACGACTACGCACGCTGCCTGTGCCCCCACTGGCAGAAGAGTCAATTAAAGTTGAGGAAATTTGGACGGGAGTTAAAAGTCAAAAGTGACGTGGATAGAAGCCAATTACTATGCAATGTATTCCAGATGCTGAGTTCACCTGTTGCTTCAGTGAGTCCTGAGAGATAGGAGGCGGTCACGTGGAAACGAGGTAAACCCATGTTGATTCATAAATTAATGTTCTATAGAGTGTAACTATAAAGTTATATTGACATTTTTGTTCTCTACTCTAACATGTTCCTACATTATTGGCATGAAACCTTTTCATTCAATAAATAGTGGAAAACGGTTCTTTAGATTTGAAAATGTTCTTCACACCGAAAATGGTTATTTAACTGTTTACTGAAAGGTGCTCTGGGGAACCGAAAATGGTTCTTTATATGGCATTGCTGCGAAAACACCTTTTTGGAGCTTTTATTTTTAAGAATGACATTCACTCTCCCACAGAATTCTCTGGTTCTGTTTTGAATGTGTATTGGCACAATTTGTATCACCTCTAAACAGAACTACATTAGGATATTTAACACGGGACTTTCTTTGTAATCCAGTAAACTTCAGGCTTGTAATGCATAAGAGGCCATTGTTTTGGAGGATTTACCTGTTTTTCTTTCCTATTTGGTGTTATTCCTGGTAAACCAGCATTATTTCCCTATAGCATTAGCAACCCAGACAGCAACATAGTTTTGGCACAGATCCGGGCCACATCTGGTATATGTAAATTCCACGCGTGGCTGACACTAGGAGACACTTACACTACATGGTCAAGTCAGTGTTAATCTTGACAGCAAATTTTGATTTCGTTTTATTTATAGTCTTTGAATAACATGCCATTTAATTGTAGTCCTAGTCATCTGAATTGTTTTAGATTTAATCTTTTAGTCGACTATACCCCCGGTTTCACAGACAAGCCCAGTCCCAGACTAAAATGCAAACTTGAGCTGTTTTAATTGAACGTTTCTTACACTGACATATCTTAAAATATGTCAGTGCCATTGTTTTGTATCAAGATGGATTGCACACTAGTAATGTTTTTTATCTAATGCACGTTTATAAAAGCTATAAATGCCCTAATTGAACAATGGCCTAATCCTGGAGTAGATTTAGTCAACTAAAATCTAATGGGTTTATTCAATTGTAATGCTGCCCAATATTTTTCGTGGAACCCGTGAACCATTCAAAAGTTTGGGTGGGGTTAACAACAGAAAATTAATATTATAATATGCTTTAAATTGCTCAAAAATAAATAAAGACATTTCATTTTACAAAAGATTTCTATTTCAAATATCAATTCATCAAAGAATCCTGAAAAAAATGCATTTCTGTATCCACAAAAATATTTAGCAGAAGAAACTGTGTTAAACATTGATAAAAAGACCAATTATTAATAATTGAGAACCAGTTATAATTGATAACAATTGAACACCAAATAAGCATAATATGATTCATATCACAAATAAATAAGCATATTGGACGGATGATGTTACACTGAAGACTGGAGTAATGGCTGCTGAAAATTTTACTTTACCATCAATTTTAATTATTACAATAGAAAACAGTTATTTTAAATTGGAATAATATTGTTCAATATTACTGTTTTTACTATATTTTTTAGCATAGACACTTCTCTCAAAAACATTACAAGAAAATCTTTTTTTTTTCAAACGTTTGACTGGTAGTGTATGCGCAGTCAATGTCCCTTGAAGAGGATCCCATTTCCTGACTATCTAATTGTATCTTCACATCATGAAATGTATGGAAACCATTAAAGGTTGCTTGGGCAGCAAAAACCATGTTAAACGGACGATCACACTAGACTTTATGTCCCATTCATTGTCGTTCATATGCATGTTCAATTTTTGTGGACTTGGAGCTGAAAATTTGCATAACGAAAAGACATTAGTGCAGTAGACGATGGTAACACCACAGATTGACTCGACTGGGAATGAAATTCTCATTTTGGCAATACAAGTTAAAAAGGATGCAAACTTCAATTAAGAAGAGATGCTGTGGTTTACATTTGGGGGGAAACTGATGTAGATGTCATATTTTAACGTTCTGAATTTATTATTTATTATTCAAAACAGAAGCCTTGGAGCATGACATCATTTGTTTGCGAACATCGAAATAGTTTTGCATACTTAAAATGTAGTGACCATTTTTCCCCCATCTCTGGCTCTTCTAAGAGTTATTGCGTGAGGTTTCTCGATCTCATTACATATGCCGTTCTCACTCAGTAGCGTTTGCCCCCATTTTGCCACCGTTAAGATGGGCTGTTGGGTGCTTCGGTTTCACTTTAACTAATCTGCTAAAATGATCTCAGCAATGCATGCAGGATGAATGCTGCCAAACTCATTATCATTCTTGCATCACTCCTTTGCAAACTCTGAGCTTCCTCAAGCTGCCTGAAGAAGCATGTTCAAGAAGGGGGAAAATACGCCACTGCACACATCTGAAATTCAAATTCGCTCTGTATGAATTATTTGAGGCCCAAATTCTCAATTAATTGTATCCACAGCATATAATATATGTGCTGCATACAGCTTTCGGCGAAATACAAAAGCAGTAATTGCCTGAAAGGGAATTTCATAGTCGTGTGCATTAGCTCATGCCAGTATTAGCATTTTAAATTGAGTTATGTGCTTAAACAAGCAGTGGAGTTGCTCCTGGTGCTCTTTTCAAGACACCACTGTTATTTGTCTTGCATGCCTAAAACTGCAGTTGAGCTGTTTTTACTGCAGTATTTGTTTGAACACTTACAAAAAAGTTACATACAGTAAAGTACCATGGTATTAGCATGTTGTTTTATCCCCACACATACAGTGGAGAAAATTATTATTTGATCCCCTGCTAATTTTTGTAAGTTTGCAGCATTTACAAAGAAATGAAGGGTCTATAATTTTTATGGTAGGTTTATTTTAACGGATAGAGACAGAATATCAACCAAAAATACAGAAAAAAAACACATTATATATAGGTTATAAATTGATTGGCATTTGATGAAGTGAAAAAATTATTTGATCCCCTACCTACCATCAAGAATCTGCCTTCCACAGATTGGTTATATGCCCATGTATGGAAGTAAAATAATGCCAAATGTTTTTGAAACAAAAAGCCTGTTGAATTGCACTACTTGAAAAAAATATGCATTGCATTAACCATGCTTGCATTTTAATGCATTGTATTTTAGGACTTGCATTTTTTTATTGCCTCAAATTCAACATGGTTGAATATTTAAGCTGTGAATATTTCAATTCAAAACATTTCAAACACATTTTCATTATTAAAAATTCAATAATCCATATTCACCTTTCATATTTCAATTCCAAAATATTCAAACGGTTTAAAAATACAACCTTTAATATTCAACAGGGAATTTTCAGTCCATTTTATTTCGCTTTAAAAATTCGCTTCCTCAAATTCAGTGGTTAAAATTCGACAGTAAATTCAACATTGACATCCAGGAACTGCAGGAAAAGCAGTAGACTACCGAGCATAATCTCCACCTGCTGTTATTCGGCCTCACCAGCAGGGGGCGCAAGCGCGTGTTGTTGACGAAGAGGAGAGCAACAGTTCATTCATAAAAACCCGTTTATAGAAATGTAAGTGTATTTGTGATTATTATGAGAGCTGTTTTTACAGCTGAGATTATAATGTTATTCCCCCGATGCTGATGTACAGATCAAATGTTACATTTGAAGTAGACATATATTTCTCTTGGTTGTTTAGTTGCCTTAACATTATATCACTGCGATGCGCTGCAGTAGCCTAGTGTTTCCCTCAATACTTCAGGGTTGCTGGACATATAAAACGCTTAACGTATAGCTTAATGGACTAATAGTGATATAAAAGAGAAAACTCGCACTTTATTGAGAAGGCTGTATAGGTATGGCTACGGGCAGCAGACTAAAGATGGACTTAACTCGCAAGGTATCACGCCAAGTTTCCCTGTGATATGGCATAAAGTTGGCTTGACATTAGACCATTTTTTTACAGTCTGACTCTATGCATTAGACATTCGCACATTTAGGGACCGTCTCTAAAGTTACACACGACATTGGTACACACGTTTCTAACTTCAATAGCATTAGGAGAGAATGACTTACAGAAAACTGGTACGTCAGGCATGATACACATGCACACCTTTTATATTTTTGATAAGTTGAAGTTTGCTATTGAAGTTAGAAACGTGTGTAATGTTGAATGTAATTTTAGAGACGGTCCCTAAATGTGCGAAAGTCCAATGTCAAGCCAACTTTATGCAAGTATCCATATGCATAATGCGGGTGGGATATGTCCCACCACTTTCTGCCAGGGTAGATATTGTCCCCTCCTCGCAGCACGGATGTACAAACAGCCGAAATAAAACAACTCCAGTTAACCAGCAGAGCATTCATTTAGTTCGTTTGTTAAACAAGAGGCGATCTAGCGCTGAAATGTGTATGAAATCAAGTGCTCATTGCCACTGCGATCAGTGGTGCGGATAGAGTATGTGGCTCCCGAACACTCTTCACTCAGACGCACTTCAATCAGTTGCGGAGACTCTCGTTCCGGTGAAATCACAAAACAAACTGCACACAAAGTGTCCCAGCTTGATATACAACCACTGATAAACATAATCGGTTTTGATGAGGAAAAAAAACTATACGAGTGCGGATTCGAACCCAGAACTTCTGACCCTCATGGCTAAAGTTCTACCACTCGACCATTAAAGTACATTTGTAAGGTAGTCGGATCTGAAAATTCTCGGCACTGAAAACATATTAGATCTCATTAAACGACAAATGAAACCCAATGTAGACCTAGGCCACTATATTTTTGATAGCTGGACATCGTAATGTTACTGTACACATCTGATTTATGATTTATTATTGTATTAGCAAAACACACACACAAACAAACTGCGTGAAACTTTGCGCGTTAAATTCATATGATTCTGAGTCCGTCTGCTGCCCGTAACCACATAGTAGGCCTACTTACAGCCTAAAGTGCGAGTTTGGTCTTTTATATCTACTAGTCCACGCTACGTTGAGCGTTTTATATGTCCAGCAACCCTGAAGTATTGAGGGAACCACTAGGCTACTGCAGCACATCGCAGTGATATAATGTTAAGGCAACTGAACAACCAAGAGAAATATATGTCTACTTCAAATGTAACATTTGATCTGTACATCAGCATCGGGGGAATAACATTATAATCTCAGCTGTAAAAACAGCTCTCATAATAATCACAAATACACTTACATTTCTATAAACGGGTTTTTATGAATGAACTGTTGCTCTCCTCTTCGTCAACAACACGCGCTTGCGCCCCCTGCTGGTGAGGCCGAATAACAGCAGGTGGAGATTATGCTCGGTAGTCTACTGCTTTTCCTGCAGTTCCTGGATGTCAATGTTGAATTTACTGTCGAATTTTAACCACTGAATTTGAGGAAGCGAATTTTTAAAGCGAAATAAAATGGACTGAAAATTCCCTGTTGAATATTAAAGGTTGTATTTTTAAACCGTTTGAATATTTTGGAATTGAAATATGAAAGGTGAATATGGATTATTGAATTTTTAATAATGAAAATGTGTTTGAAATGTTTTGAATTGAAATATTCACAGCTTAAATATTCAACCATGTTGAATTTGAGGCAATAAAAAAATGCAAGTCCTAAAATACAATGCATTAAAATGCAAGCATGGTTAATGCAATGCATATTTTTTTCAAGTAGTGAAATTCAACAGGCTTTTTGTTTCAAAAACATTTGGCATTATTTTACTTCCATACCCATGTGAAACACATATTCGTCCTGTCACTTTAAGAAAGTACTCTTAATGTCAGCTCATAATCTGTATAAAATACCACATAATCTGTATCTTCTATTTCAACCTCTCCACCGCCATGGTCACGACCAAAGAGCTGTCAAAGGACATCAGGGACAAGATTGTAGATCGCACAAGGCTGGAATGGGCTCCAAGACCATTAGCAAGAAGCTTGGTGAGAAGGAGACAACTATTGGTACCATTATTCAGAAATGCAAGAAATACAAACTAACCATCAACCGTCCTTTGTCTGGAGCTCCATGCAAGATCTGGCCTCATGGGGTACGGATGATCATGAGAAAGGTGGGGGATCACCCCAGAACTACATGGGAGGAGCTTGTTAATGATCTCAAGGCAGTTGGGACCACAGTCACCAAGCAAACAGTTGGTAACACACAATGCCGCAATGGATTGAAATCCTGCAGCACCCGCAAGGTCCCCCTGCTCAAGAAGGCACATGTAGAAGCCCATCTGAAGTCTGCCAATGAACATCTAATGATTCAGAGCAGGCTTGGGAGGAAGTGCTGTGGTCAGATGAGACCAAAATTGAGCTCTTTGGCATCAACTCAACTCGTCGTGTTTGGATGAAGAGAAAAGCTGACTATGACCCCAAGAACACCATCCCAACAGTCAAGCTTGGAGGTGGAAACATAATGCTCTGGGGCTGTTTCTCTGTTAAGGGTACAGGATGACTTCACTGTATTGAGGGACTGATGGACGGGGCCATGTACCATAAAATCTTGGATGAGAACCTCCTTCCTTCAGCCAGAACACTGAAGATGGGTCGTGGATGGGTCTTCCAGCATGTCAATGACCCAAAACATACCACCCAGGCAACAAAGGAGTGGCTCAAGAAGAGGCACATTATGGTCTTGTAGTATCCTAGCCAGTCTCTAGACCTTAATCCTATAGAAAATCTGTGGAGGGAGCTGAAACTTCGAGTTGCAAAGCGACAGCCAAGAAACCTTAAGGATTTAGAGAGGATCTGTAAAGAGGAATGGACCAAAATCCCTCCTGAGATGTGTACAAACCAAACCTGTAACCAACTACAATACAAGAAATGTCTTACCTCTGTGCTTGCCAACAAGGGTTTCTCCACCAAGTACTAAATTATGTTTTGCTTGGGGATCAAATACTTACTTCACTCACTGAAATGCAAATCAATTTATATATAATGTGTTTTTTTCTGTATTTTTTGGTTGATATTCTGTCTCTATCCGTTAAAATAAACCTACCATATAAATTATTAACCCTTAATTTCTTTGTAAGTGGGCACACTTACAAAAGCATCAGGGGATCAAAATAATTATTTTCTCCACTATGTTTGTGTTTTCTTGGTCAGATTTTAAAGGTTTTCCATTTCATTTGAATACCAGTATATGAACATGGTAATCATTATGGTAGTATTATCTTACACCATCATTGTACCATGGTGGCACTGGCACCATAGCACTTACAAATAGTTCATAAATCTTTAAAGGTTGCATGACATCACTTGACAGGCTTAGTTTTCTTTGCTGTGTGGATTTCCTATTGAAATAGGAAGTATTGAAGTGCTCATCCCATTTTTTAATAGCCAATAGTCTTTAGATACACCTGAGTGTTAGTGCAACATGAGTCATCAGTGTTTTGTAATGATGTAATTTTTGTACATTTAAATTGTGTATGTTCTAAAAGTTACTTAGGTGTACTATAAGCAGATATATTGTCCTCAAAGATGACAAGTATGGACTAAAAGTAATAATATGAATATGAAAAGAAAAATATGAATTCATGGGGTCTTTAACATTCTCCCCTGACACCGGTTACAGAAGTGGTTAATTTGGGCAAATAAAATTTCATGTCCTGTAAGATTAATAAACGTTAGGAAGATCTCCTCCGCCTACTGTAGGCCTAACGATCCTCTACACTGTCATAACATTAACGAGGCATCAAAGATGGTGTTTTAATGCCCACTGTCTGTCCTTCCTCCCAGCACTCACTGATCTAATGCCATTATTGTTGTTTGTAATCAAGCAATTTTATATAAGGGAGAAAAAAATACTTTAATTGAATTTCTGTTCAAGTCACGAGTGCAATGCTGAGGGGGCTGAAATTTATGCAGATTACCCTGTGTGAGGAGCGCGCGCACACACACACACACACACACACACACACACACACACACACACACACACACACACACACACACACACACACACACACACACACACACACACACACACACACACACACACACACACACACACACACACACAAAACCAGGAACTTACAATATTCATATGACACATCATAAATATAATTTTAATGGTGAATATAAGCTTTCAGTGGCTTTGCATACATTAGTATTCTGTTTAAAACACAGTATTGTTATGGAATTCCTAATGCATGTATTATTTAAAGTCCTCCTGTAGTCAATAATTGTATCCCGTAAAACTCATATTTGATCACCAAAATGACATACTTAAAAAAATTCTACATGCCTTAAAATAGCTTGAATGTAACTACACCCTTGCCTCATTTAGTAGCTATATCTGCAACCATGAATATGCTAATTAGCCCCGCCCCCACTCAAGTCAGCTCATAGATTCACTCGGCCTTACTGAGGTAAACGCTGCACAATGGTATAGTTTTTTACAACGTCGGACACATAACGGTAATTAAGCCTTTTGCTTGACTATGTTATCAAACAGCTAATAATGTGTTGCTAGCAGAGTCAGGCAGCTGCCTTCTAACAATCATCAAAAAAATGCTTTGAACAACTCAGAATGTCAGTGGAGAAAGGCATATAGGTCATCATAACATCGTAATATACACCATACACCCGCTATAGTACTAAATCTACCTGATTTTTCATATCAACAACAATATATACATACGTTGACGTGATTGGTTACAATGTATTTTGTGACGTCAGAAACACCAGCGATTTCAAACCACGTTTTTGAGACTGTTTTTTTCACTGCAGTTTTAAGGAGAAAATGCTCAGCAATGGTGTTGTTGACTTATGAATTTGCACATGGTTTGTCTTAAAGCACATTGAAAAACACCACATAGACTAAAACTTTGATTTTCACCACAGGGGGACTTTAAATAATGCAATGTAGTGAATATTTATGTTTCCATTAAATGTTAATGTGAAATGTCATGTATATGTATATACTGTATAGCTTTCTGGGGAATTGAGGTCAAATACACTCATCTATACTGTAGGTGCTTAGTAGAGAGAAAGGTAGAAATTGTGAGTTCATTTGGGACGATGTTTAGTGGCGCTGTTTTTTCTGTTTTTTGTTGTAAGTTACTGTGCATGCCATTATTATGCTGATATTGTTGATGGCATACCACTGGAAATCAGATTTGTACATGTTGTAGATCTCAGTATAGTGTCATTTCTTCTGGTATTTTTTTTAGTAAATAAACAAAACAAATCCAAGGTTTGAAGTAATAGCTCACTCCAAACAGAGGTGAAAAGCATCTTGAAAAGTCAAATCTTTCAGTTCATGATGCAATTTTTGCACAATGTAACAAGACAAGTATCTATTTACTTACATGGAGCTACAGTAAGTTCTACCTACATAAATAAAGCATAATCAGAAGTTCACCCCCTTAAAAAAGTAGTTCTGCATCAAAATAACTCTCATCTGCCTCGTGAAGAGGCACTTTTGACACCTCTTCTCCATCTGTAAATAAATTAAAAGGAAGGTGAACTGTGCAAATTCATAGATGTGGTTTGTAAGTCAGCTGGTCTAAGCGATGTAGCTAGATTAAAATAAGTGTAAAGATAATATGATTGGATCATTTAAGCCATCCCTATTTTCCCCTTTTTATGTAAATGAATGCAGACACCACTTACGGCTCTTCATTAAGTCGTTAGCATTGGTTTGCTGATTCAAATTTTTATTTGCTGTTTGATTGCCAGTAAACATAACCTTTTCTACACTGCAGCTGCTAATGGATTTTTAGATCATTTTTGGCATATACAGGATGGCCTTCTCATATTTTTCTACCAATTAGGTTTTGTTTGTGAATGGGTATCTGAAATCTTTCTCTTTCATACAGATTCTCTGTCATAGCTGGACTTTTGACGAACGGCGGTCCACAATGTGTGATTTGTAGCCAAGAACTGCTAGAATAGAACACAAAAGTGTTCACTTGCTTTCATTGACTGTTGCACGTTTTGAACTACTGCCGCTTAAGCTGAAAATGTCACCACTAAAGAGGTAAGCTTAATATAATATTTTTTGAACGACAAACTGAACACACCTTTGTATTTTTTATTTACAAAGGTGCCATTCTGGATTGATTTGGCCTATTGTATGTGGCACCAAGCCATCTAAGAGATTCCAACAGACTGTTAAGGTTACAAGTCGTAGAAGATAACCAGCCCAGGTATAATACATGCATTTTCACAGTAAACGATCAGTAGGGCATTTTAAGAATCTGTGAATACTGTCAAACCTATGGTCCACAGAGCTAAGCTGAAAGATAGCAGTGAAACAAAAGAGGAGGGAGTCCATTAGTAACACGTCAAGAGATATACTGTATATTTCAGCCGCTTGTCTTCCTCACTTCTGTGTAGAAGTAACGAGATCTGAGACTACTTTTCTTTCTCTGTCTCTTTCTCTCAAAGCGCACTTTTTTTTCTTTTTTCACGTCTCTTTGCTCAGATAAGAGAGGGGTTTCCCTGGACGGCGGGCGATCGGGGAGATAAACAGGCTAAGAGCAAATGGAATCGGAGAATAACTTGTTCAGGAGGCTTTTGTGTGGGAGCACAGATGGGGAAGAGGTGTCAAAAGTGGCTCTTCATGTCTCAGTGCCGACAGAGGCAGATGAGAGGCAGAAATGAAGGGGTGGCCTTTACTGGTAATAAGAACAAAAACAATCTCAAGGAGAAGCGCAGCTCAGTGCATAAAAGGAAATGCGCTGTGCACATGAGGTGAGCTTGCACACTGATAAAGTCTGGACAAAGTAGAGTAGTGATTCTGACATTTCCTTTTTATAGCAATGAGTACAGATCTGCTGCTCAGTTTATAAAGCATGATGCTTCTCTAGGAATATACTGATATACCATACCAAATATATACCTTATCCCGCATTTCAGGTGCATCAGAAGGCTGTGCTTTTCCTAAATGTCAGAGGGATATTTGACCCTGTGGGTGAATGTTAAGAGATGATAGGTAGGAGATTTTTTTAAAATACAAATTTACTGAAATTTTCCAGCCGAATACTAGCAACACTGAAATGGGTTCAATTCTCAGACACTTTGAATGCATACATTGAGTTTTAAAAGTCAGCCAAACTAGTTGTAAGATTTATTAAAAAAAAAAAAAAAAAAAAAAAAAATTGTGAGTATAAATTGATCGAAAGTGACAGTCGAGAGGTTTGTTACAAGTTCAAGTTCAAGTTCATTTTATTTATATAGCACATTTTACAACAGCCACTGGCTGACCAAAGTGCTTTACAGAACAGGAAGATTAAAAGAAAATAATACTTGCATAACAACACAACACAACACAACACAACACAACACAACACAACACAAATAAGCACAGCAAAGCTAAGAGCAGCATTAAAATAGGAGTAGCAAAACAGTATCACACTCAAAATATAAAATAAGAAAACAGAAATGGCAGAACAGTATCAGACTCAACTTGTAAAACAAATATGGCAGAATCGGACTCAGATAAAAAGGAAAAACAGTATCAGACTAAAAAAAGTAAAAGTAAATCAGAAGTAGCAAAAACAGTATCAGACTCCAACCTCCAACCAACCAACCTTAATTATAGGCCATGGAAAACAAGTGCGTTTTTAGTGCGTTTTTAGAAGTGACTTAAAAGCGATCACGGATGGCATTTTTTCCACAACCGAGTTACAAAGGTATGTATTTCAAATAAATGCTGTTGACCTTTCATCTTAGAATCCTAAAAAAATGTGTCATGATGTCATGACACAGCTGTTTTCAATATTTATAAGTTATAAGAAATGTTTCTTGAACAGCAAATCAGAAGGATCATATGACCCTGGACTGGAGTAATGATGCTGAAAATTCAGCTTTCCCATCACAGGAATAAATTACATTTTAAATAAATATTGAAATAGAAAACAGTTATGTAAAACGTTTTTCTGTTTATTTATTTTTATATAAAATTTTACAGTTTTTATTGTATTTTTGATGGCCTTATAGCCTTCCTCCCTTCCTTGTGGACCAGGCGTTAGCGACAGATGGCCCAAGAGTTGAGCTCTAAGTTTCGCTATGTCAACTTCTCTTGCATGATGACGCAGTTTATATGGAATACTGGCCCAGGGAGAATACTTTAAACTGCTACCTTGGCTTACCACTACCTCTAGGGGGAGCATATACGGGGGTAATATCTATAATATCTACAGTATTCACTAAATCCTAGGGAGCCGCAAGGGTGCTTCAGCGTACCACAGCACAATTGCGGTAAAAGTGCTCACACCCTATCTAGACTCATCCAGGATCCCTTTCCCAAGACTCCCAGCACCTGCAAAGATGCCTGGTAACAAGAAGGGAAACTATCTCGGCTTGTTTGGTTCTAATTGATCGGTTAGGGATCCAATGGAGAGTGGCGTTCCCTACTTTAAAACCCAGACAATGGGGAGGGTTCTATTCAACCCTGAAGAACAGTCTACCAAAGAGAGCCTGTTAAGTGCTAGTTACAAACATTGATACTGCTGCCCTTCTAAAAGGAAGCCACCCGGGGGGCTAAAGACCCCAGAATCCTGGGGGAGGCAGCTCAACCCTCCTAACACACTCATCTAGGACCTGCCATAGCCCGTACTTGATTCATTCAGTACTAGACATTGTGACAACAACAAGGAGGGTATCCTGCAGAACTTCAGAACCTCGTTACTTTAGTTATTTAAGCTCTCATGGTTGCTGTTAAAGTAGTAATAGAGCAAGAAAGATCAGAGTCAGCCCAAAAAGAATCTGGTTACAGATCAGAAAGTACCTGCTTACATACCCCAGGTGTTTTCTTAAACACCCAATTTTTATGGGGAAGGAATCAACAGCTGTGCCAGAACTATCAGAAGGCGGATCGTAAAATAAAGTCTAGCCTCAGTGCCTGATAAGTACTTGTTACAACCTCGTGTTCCCCACACACACCCTTATCGGATGGGGAAGAAAGGAAGAAGGAGGAATGTTACTTCTCCTCAGCGATTTGGTTCCATTTACCAAATCACTTTCTTTCGATCACTTCCCTGAGATCTTGTCTCTTCCTTTTAGGGAGGAGCAGGAGTGGTCCTGCCTCCAGTCCTCAGACTGTGATGGACCAGGACCCCCAGAGGTCTTAAACGAAGATTTAAATCGGCAAGGATTCCTGTAAACTTCCTGAAAGCCACCGACCTTGCCCTCACCTCTCTAAACTTCCAGACTACTGTCTATAGACATGCCAAAAAGCTCAGGGGGGAGAACGTTTTTTTTCTCTTTCTTCTTGATGTGCACCAACTACAGATGCTTCTCCATGGAATCCATCGCCACCATTGCACAACCAATTACAGCGGCTGTTTTTTTTGGTGGCCAGGTGGGTCAAATCTGTGGTGCGGTTCAGCTCAGTGACCGCTTTAGGTGACAGCCCTTGCCCCCGTTCCAAATCTTTAAATAGATCCGCCTGGTATGCTTGCAGCACGGCCATCATGTGCAAAGTGACACCGACCTCAAGCGCGAGGTGGTCTGCAATGACTTAGACGGCAAGGTCAGAGGCTTCAAAAAGGATGCATCACCCTGAGAGACATAGCCTGCAAGCGTCTTTTCAGTTGGATGCATCCTCACATAAACTCGTTCAGGCAATCCCTCCATTGGAATAGTTTGAATGCTGAAAGGGATAGATGCAAGCTGAACATGGCCTCTTCCATGTCTTCTTCACCTCAGCATGAAGGTCTGGAATAAACAAAATGCTCATTGGATTGGGATGGTTATGGCCCGACAGGAACCTCTCGTCAATTCTGCCATGAGCGCTTCCTGTCTTTCGCACCCCCAAACTAGATCTAGTCTAATCGTGGCACGGGCCATTACCTCCAGCAACTCCTCGTATGTGGGGCTGGCAGGCTGAGAAGGCTCACTAAAGGGATATCTTCACCCTCTTTAACCACATCAGCATCATCCTGGCTGGATGGTGCTGCAAGACTCAAGAGAAAGTACATCCTGATGCAGCAGATCGTTTGAGCCAGACATCTTTAACTCCTCAGCCAGCTTGACCTGTGATCCCCACGACTTCAGTCTCCGCTGTACCTCAGCTACTGCAGGGTTGAGCCGAGGAGTGCAGATACTTGTCCACAACCCTCAAGAATAGGGACAAGCACGAACGGAACTTCCTTACGAATCTCTCACAATGGGCAAATTCAGCTCCCACGAAAACTAAACGTGCATGCTCCTCACCCGACACAGAGGTTGTGTGTCCTCAGGTGTCAAAAACCTGGGACACAGAGGCACACACTTCCTGAAACACTTGTTCAAGTGCTTATCCCTAATAAATGTCTTCAAACACATTAACACAAACATATTGCTCCTGAAGACAAAAAAAAAGCTGATGACGTATATAGCAGGCACTCTTTTATTCTTACTCTGGTAGTGACATCAGGAACTGTCATTGGCCAATGAGATTGTTGTGTTGGCACACGTGCTTCAGACACCGGTCATGCTGATGCGGTTCCCCATAGCATTCAGACATTGTGTTGAGTTTCACTTCAAAAGGTTACAGAATTTCAGGAATTCCAAACTTTTGATCGGTAGTGTAGCCTACTTGCATTTATTTACTAAATATCTCTTTTGCACCCAGGCTGCATAATTGCTTTCTTGCAGTAAAAGTTTTTTTTTTTTGTTTACTGTTGCTGGTAAAAAAAAAACATACTTTTGAGTGTTGATTCATGCTTGTAAGACTGGTTGTCCTGCTAAAACAGAAGATTATATCAAACACCCTGCAGTAAATCTCACTAATCTGGAGAGAAGATCTCAAAGAAAGAGCATAGGACACCACCTTGCCCACCTCCACTCTCCCTACTCCCCTCCTTTCACCCTAGCTCAAGTCACTAAAAAGTTCACCAACAATGTCTCTATAAACCATAGAGTATCTTATGAATCTATTTTATCATTTTAAATGTCTCAGTGTGATTGGTAAAATGGCCTCAATTTTACCGCAGTCATTATGAGGAAGATTGAAAACTTAGGAGAGTTATGTGCTCCTGTTTCTTCAAGATATGTGATAATCATTTCAGTAACACTTTATTTTGATGGTCCCTTTTGAACATTCTGTTGACTATAAGTAACTTTGCAACTACATATCAACTAAGTATAATGTGACGAAGACTCAGGCTGAGTAGGATCCATATGCAGCTTTATTACAATCGGTGCAAGCTCAGTGTACAAACAGGCGTGGGTCAAAATATCAGGGCGAACAACAATATCAGAGACAGAACAACAAACGTGGTCAAGGCTGGCAAAAGTTCAAGGCAGGCAGAGAACAGCAGAAGTGGGAGTCCAAGTAAAACAGAGATCAGGGGCAGGCAGAGAAGAGTCGTAAACGGTAAACCAAGGCAGAGTCCAAACACAGGCAGAAGATACAATAATCAGATAATGCTCAGAAATGCAGCCGGGGCAAACAAGACTTCGCAAATTGTGCATGAACAGGCAGGGTTTAAATAGTCTGGTGATGAAGATCAGGTGTGCAGTAATCAGTCCCAGTCTGTGGCTTCTTGGGAAATGTAGTTCAAAGCCCATACTAATATTCAGGAGAGTGAGACCTCCGGTGGCCGACAGAGGGTTCTTCACTGGCGTTCGTGACATATAATTAGAGTACCAGTAGACTGTCTGCTTAATATCTGCCGACACTTTTTAAAATATTATAATACTACTACTACTACTAATAATAATATGTATATTTTTTATAGCACCCAAGGTTGCTTCACAAAATAATACAAACAGTTAACAGACAAAGAGACAAGCAATCTACTTATTATAACAATCAAACAAGCAGAAGTTATGAGAAGTTATAGAATCAGAGAAAACATCAATTTCGATAAAGTAAACGTAACATAAATACTGAAAAAGTGGAAGACAGAGAAGTATAGAGGAAATAGAGATTTTTTATTATATGTACAGTAGGAGCTTGAGCAGGAGAGTTTTGCGCCATTTGAAGGCGATGTATAGCTTTGGTTGGTAAGCTGCTATATAAGGAGTTACAATAGTCCAATCTGGAGGTTATAAACGCATGGATAACAGTTTCAGCATCTCTAAAATTAAGAGAGGAGCATATACAAACAATATTCCACAAGTAAAAAAAAGTATGATTTAACAATCTGACTAGTGTGTGAGTCCAAACATAACGATGAGTCGAACAAAACTCCCATATTCCGCACAGTTTTTGAAGGCCTAATCTGGACACCATCAATATCTGATGATCTGTCCTAGTGGCAGCACATATAAATACATAAATGAGAAATAAAAAAGGACCAAGTACAGAACCTTTAGGTACAGAACCTTGAGGTACACCATGAGATATAGTTCTACCAGAAAGACTCGGGAGAATAGATACTCGACAATTATGCATTTATTAACAGCCCAGCAAGCACATATGCAATAAAGTTCTTTGGCGTAGGCCCCGTCCGTAACTCGCAATCCGAGGGTACGGATTCAGCATTTCCCCCCTGAAGATGGCGGGGGCGCAGCCGACCCCCTGTGCGGTATTGGAAGGGACCATCCTGGTGGTGGTGGGAAGGTTGAAGGGGAAATCCTATGGTGATAGGGAGGATAGACGGAGAAACCCATCTTGTTGGTGGAGGGAAGAAATCATCTTGGTGGTGGTGAGGTGGATGGAAGTGAGTGAAGCGTCAGCATCTGCGAACTCAGACAAGTGTAAGTATGGGTCTTTTATACTTCTAGTATAAAAACATGATTGGATAGATGAGAAGATAATAAGTGACGCAACAATTGAGTCTTCCCGGCAGAACTTACGCTAAAGCTTTCATTGATGGTACAGGGTCGATTCTCACCTATCCTAACAAATTGCTGTCTGTCCGATAGATATGAAGTTAACCACTGATAGATATGAAGTTAATCACTGGCAGCACCAGTGATACCTATTCAAGACAGTTGAGAAAGAAGTGTAGAGTGGCACACAGTGTCAAATGCTGCACTGAGATCAAGAAGAACCAGGATACTATGGGCACCAAAATCAGAAAATAAAAGGAGATCATTTAACACTTCTAAATGTGCTTTCTGTGCTGTGATAGGGACGAAAACCATATTGAAGCGGTTGAAACATATTATGTTTCTCTAAATGTGAATGCAGTTGTGCCACAACTACTTTCTAAAGTAAGTTGGGAACGAAAGGGAGGTTCGATATTGGTCTATAATTGTTCTGAATGGTGTTATCGAGGCCAGACTTCTTTAGTATTGGAGTGATGGCCGCTACTTTTAGATCATGCGGAACATAGGCAGTGGCAAGAGATCTATTTATAATACGAGTAATAGGTTGAATAAGTGAAGGCAAAAGGGTTTTTAGAAGGTATGTTGGAATAGGATCAAGTTTACAGGAAGTTTAATTAACCCAAGAAGCAAATTAGTTTTGCACTTGGCTTTTGCATTTTGATGCTCCCCAACAGACATTCTACTGACTATAAGTAACTTTGCAACTACATGTCAACTTATTCTAACCCTAACCCTACCAGTTTACTAATACTCTACTGACACTCTAATGAGAGAGTCAACAGAATGTGTTTAAAGGGACCATCAAAATAAAGTGAAACCATAATTTCTCCTCTCCCCCGAAACCAGGTGCAACTCTTTGGGGCACATGAATAGGCCCAACGCCATTCCAAAAATATCTGTGTAGTAAATATTTACAACTATTTTGTTCTGGTCTGGGTATTTAAGCGAAACTGGCAGAACAGTCAGGGAGATTCTGTAACCTACGTAGTGATGTGTCAGTTTCTTGAGAAGAACTCACCACCACTCTTTTTCAAATTTGTAATTGTGTAAAACACATTGTGCTCATAGAACACACATTATAATTGTTTGTGCTACTACATGAACACATAGAGACTAGTTATTCTTTAAAACACACGACTGCTTTAATGTTAGTGTTGTATGCAATACTTAGATTAAAAGATGTAGATGCAATGCATTCTAGACCATGTGTATTGTGTAAAATTGGAATAATTGGAACACTGGAATTGTCTAGCAATTTGTTTGTGGAACACTCTGCTATTTCCCATTTAGCTGCAATAAAACCATGTGCGGGTGCACAGAATTGCCAGGTGGCTACAATATGATTCACAATTGCATTATCATTTTTGAATCGCTATTAATTGTTTAATTGTGTAATTGGCATGATACATTTTTACCTGATAAATAAAATGTTACATTTGATTTATTCTGATATTCTTCTGACATCATTTATTTCTAGTAGATTAAAATGGAGTCGGGTGTTACCACAAACATTGTGTCCAGGATGGATCAAACTGAAGGCTCATGGATGAATGGAGCAGAGCACATCATCTGGGAACTTTTGATTACTGACTATCACTGATTTAGTAAATTGTATGAACGTGACTATGAAAATTATACTTCTTTTGAGCAAGAAGTATAATATTTTGAGCAAGCAGGTAGCTTTGGAACTTAACGGTAAATAGTTAATCCTGCATCTTCAACTGGTGCCCAATGAACGAATAATTGAAAGTATGAGATACACAGAATAATGAAACAAAGAGATGGACAAGCGTAGCACCAAATTAGTCCCAAACTGATGAGTGATATCTTCTTGCGGTGCGTAGATCCAAAAAGTAATGCAAAAATAAGAAAAAAAGATCTGCACATGAATATCGCCCAAAAAGCTCATACAATGAACATATGAACGCTATCAGAAGGAAAGACCAAACATCTCCAGTTGCGCATCACATGTCCCATTCGATCTCGGAATTGAATTTCTTTGTCATAGAACATATAACACAGTTATAGGGGTGGTAATTTGGAGCAGATACTTTTGCAGAGGGAATGTAAATGGATTTGAGACCTAAAATGTCTATATCCTTTGAATGAGTAATACTCTCAATTGTTTTTTATAAATGTTTTCTATAAATGTTGTTTATGCATTGCAATGTCTAATCATGTGATGTGTAGGGATGATGATAATAACCTTGTGTGATATTCAATAATGGGAATGAGTATATGTATGTTCATGTTGATGGTCAGATTTGTCAGACAAAATAGTTTTTTTTTTTTTTGGAATGGAGGATTTTTGTGATATGTATAATGTATATATATAATCATGTAGATTATTGATGTGAATATCTGTATATGGGATAAAATCAGATTCCGGTATGCTACAAGGATTACGGTAATGAGTATGTAAATGACTGCAGGTGTTGAGCTTGGTAACACATTGCACTGATGAAGGGTTGAACCCGAAAACGTTTTGCACTCTTGCACTTTTTTTGCACTTTGGCACTTTATTTGATACCCATAATCAAATATCTAAATTAAAACATAACCAATATTTATGGTTAGTAATTAGAAACAATTTGAGATTGGAGTCAGATTAGTAAAGTTGAAATTAAATTCTAATATATTGAACTTCACAGAAGCGCTAGTAAAAGACCTACAGTACATGCATTATACCTTCACCCACACTGCTGACGGGTGGTCCTCACATGCTGCTTTCTTAGCCTGATTCTAATCTCACTGCCAACCTTTCAGAACAAAGTTTGACTCAGAAACACGCTTCTAATGCTAAAATGCTGCCTACACAGGCAGCTCAGTATAGGTTTTGGAACAGAGCGATATTCTATATGCAATTCTGCCATAGCTCAGACTCTCTGACAAATAAAGATGCACAGAGTCTCTTCATGTATAGACAGTTATTTGAGTATTTGTCTTTCTTCCTTCGCTGTCACTGTGTGTGTGTGTGTGCGCGTATGTGTGTGTGTGTGTGTAGAAGGAGTGCATCAGAGGCCTGGGCACAGAACAAAGAGACAGGCTCATTATAGTTTGATCTGTTCAGCGGAGTGACTGACTGCTCTGTCTCGTTCTCTCTCTCGCTCTTGACTGCAAGGGAATATGGTCCTAATGATGTGATTCCTCGTCTCTGATCACCCTCTTCCTGACTCTCATTACCGCAGGGTGGCCAGACTGTCACAGCCCACCCGTGCCCACGCATGCCCACTTACTTACACACACTTCAGAGTGATTAGGACTTTGGCTTAGATGTCTAAAACCATGTGCGGTGAAACTCACTCATGAAATTATTAGAGGACTGGCCCATGGGGAAGAAAAATCATGTGCGAGTTCATCGTTAACAGTTTGACCATAAACTAAACTAAATTAAATCATTACATTTATAGATAGGAATTTGTGCAAAGAAAATGGATTTTATTGGACAAAAGATATTAAAGCATTTTCTCTCTTTTAAAGTCGATGTTTATTTTGCAGGGTTATAAGGTTAGTTGTATTTGATTTTTTGCATCTAACATTGTATTCCATTTGACCCATGATCTGCTTCTCGTGTTTCTTCTGAGAGAAAAGATTTCAGAGATCTCAACAATATCTCAAACTGTGCTCAGATTTGCCAAAATGCTAAAGTCTGCAATCAAAAATCTAATATTTATCATCAAATTCTCTAAATTGTTGAGGATGATCATGAAACTGCTATTACTGTGCTAACCGATCAAACATGCGGATGGATGATGAACAGGTGAAAAACATTTTGGTAACACTTGACTTTTAGAATAATGGTCTGTCATTAATAACTATGGACGTAATGCAGGACAAATGAGTAGTACTACTGTACATTAACACTTCAGCTACTATTAACTAAGGGGCTGTTTACACGACACCGTTTAAAAAAAAAAAGTAAAACTTTTTATGCGTTTAGCCGTTCGTTTACACAAAAACGGTGTTTCAAAGTGCAAGTTTTTGAAAACGGTCTCCGTGTAAAAAAACATTAATGCAAAACTCTGAAGACGATGACGTTTCATTGACATTTAACAGCCTGGCGGCATAATGCAGGGTTTTTAGTCATTTTCATGGATCCGAGTGAATGGGGATCGTTTTGACGATGTCGTCTGTAAAAACATACAAAATATGTCTTGTTTTTATTTCCTTCTTCCCTTACGGAACATTTTTGAGATGTTTGATACTTGAATGAGAACTTGATCATGATTGAGAACTCGATTAAGTCAGTGATTTATAAAAGAGCAACCTCTTGGATTAGTCGGTGGAATTTGACCTGAACTTTTAATCTGGATCTTTTTTTGTGAAGCTAATGACATGTCAGTATCTGGCTTATTTAATCTTTCACTGACTGATTTGATCTGCGGTGTCTGTCATTGCTCTTTCCCCCCTCTTTCTCTCGATCTCTTTTTTTGTCATTCTTCCACCCAGCCCTTCATCTTCTACAGATACTAGTCAACTGCTCATCTCGACAGCTGTCTGTCAGACCATCACTGAGGTTAATAAGAAGGGGAACCGAGCCGAAGCCTTACACACTCTTTTCCCCAGCTATCCCTCCTCTGCCCGGCACTTTCATCATCTTGACTTGAGGGAGAGGGCCATTAGGACAGTGACAGATGATTATGCCGACCAATCGCGAACTGAGATTGATAGATGAGCATGTGTGTGTGCGCGAACTCATGGGTTCATTCATAAGGAGCCACTTTTGCAGCCATCTTCAAGGTCATTGATTCATGGCTAACCGTCTTGTTATGTTCTTCATAAGACAGATCCACACATTTAACTATCGGCTGAATTGAATTCACCCAACCAGATATTCATTCAATTATCTTTTCTTTTGTGTTCCATAGAAAAATATCATATCGGTTTGAAACGATATGAAGGTGAGTAAATGACAGAGACAGATGCACAATCGCTTTAATAGGCGGTGTCATTTGTTAAAAATGATTTCTTTTATCTCAATAAAAGATGGAAAGATAGTTGCATTTACTGGAAAACAGTAGTCTGGAAGTTACATGCCTACCTTGAAACCGGCGTACCTTTTCTGGTATGTTGTCCATTATCAGACCAAGAAAATAATTTCGACTTCTGCACCTCATCTCGAATGAACATTTAAAATATGCATCTATTACACAGTGTTACCAAAATATAATGCAACAATTAAACATTACGTGTTAGCATGAGACTGGTAATGATAAAAGTGTTAACAAAGATGGTCCTGCAAAGTTATGAGTAGGTCATCTGTACACTTTTCGTCACACTCTCTCTGTTGATTGTAAGGGGGAAATTCAGTATAATTTGCATATGATAAAATGTGTTAAGCATGCTGTGAGGAATTTATGCAAAACTCTTTGAAATGCAATTAAGCAAATAAAGGAGTTTGCTGGTTTTGGGGGATGTGTTGAATTTCTTGATTTTTGGGCATTTGAATATATATCTTTCTGGTGGTATCAAAAATGCTTTTCAACCATCGTGCCGAACTGTTCTGAGAATGGCAGTTGCTTTTCCACTTGAGCATGACTCAGCGAGGAACATTCGCAAACTGTTCCCAGCAGGGCTAGCTAAAGGCGGAAAAGTCAGAGCCGGTCTGCAGTTTTTTGACAGTCAATGTTGACAGATTTCGCCCATGAAAATCATGTGATTGATAGGCACAGGCTTCAGACTATTAATCCATCCAGTCAAAGGACATCAAACATGTTTGATATTTTGAGACGATTTTATAAAGCTTTTTTTTCTTCAAACTTTTAATTAGTCTCCTCGTAATCAGACTAAAGTTTCAGTTTGTTGAGTTCGGAATGACATGAAAGTCTAGTGTGTTTGATCCTCAGTCGTTTAGTGTATGATGCTGTAACCCTTTACAATGTAAAACCATATGTTGTCATAACTTATTGATCCTATAATTTTTTATAGTGATAGACTGTGCACTTTTACCTTTCTGTATGTCATCTCTGGTCAGCATATTAAGGCAAACCTCTCTCCTTTTCTTTGCTTCCTGGTTTGCGTAACAGGCCATATAATGGCTCTATATCATGAGGATTTTTATGTGGCTTCAGTCAACATAAAATTTTTATGTTGCTTCAGTCAAACATTCTGATTCATTGTACTGGACAAAAAAGTGAGTAGGCAAAAATCTTTTAGATTAATTTTATACATGGTTTGTTATTATTTTAAAATGATAAAGATATTTGCTCTTTTACAATTTAAATAACAAATAATTTTAGAACGTAATGTCATGCGCAAGTGCAGCATACAAAAACATCCATATAGTGCATGTTTAAATAGAAGAGCAATGGAAAAGCAGAGCAGTTGAATGCAAAAACTCATTGTGTGAATAGCCACTATTCTGTTTTCACAGTGACATAAAAAAAACTGTAATCGTGCACAATAGTGGAGAAGTGGCTTGTGGGAGGATAGCCTACTATAAATTAGTCTTCAGACTGATGGCAGAAGGTCTGAACTCCATTGCAGATTTCATTGGCCAAGGACCGCCCAAGAGGACATCTGACCGACATGTAAAGCATTCAATCACAGTTCGTTTTGTTCCGCGGGGCTAAAAACTGTAAAGTCGATGGGCCTATGATAACAGGCCGGCGTGCATCTACAGTATAAATTATTCATTCAAGAAAGTTGTGCAAGTTTACTGCAACAATGAGCTGCAAACCACATTCTTATGACATCAGCGTACAGCGAGACCGATTTGAAAGCATAAGGAGCTTTATTTACGGTAATTACGATATAGCGTGAATGCAACATGTTTCCCATTTTGTGTGTCCATGCATCAGAAGTTGCCAACGGTCCGTGGGCGGGACGTCTGAGGCTGAGACTAAATATAACTGTACAAGAATGGGACATGACGAAACTCTCTGTAAAGAACTGCGAGTCACATGAGTCAGTTCATACATTTTAAAAACTAGTTTCATACCAAAAGGATGATGTAAACCACTTTACATCTCAAATAACAAACATTTCTACTGAAGATTTTATGTAAGTGCTGTAACAGAAATACAAGCAGCACATTTTGGCTTTTAAACCCTCCTTGCATTGTGCATTACTGTAAACATGCTTTCCATTAGTTTTTACAAACTGAGGGACGAGTCGAAATCATTTTTTTTTTGTGATAACAGACAGCGGGTTGTAGATGCTGTCTGGTCACATTAAATTGTAAACAACCCGAGACATTCCAATGAACTCTTCGCACTACAAGTTTCCTACGTTCAGAAGCAACATTAATGTATAATGCAGCCTGCTGTGTATCTCTCATACCAGTGGAGAGGATGTAGCACTACATTTTCCATTCAGACGACATGAGAGCGTTAAGGAGATGCATTAGCGCCTGGATATTACTCTTTGGGTGCTGTGTCATTTCAGTGTGTTAAATCATTCAGGAGAGCTATGGCTTTTACCTGCTCTGCCAGAAAAAATACCCAGAATGCAGTGTGACAGTGCAGCCCCTCGGCCATGTCCACAGATATAGCTTCAGCTCTAATATCACTCCTTGTCCAATTTCTGTGGTACGGGGCAGAGGGGCACAGGAAAGGTTATGCATACAGAACATTTAAGTCTTTTTCCTCTGGTTCCCACCATGATCGCAGTCCCCGGAGAGACACCCAGCCGCTCGGAGAGCTCCGAATAATAAACTCGCACGCAAATAGGATGCTGTCAGCAAGCACTCATTTTAAGTGACTGGTCTCGGTTGGGAATCAAAAACCTGATCCCTTTATGAAATAAATAATGGAACCAAATTAATTTTATGACCTTCATTTCTATTGATATTTGCTATTAAAGGAGTAGTTCACTTTAAAATGAAAATCAGCCCATGATTTACTCACCCTCAAGCCATAGGTGTATAGACTTTCTTCTTTCAGACGAATACAATCGGAGTTATATTAACACCCTGACGCTTCCGAGCTTTATAATGGCAGTGGAATGCAACCATTGCAACCATCAGATTGAAGCTAAAAAAAGTCCATCTATCCATTATAAAAGAACTCCACACGGCTCCGGGGGGTTAATAAAGGCCTTCTGAAGCGAAGCGATGATTTTGTGTAAGAAAAATATTCATATTCAAAACTTTATAAAGTAAAATAATTAGCCTCCGGACAAACGAACATACAGATTCGACTTAAGTGTAAAGCGCAACTTATGCGGGTAATGCGACGTACTGCTGATATTTACGCTACGCCACGATGCGTCATAAGTTGCCTAAGTGGCGCTTTATATGCAAGTAGACCACGTATGGCGGAAGCTAGAATTTTACTTTGTAGCATGTTAAATATGAGTATTTTTCATACACAAACTCATCGCTTCGCTTCAGAAGGCCTTTATTATCCATCAAGAGCCATGTGGAATTCTTATATAATGGATGGATGCACTTTTTTGAGCTTCAATCTGGTTGCAATGATTGCAATCCACTGCCATTATAAAGCTTGGAAGCGTCAGGGTGTTTTTTATAACTCTGATTGTATTCGTCTGAAAGAAGAAAGTCATATACTCCTAGGATTGCTTGAGGGTGAGTAAATCATGGGCTTATTTTTATTTTAAAGCGAACTACTCCTTTAAAAAGTCAGTGCACATTGATGGCCTAAGACACGAAACAAGCGGTTTGTGTGATAAAACGAACAGTATTTATATCGTTTTTACCTCTTTTACACAACCACGTCCATCTGATCTGTTTACTTAGTCTGCGTAAGCGACGTAAAGCGCCGGAATGCTCCGGAAGTGGTCTCACGGATGAGTTTGCGCGAGCTTACGTAAATGTATTTTTTTTTTAATCGGTTTAAACATCCCGGATAAGCGCAAATTAGTACCATTTCTATTAGCCGCCCTACAATCTCTGTTCTGTGCACAGGTTCTGGTGTAAACAATGAGTGACGTACACGCGCGAGAGATCACTTCAGGAGCCTTGCGGCGCTCTATGGTAAGTAAACAGACTAAGTAAACAGATCAGATGGACGTGGTTGTGTAAAAGAGGTAAAAACGATATAAATACTGTTCGTTTTATCACACAAACCGCTTGTTTGCCATCAATGTGCACTTGCGATGGGGAAATTTTTAATTTGGACTTTTCTCTGCATGCTATTAGATACATCTCTGCATGCTTTTGGAGACAGTACCTATATACCTGCATTATATGACTGACAGACAAGAACGGTTTGACCTAAAAATATCAAAATTGAAACTACTGCGGAGAAAAAGACACCTACATCTTGGATGCACTTCAGGTAAGCTAAAACATACCAACATTTAATTTCAAAGTGAACTATCGCTTTAAGCAATCAAATTTACAATTTTCACCTGGTCAACAGTAGTGACTGGATCCATATCGTGAGACAAGAGACAAGAAAAGTGATAGACACTTTTCACTTGGGTTAGTAAGTCACCACTAGCAAGAACACACTAGCAACACCTTAACAACCACTTAGACAAAGGAAGGAATCTCAATCAAATTTGATTTCCCATCCTAGTCTAAGTCTTGTGTTTTATCTGTGCACATTTTAATTTTATTCAGCCTTTTATCTACAGTAACTCTCTTTTCTTCCTCTTCCTAATTTTGCATATAATAATGCTCCTTTATTGTTTAGATCAACACATCTTTAGGTCTTTTAAACATTCACGCTGTGAGTTCAAATGGATAGTTGTTGCGGAGGATGCATATATCACTATATTGTTTATGATAATTCACTTTATGATAAAGTTGACAGAGTTGATAATACAGAGATGTTTTGAACTCAATGAGGCAGAAACAACTCAACTTTTGGAAGGATGTGGTTTTAAACCAGATTGATGGAAAACTCCACAAGGCTCTGTGTGGGACGGCGCTGTTGTTGAGCTGTCTAACGTGGCAGTGGCACTGTGGGTTTTGTTTATCTTGTGGGGGGAGTTTGACTCATGCCTACTCTGCTAATTAAATCTCAGTAACACATCAAAGCAGGGCTAAGCTAATGTTTCCACCGGCTTACTCTTGAGGTAAGACTCCGCGCTAATTCATAATGAGGGAATTAAAAGATTATCCTAAGAAGATTACAATGATGCATTGTATCACCAAAGTTTTATTACATATTATAAATAATGCAAGCCATTTATTTGCCATAATAATCACTGCGCTTGGAGGCTAGAGGAAAGTATTTGGTGTGTCAGGTTTTCCTTTGAGGGGCACTTCATCACTTTTCAAACCCTCCATTATGAAAAAATTACCTTATAGGAAAACAGCATCATTTAGTGGTCCATCAAAGGCTGTTGAGATGCAGGACGCTGCAGGCCTGCGGCGCTGATAGAGATGGCTGCATGCTTCCATAGTCAATTCCAAACTCGCTAAACATTTTTTCTCTCGCTGAACATTTGATACTCATAACACATTTTTAATTAATGTGAGGTGCCAGGGGCTACTGAGACTTGCTTAAATAGTAATTGTGGCTCATAATTGCTGCTGAACACTTGTCAATTCAGTATAGGATGCAGTGCTGCACAAACAATATGATGCAATTAAACCCATTCAAAAAGGTTTGCTAGAACATTAGGAAAGGAAATCAACATGATGGAAATATACTATATAATAATAATAATTCCTCAACCACCACCAATGTGCAGCATCCACCTGGATGATGCGACGGCAGCCATATTACGCCAGAACGTACACCACACATCAGCTTATTGGTGGAGAGGAGACAGAGTGATGAAGCCGAATAGTATATATATGAGGATGATTAGGAGGCCATGATGGACAGAGGCCACTGGGCAAATTTGCCGGGGTTACACCCCTACTCTTTCGAAAGACATCCTGGGATTTTTTGTGACCACAGAGAGTCAGGACCTCGTCTCATCCGAAGGACGGTGCTCTTTGACAGTATAGTGTCCCCGTCACTAAACTGGGGTGTTATGATATAGATTTTGCATTGTAAAAATGTGATGTTACTATGAAGAAAACAACCATTGCTTGATAGTGAGCTGGTAGTGCCGCTATGTCAAGGTTTAGGTAGGTGGAAGTAGCGAGGACAGTGGGTTTTTATTAAAGTCCCTGTAAAAGCAATTCAAAAAAAAATTCTAAACACATTATAAATGTTAGACATGTATTGCTAAAACATATTACAAAGACTGTGAACTACTGAATTGTGGAGACCGTTAAACAGTTTTTTACCATTGCTGTGTTCCGGATTTTTTGGGCGGGGCTAAAACGGTGGCTCGATGACGCACTGGAGCCCCTGAGCTCCTGGCCCCGCCCCTACTGTTGATGACGCACTGGAGCCCCTGAGCTCCTGGCCCCGCCCCTACTGTCGATGACGCACTGGAGCCCCTGAGCTCCTGGCCCCGCCCCTACTGTCGATGACGCACTGGAGCCCCTGAGCTCCTGGCCCCGCCCCTACTGTCGATGACGCACTGGAGCCACTGAGCTCCTGGACACGCCCCTACTTGATGACGCACTGGAGCCACTCCGAACAATATAAATAGAGCACATTCACATCAGTTTGTTTGTCTGCCGCTCAATCGCGAGTTACTGTCAGTACTATTAGTTACTACAGCCTACAGTTTGCCACGGAAATGCGTACTACCTGGATGCGATAACGTACAAAACAGATCGGTGTCCTTATTTAAATTTCCAAAAAACGATCACATCAAGAAGAGGTGGATTAATTTTGTGAAGAGCCACCTTGACGGAGAGCTGAGGATCACCGCCAAAACCCGCCTCTGTAGTGATCATTTTACACGGGATAGTTTTATAAACTTTAGTCGGAGACAACTGGGATTCACTGATAATCCGCTGTTACTGGTGAATGTGGCCAAACCGACTATCTCCTGCCTCAGCCTTCATCCTATCGTCGCGCCGTAACACAGTCTCACCCCAAAACGTCACATACTGACAGGTCTTGACCATATGGCAACATACGACGAAAAGGGTACCCCTATAACGTCCATGTGTGACGATTCGGGTATGGTTGGGTTTAGGTATGCGTTAGGGTACCGCTAGGAGGCGCTGCTGGTGCGCTTATGTCTGCGTCTCATATTGACGTTATAGGGGTAGGCTACCCTTTTCGTCGTATGTTGACGTATGGTCAAGACCCGTCAGTATATGACGTTTTGGGGTGAGACCGGGCTGCACGCCGACAACTGGTGCCATCATCAGGTGCGTGCCCACCAATGAGTGTAAGTTGTTGCCTTGAGTGCTTATGTTGTAGCGGTGACAGTTGAGTGTGGCAACGGCAGCTTTCCCGCGAGTGGGCGTGGTTTCAGCACAGCCAGGGGACACGCCCCCAGCGTTTTTCAAGATTTTGATAGCTTATTTTATGTATACTTGCCGGCTTTTGTTATTCAAATTTGGCTGGGTGGCTAATAACACATTTTTCTGTGGTGTGACAAACTCAGAACACATACTTAATTTTGACTTTACAGGGACTTTAAGTATAAAATTAAAACAAAAACTACCCCAAGGGGGAAACCATGACTCAACTCTGACTTGACATGAAAAACCACAGGATGAACATATAAGAGTAGACATATGACAACAAACCAGCACAAGACTGAAACCACAAATAGAATAAATAAGGAGAGCAAACAAAGCAGGTACGAGGGAGGACCGGTGGGGCAAAATAATCAATAATCAGCTAACAAGATGGGCGGGGCAAGACAAATTGACAGGAGATCACATGGCACAAGGAAACACATGACAAGCACATGGCCAGTAAAACAAATCACAAGCCATGTACTAACACAAACCGAGACATGAACATGCAGCCAATGAGAACACTCATAAACCACGTGTTCACACAAAACATGACAACATGAAAGCACACAGCTAGTGTAAACACAAGCTACGTGCTACACAGCACAAGACACAACACGACATGAAAGCACACGGCCGATGTAAACACAAACCGCGTGCTACACTCACTCACTCACTCACTCACTCACTCACTCACTCACGACAGAATACAAACACACGGAGCATAAATGTCCGAATCCCGACAAAGAACCGAAGCCAAACTAGACTGACGTGCTGGGATCCAAACACCACGCCCCGCACATGCAACAAGGCAAATAGACAAGAGAGCGCATGGCTCGAGAACGCTCGAAGCAGTGCGCCCACACAAAGACATGACAAAACAGGAGTGTCAGAGCTGTCACAAAACAAAGAAATAAACTAGACAGAAGTGACAGAACCCTGACACACTATTGTTTAAAATAGTGAATGATATATTATAGCTATTTATTAATTTAATTAATTAATGAATTAGAAATAAAATAAATGTATTTACATTCACATTAATTTAAAGAATATTGTTTTGAGAATATCAACCCTTTCATTTATAAATAGAGATTACCATGTATTTTTGATCCTGTATAATTCATTTAATTGACTCCCACCGACTCACTCACTCACCCACCCATCCACTCACTGACTCTACCCACTCACTCACTCACTCATTAAACCAACCACCGACTCACTCACTCACTCACACACCCACCGACTCATTCATTCACTCACCCACCGACTCACTCACTCACTCACTCACTCACTCACTCACTCACACACCCACCGACTCATTCATTCACTCACTCACGCACCGACTCACTCACTCACCCACCCAACAACTCACTCACTCACTCAACCACTCTCACCCACCCACTCAATCACCCTCCCATCGACTCATTCATTCATTCACTCACTCACCCACCCACTCACCCATTCACACACCCACATACTCATTCATTCATTCACTCACCCTCCCATCGACTCATTCATTCACTCACTCACTCACTCACTCACCCACCCATTCACCCACCACCGACTCATTCATTCATTCACTCATTCACTCACTCACCCACCCACCCACTCAACGACTCACTCACTCACCCAGCCACCCAACCACAGACTCACTCACTCACTCACTCGTTTATTTGTTAAGTAAAATAAGGTCTGTGGGTAACCTTACTTCTAGAGATGTTTTTTTGTATGTCAAGTATCACACCTCCTCAACACAAATCACTCATGTCTGTTGCATCAACATTTCTCCCTTAATGCTACAGGAACTACAGTTAGTTTTATTATAATAGTAAACCCATGGTAAACGTTCATAAGCGGGTAGTTGAGCATCTGTGCACAAATATAGTCACACCATTCTTAAAAGAAACCCAGCTTAGACTATCAGCATCTGGCGAATGGTATCACCTGTGTTGGACGTCCATGGCTGCTGGTCACATGTGGACACGTTTCTTATCTCCTTACAGCAGCCCTGACTGTGAAGAGGTCGTCACACTTATCTTCATGCTGTCTTTTTTTTTTTTTTTTTTTACATGCTTAGATCAAACCTAAGGTGAGAAACCAGCCTGTTGGCCAAATAAATTAATAATACAGGATCAAATATATGTTAATCTCCTTTGATTTATAAATGAAAGGATGGGTTGATGTTTTTAATGAATTCTATCTAGAAAAAAATGGCAAAATAGACATTAAAGATCCTTTGAAAAAGACATTCTGGTAAAATCTTGCCAAATTGTTCCAGTAGTGACCTCTAGATGGCAGTGTGGTTATTAAAACAGTTTAGCTGAGCAATTCAGTGACGTATATTTATTTGACTGTTTCCAAGTAATCGAATTGCTCTATATGTAACTCATACAGGTTCAAAGCTCAGAAAACGCTTGAAAAGAGAAGGTTTTTTAAGGTCAAATCATGTTGTTTTCATTGATTATAATGAGCAGCATAAGAAGACGGAAGGAAAAAGCCATGCCGGAGTGCTTTTATCGAGGGCTGAGTGATGATTTACTTCCTCAGACGCCGAGCAGCACCTGAAACTCGCCAGAGGTGAAATAGAAACGTCATAAATTTTCATGAACATCATAACAAAGTCGTTTGGTCACGCCCTAAAAAGATTATACGGGATGGAAATGGACGTTGTCTGGAGTGGAGAAGTGTGTCCTCAAAGTCCTGGGCCTTTGCTGAAGAGATGTCCGTCTGTGTGCCAGGTCTGAAACACAGGATGAGGCCTGACATATTTGGCAGGTCCCTGTGTCAGTGATTTAGCAGACTCTTCTTTACAGATATGACACTTTATTTCTTCTCCTTTACACCAGTCCTCACTACCTAAAGATAACTACTTTTTTTGACCATTATAATTTTCATGTTTTTTTTCTTTCTGGATACATAAAAAAGTCCTGACTAGCCTACCAATTATTTTGTCCACTATCTTTAATTTTTTTTCTCAATGACCTTCTGAATAAATAAAGTAAAGTAGGCTACATATAAAAGTTCTCACATTTTAATTAAATTATCCATATTTTTTGTTTGTTTTCAGTATACTTTTTAATATTTTTCTTGACTTGTCCACTGTCTTGAATTTTTCCCAATGACTTTCGAAAAAATACAAGTTATGTTAAACAGTTTTTTAAAAATATTTCATTTGTTTTAATTAATTTAAATAATAAATAAATTTACATTTCTTGAATTTTGGCGACCTTCTAAATTTTTTTAACAAATAATAATAATATTGGTTAAATAGTAATATTTAAAATAATTTGATCCATACCCTAAATATTTATTATATTTCACTGCATTAGAATGTGCTTTCTGGAGCTCTAATATCCAACTCGCCCTTTATAGACATAACCCTTCTTTGAAACCTATCATCAGCAGAGAAGGAACATTGTTTCAGAGATTATGAAGGCACATTTTCCTTTAGAATAACTCAAATGACAAATCACTCACACACTATGACCAATAATACATATTAAGAAAGTAAATAGGATCAGTTTTGATTTCATAATGACTTTAATCGTGCCCTCTAACATGTCTTTTTCCAGATTTCAGGAGGACTGTCATGACAGGACGTTGTGTTAAATGTTAGGAGTGAAAACACACCCCTCGATGTCAGTGGATCTGAGCCGGTGACAGCATCATCAGAATGCTAGTCTGTCACAAGCGGATGCTTTGGCTCAGGCCCGTAGCTTTGCGGAGCCCAGCGGGCCGCAGGCTGCCAGACCCTGATCAGAGGAACTTTCACGCCTGTCTGATTTCCATCAGTTTCATATTTCTCAACATAATCTCTCACTCTGCCATAGCCAGTCTCTGGTAGCATGCTTATCTCTTACCCTATACTATTCTCTCTCTCTCTAACAGTGTTAAGTTTTGGAAATCCTGCCTGTCAAAAAGAGTGTGCATTGCGAGTGAAAAGGTCACTTTTGCCCGCTTCTTCCCCAGAGCCGCCAGCCCTACATGCGTTTTTGCCCTTATATCATGTTAATCTCTTGCTACTCCAAGATTGACGCGTCTGACAATCTGACCCTCGGATTTTTGCGACCTTGTGACCTCTCCTCACCGGCAGCATGGTGGAGGTCACTAAGTGGTGAGAAAAATCGGACCAAGATGAACTAGCTTGTCAAACCGACCCATCATGCTGTGACCACAGCATCATCTATTGCAAGGTCTGCATGCCTTTTTACTTTATAAGCATGATCAGCTCATCTCTCTCTACTGCCTCCATCCTCCATAGGCATCTGTTTCCTAAGACCTCACCGAAATGGAACCTCATAAGTTACTGATTTAGAATGCTCTACATGTGATAGGAGACTGCGCTTACAATGAATTCCCATTGATATTAGCATGTTGCTTAGCTGACGATGTGACATTGTAATGTGATGTTGTTAAAATAGTCACTTTTCAATACTTTAATTATTTCAGAACATTCAATTCTTTTTATAAACTTTTCCAATGAACTAATTAAATAAATAGCATTCAAATACAGGTAAAAACCAACTTCTCAATAGCACACAGAAATAGTTAAAATAGTTGCTTTCACTTTTTAATTAACTTTTTATACATTTTGTGAGATATTTTTAAATTTGTTATGTTATTTAGTTTACTATTTAGTGTATATTCACTATTTTGAATGAATTGTTCTAAATTAATAATTAACATGCAGAAATATTTTTTTTTATATAGTCATATTTTAGTATTTTATCTATACCATTTTGGTCTAAATTTTTTCTTGTATCGTCCATTATCTTGAATTATAATTTTTTTTCAATGCATTCTGGGAATACGTTCGCTAAAAAACATACATGTGACGCCTTAGAATTTGGCAAAAAGACAATATTTAATTTTTAATTTAATAACCCTTTATTTACCCAATATAACTGTTTTTTTGGGGGAAAGTGTAACATATATGCAGCACAATGTGTGCAAACGCTGAGAAATAGAAAGTCCTGTTAATAACAGTACATTTCCGCCTAGTCAGACTAATGATTTTAAATTGTTAACCGCCCTCTGGTCATAGTTCAGCAGATTTCACAATATTTTAAAATCAGTCGTCCCGTATGAAAGCCAGAGTTAACAAATGACATTTGAATCAGCCGCTGTGATTGAGCACCATAATGGATTAAATAGCCCTGACATTTCAACACATGCGCCACATTTTACCTCTCATCTGTCACTGTTACACCACATGACCTCTGTGCTTTTAATCTCTCTCTCTCTCTCTCTCTCTCTCTCTCTCTCTCAATTCAATTCAATTCAATTCAAAATTGCTTTATTGGCATGACTGTACACAATACAATATTGCCAAAGCTTGGAATACATATAATAATTATAAACACATCAAAATAATAACATATTATAACATAACTTAAATTTAAATGTACAAATTAAATTAATTGTACAAATGAATAGTGTGACCAATTACATAGTGTGAACATTTTATACCACAGTGTTTTAACATATGCACACACATACAGACATTACTGAGGGTCACTGTGGTGGACAGTAGGGAAACACACTGAGGTCAGACACACACACACACACACACACACACACACACACGTTCACCTGCTGTCTCTCAGGCTGTGGCACACACACACGTATCTGGCAGCCAGTGCTGCGGTGTGTCCCTCTCCTAATATGATCTTTATCTGTTCTACTTCAGTCATGGCTGTAAAGTTGTGTATTGTGTTAGTGAGTTTGCTGAAGTAGAGGTCTCTGACTGAGCTGTATTTGTGACAGTGAAGGAGGAAGTGTGTCTCGGTCTCGATCTCTCCTGTCCTACACTGAACACACACTCTCTGCTCTCGGGGTAACCAGCTCTTTCTGTGTCTGCCGGTCTCGATGGCGAGACTGTGTTCACTCAGCCTGTATTTGCTCAGGATCCGTCTCTGCTTTGTGTCTCTCACACTCTGGAGATATTCTTCCAGTTCATAATTTGATTTCAGAGTTCGATAGAATTGTAATTTACTTTGTGTTTTGGTTTCCTGATCCCAATGTTCCAGATATGTATGTTTAGATTGTTTGATAATTTGGTTTATTCTGATGTGTGTGAGAGAAGCAGTGCTGGTCTGAGACTGGTCAGTGTTAGTAGAGTTAGTCGGGTTAGTGAGTCTCAGAACCAGCTGACTGAGGGAACTCTTTTCGGGGTTCAGTTCTTGGGTTTGTAGTGCTTTAAAATGTAGCGATTCTGTGGGACTTGATTTTAGATGCATCCAGAATTTGAGGGATCTTTTTTGCATATTAATAATCAATGGGAATCGGCCTAATTCTGCCCTGCATGCGTTATTGGGTGTTTTCCTTTGTAATTTTAGTATCATTTTGCAGAATTCTGTGTGTAGGGCTTCTGTTGGATGTCTGTCCCATCTAGTGTAGCTCTGATCACTGAGTGGACCCCAAACCTCACTTCCATACAGCGCAATGGGCTGAATAACACTATCAAAGATTTTACACCAGATTGGGATCGGTAATTCAATGTTTTGGAATTTTTTCTTAATTGCATATAGAGCTCTTCGAGCTTTATCTCTGAGCGCATTCACTGCCACACTGAAGCTCCCCGATGCAGTGATGACCAGGCCGAGGTAAGTGTACTGCATCGTGTGCTCTAGGCTGGTGCTGCCTAGACTGAACTGGTATCTGTGTTCCTGACATCTGGGCTTCTTCTGGAAGACCATAACGTTGGTCTTTGTGAGGTTGACTGCCAGGGCCCAGTTCTGGCAGTAGTTCTCCAGCAGGTCCAGGTGCTGCTGTAGTCCCTGTGCGGTGGGTGACAGCAGCACCAGGTCGTCTGCGTACAGTAACAGCTTAATGCTTCTGTCCTGTAGAGTGAGTCCAGGGCCCGTAGACTGTTCCAACTGCACCGCTAGTTCATTAATGTAGATGTTGAACAGCGTTGGACTCAGGCTACAGCCCTGCCGCACTCCTCTTTTCTGGGGGAAGAATTCTGTATGTTTGTTGCCAATTCGTATTGCACATTTGTTGTTCGAATACATTGATTTTACAATGTCATAAACTTTACCCCCTACACCACTTTGTAAAAGTTTGTAATATAATCCGTTGTGCCAAATAGAATCAAATGCTTTTTTGAAATCGACAAAGCATGCAAATATTTTTCCGTTTTTGGTCTGTTTTACGTGTTTATCGATTAGGGTGTGTAGGGTGTAAATGTGGTCAGTAGTTCTGTGGTTTGGAACGAAGCCAATCTGACTCGAGCTCAGGACATCGTGTTCGTTAAGGAAGCTTACAATTCTGTTGTTTAAAATACTGCTAAATAACTTCCCCAGATTACTGCTCACACAAATGCCTCTGAAATTATTAGGGTCCAATTTATTTCCACTCTTATGAATTGGGGTAATAAGTCCTTGGCTCCAGATGTCAGGAAAACAGCCTGAACTAAGTACAATGTTGAATAGTTTGAGCACGGCCGCCTGCAGCTCAGGTGTGCTGTGTTTCAGCATCTCTCCTAGAATGCTGTCGGGACCACAAGACTTCTTACCTTTTTGGCTTTTGAGTTTGTTTGTCAATTCTTCATGCGTAATTGGGAAGTCAAGTGGATTTTGATTATTTTTAATTGTCTCTTCATAAGTTTGTAGATTTTGTTTGATCAGATTATAATTGTTATTGAGTTGTTTTGATGGGATTTCTTTATATAAGTTTTCAAAATGATTTGTCCAAATTTCTCCATCCTGTATTGGTAGGTCTTGTGGTTTTGTTGTGCTCAGATTATTCCACATATCCCAGAACTGATTCTGATTTATTGAGTGTTCTAGTTCTTGTATACTTTTGGTCAGATGGTGTTGCTTTTTCACTCTAATTGTGTCTTTATATATTTTTAGTTTTGAAAAGTATTCAATTCGTATGTCAGTGTTGTATGGTTCTTTATGTTTCAGATTTGATAATTTTCTAAGTTGTTTTCTTAAAGTTTTGCAGTCTGAGTCAAACCATTTTTCATCTTTTGAAGTCTTTTTAGTGTATTTTTTGCCTTTCTTTTTCAATTCACTTTTATGTGCTGCTTTTTTAAATATGTAATTGATTTCATTTGTAGCTGAATTAACACCATCTTTAGTTGTTTCAAATTTCTTATTAATAAATGTATTTATTAGATTTTTTAGTTCTTCAGATCCGAGGGCTTGGACAAACTTGTCTGCGCTGTCTGCAGCCCATCTGTATCTCTGCTGGACCTGATGCATGCGGCAGGTTTCCAGTCTGTTTAGTTCTGGTGTGTGTTGTGTTTTGATATAGATGTTAGTTTGGTTATGGTCAGAAAGCGGAGTTTGCTGTTTGACAGTGAATGCATTGAAGGAGGATGGGTCCATGTCAGTGATGGCATAGTCAACTACACTAGCTCCAAGACCTGAACAACACGTGAACCTCCCTAAAGAGTCCCCCCTGGTCCTGCCGTTCAGTATGTACAGGCCCGAGGCTCGGCAGAGCTGCACCAGCTCTCTACCGCTTTTATTTACCGTTTGGTCAAGGTTGTTTCTCGGTGGAAGTTTTCTTGTGAGACTCTGGGGGTTTTGACCAAACACATATTCATTGCCCTTTGGATCTATTTCATCAGGTTCGGATCCAGTTCTTGCATTAAAGTCTCCACACAGCAGCACGTTTCCCTGGGCCTGGAAACGGCTGATTTCTGTGTGGATGTTGTTGAGATATTCCTCGTCATGATAAGGGGAATCCGCTGGGGGAATGTAGATGGCACAGAGATATGTGTCTGTAGTTGAAATACCAATTTGGTTTAGTTTTAACCAGCAATGAAATTTTCCAACTGTAGTAATAGAAATGTGTTTGGCCAGATCCTCCCTGTACCACACCAGAATTCCTCCCGAGTCTCGTCCACGATGGACTGTACTTAGTTTAACTGAGGGCACAACTACTTCATAATAGCCTGAGGGACAGTAGGTAAGCGCATCATTTCGACACCAGGTTTCAGTGAGGATTATGATATCAACATCTTCGATATGTTTTAGAAATTCTGGGTCTGTGCTTTTAGAACCAAATGTTAAAGAATTAAGACCCTGAATATTCCAGCAACTTATTTGAAATGAACGCATTTGAATTCTAAAAGATAAACCTATTTGGTGAGACAGAGAGAAAATAACGTGAAGTTAGTATACATGTGAAACTGTACATGGCAAACAATTTACATTAGTGCACTTTTCTTTTTTCTTTTTTTTTTTTTTTTCATCAGTAGAGCACTGTGTGTGTTCTCATCTGTTCAGGAGCTGGTTGCACAGTGTGTGCAGCATCTCTCTGATCTGGCTCAGTTCGCTGGCAGGTGTGGAGGTCGTGGGTGGAGCAGGAGGCCGGGCTAAAGCTTCAGCGTAGCTCTGTGCTCTCGGTTGGAGGGATTTATCTGAGTGTGGGGGGGGGTTGGGTTTCTTCTTGCTAACGAGGGCTTGATGGCCAGCAGGTGGACGTGGAGTTGGTGACTGCGGGTTTACCGGTGTGTAGTGAGCCATAGCTGGTTGTGGATGTGGTGGGTGATGTGAGAAGCTTGTCCTGCCGTTGTCTCTCCTCGCCGGGGTCGGGGGGGTGTGTCTGGGCATGTAGGGGTGATTCCTCGCCGGGGTTGGGGGGGTGTGTCTGGGCATGTAGGGGTGATTCCTTGCCGGGGTTGGGGGGGTGTGTCTGGGCATGTAGGGGTGATTCCTCGCCGGGGTCGGGGGGGTGTGTCTGGGCAGGTAGGGGTGAATGGGCCGGTAGTGTTCTGGAGTCGGTAGTAGATGTCTCGATGGGGGTGGGTTGCGGCCCAGGGCTGCGTCTTTAAGGGTCCTTGCAAAAATGCGCACTGCATCTCTGTGCAGGTGGAGTCCGTCGTACAGGTGTTGGGGGCCGATGTGGTGGTGGTGGACCAGGTGCACGTTTGGCAGTGCAGAACATCTGCGGGAAAATTTCAGTGTTGATGTTGTGGATGATGTGTGGTGTGTGTCATGTCGTGGGAGAAGTGTGGAGATAACAATCCGGGGATTCTGGGAACTTTTGCTGGTGATTTCTGCCATTTTGCGGACAGCATCAGCAGTATTGGTGCGCAGCGAGTGGAGGTCATTGGTCCCAGTGTGGATTATGACACATGAGGGGTGTCCTGTGAAATCTCTAATGATCTGGTGGGCGTGGCCAGTTGTGCTGCATCGTTTTGCAGAGACTTTCTGATGTGGGAAGAGTTTCTGTGGGTCCAAGAACTTTCCATTGGAGTCCATGAGGAGGAGAACATCTGGACCAGGTTCTGGAGGGTGGGCAGGGGAGGGTTGTGTTTCTGCAGGTGTCTGTGTGTGTGTGGCAGGCTCGCTGTCTGTGTTTGTGTAGTCTGTAGTAGGAGCTGTTCTGTGATGAAGTGTGTTGTCTTCTGTGTTTTTCTGTAACTGCTCTCTTATTTCATGCAGCTGTCTGGAGAAGTTCTCCTCTTTTCTCTCGTTGTCCTCCTCTAGCTTGCAAATCTGTACGCGGAGAGTTTGGTTTTCTCCTTGCAGTTCTTTGAGAGCTCTGCTGAGTTCAGTGATGGAGGAGTTGGTGTCTTTCTTCAGCTGCCTGAGCTCATCTTTGAGCTCTTGGATGGACATGTTTGTGTTGCGTGTGTCTGAGAGTTTGACTTGAGTGTGTTCTCTGAATTCAGTGAAGTCCAGTCCAGTAAAGCTAAACTGTCTCTCAGTCGGCGGTCTGATGGTGCGGGTGAAAGAATGGCTGGGCCTTCCTCCTCAGAGTCTGTGGCGTGTGCATGAGGCTCGTCTCTCTCCTCCTCAACTCTGGCCTTCAGCAGGGGGAACATCTCCTCAAATGAGTTCAGGCTAGCCTCATTGCCTTGCAGAAGGAAGGTGCCTTTAGTGTAGTAGGTTATGGTGAGGATTCGGGTTGTCTGTGTCCAGCATGTCGTCTTTGCATATGGTTAGTCTTCCACCTCGACCGATTCCTTCTTTAAAAATGTGCTGGAATTCCTCACAGATGGCTGATTCCATGCAGTTATTAAAGTGGTGTAGAAGATTAGATTGTTCTTGATTCTTCTCCCATTAAGATTAATGTAGTCCGCATATAGAAGATCAGGGTTGTCTCTGAGAGTTTTCTCTTTGTGTTTTTTTCTGGCCTGTACACTCCTGCACTTCTCTGGTAAAGCACCTCCCCCCTGCACTCTGTCTGCGCCAGGGTTGCCATGGTGATCGGCGGGGCACTGGCCCAGACTGCAGCTAACATTTAGCTTATAATAGTGAGAGATTTGAACCAGAATAAAGTAAAAAATATACAGTTTTTGTTCAAGATTTTTTCCAGTTAAAGTTCATCTCTCTGTTTAGATTGTGTGAATTTTCAGCTGTAATTCCTTTAAATACGCCTTTCTCGTTTTGGAGGGAAAACTCCAGTTAGCAGATAGAGTGGTGATCCAGTAGCCAGATGCTAATCCACAGATTTGTGTCTTCTTTCTATTATTAAAATGTATTTTCTAGTAAAAAAATCAGTCTTTACCCGATTCCAAGTTGTTCCTCTGTTGTTGTTCTTGTTTGTTGTCGTTATCTCACTCTCTGTCTCACTTTTTGGCTCAATCTTTTATAATTTTTTAGGAGCTCATTTTTAGAGTGGCTGATCTCTAGAGTGCTCTCTCTCTCTCTCTCTCTCTCTCTCTCTCTCTCTCTCTCTCTCTCTCTCTCTCTCTCTCTCTCTCATCTCTCTCTCTCTCTCTCTCTCTCTCCTCTCTCTCTCTCTCTCTCTCTCTCTCTCTCTCTCTCTCTCTCCCTCTCATCTCCCTCTCTCTCTCTCTCTCTCTCTCTCTCTCTGATTGTAATGTCCAGCTCATTTGTATGCTGTCCCTAGTCTGAGTATCTTGCTGGTGGCTGGAGACAAAGTTGTGGCATCAGATTGATTTGAATAGATATTAGAGTGAAACTCACAAAACTGTCACCATCTCTCGGTCGTATTTCATGAGAAATATTGCTCAGAGACATTATTGCATCACAATTAATCATTACATCCATCCGTCCGTCCTTCCTTCCTGTAGACCGGAGAGTGTTTGGGAATTTTTTTCACCAAACAATCATTAGTTTTGCAATTCCACTTGTTGCACAGAAATTACTTATTTTTAAAAGGGGTAAAAATATAGGCTTCATGTATTTTCTGCAAAACACTTTATTTGTTTGTTTGTGTAGTGTGATCTGGACATTGTGAGATTCATATTTCATTCATTTTTTTCTCATCCAAGAAATACTTTAAAACATTTGTCACGAAAGTAATAGCACAATGCCAAAACTCTTAATCTTCCTAAAAATAGGCTTTTACTTTATGCAAACTATTTTGGGTGCAAACTGACTTGTTTTTGTGAGATTCATTTTTCTAAACTGTATACTGTGTATATAGAATATATACCAGTTAAAACGGTATAAGTATCACACACATAGTGCAGGATCTGTGGGTCACAAAGTCTTTGGTGAGTGTCATGCAGGAAGGTGAGGCAGATGGGGTAGGCAAAATCTACCATCAAACCTTCATCTGTGTTGCCTTGAGGAAAAGAGGGAGAGCAATGCCTGCCATCTCTCTCTCTCTCTTTCGTCTCAGTAGAGAGAGAGAGAGAGAGAGAGAGGCAGGGAAGCAGCAAGGAAAGAGGAACGGAGAGGGAAGACCAGATCTGGAAGAATACCTTTGCAATAGCAGATCTGAAAGTTCGAACTCCAGCTGAATACAAATGACGATGGCCTGTGTTGAGGCAGGCACAGTTACAGAAACTAACATACACACACACACTTCACTGTCAGGGTCCGGATCACCATGTTGGGGTTTAGTTTTCAATAACAACTGATTATTACACAGCCGCAAATAAATAAATAAATGGACATGAAATATTGATTGTTTTTTAAATTAGTTTATTATGTGAGAAGAAAGAGTGCGCAGAGACTTGAAACTAGCACAGCTGTGTTGAAAATCATTTTCCTGGACGATGCTCAATTATACAGTTTAGCATCCATATGCAAAAATATTTTGGAATGATTTCCAAAGACCCTCAAGTTGTTCCAAATCTGTAGTTTATTTCTTCTGTTGAACACAAAAGAGTGTTAGTAATCGAACAGTTGATGGTAGCCATTGACTCCCATAGAAGGAAAACAAATATAGTAAATGGGTGGCGTCAACTATCTGGTTACCAACATTCTTTAAAATATAATCTATTGTGTTTCAACAGAAAAATAAACTCATACAGGTTTGGAACAACATGAGGGTGAGTAAATTACGACAAAACTAACCCTTTAAATGTTTACATGTAAACATCTATCAACATTTATACTATATCACCAACCAGACATTTTTAAGCTGCAGTCCGTATAGCTTTTCCTCTTTGTCGACATCTCTGTTTGAAATCTGCAATTGCAGTTATTACCAACTTTACGCGCATTGTGCCTCGGCATGGCACAGCCCGGATGAATCCAATGTTTTGAGGAGAATGTACGGCTAGGCTATATTATGTCAGCGCGCCGGTGTGGATACTGCCATTCAGTATCACAGAATCTACTTTTTGGAAGTATGACCAAACAGTATAATTTTCCCTGGAAAATTTAATCTGAACAAGTAAAGCATTGCAGTAAATCGCGCTGATTAAATCTAACGATCACTTATCTATCACGTCAAACCGTGCAAGTTATACTTTGTTGTCAAATTGTTAATGTTAACAACATCAGCATTGCGTGACATGTATTTCAGTAGCCTACTCCGTAACTGAATGAATTAAGCGAACAAGTGCGCTAATGTAATTGAACCATTGAAATTTCTTACCTGTCCAGCAGAAAAAAAAGAAAGCCGTCTCTGCGTCTGTTTTGAACCCCATCAAAACACGGAGTTCACGCCACCTTTTAAAAGCCCTTCTGATATTTAACCTTGTTTTCGCATGGGCCAGGTTGCAGTCTCTTCTGTAGCCACTCCGAAGTCTTTTGCATTTTACAATGGGTGAATCTCGTCACTGGTGATTGTCGTTTGAACCTTTCTGGATACCCCATCAAATTGACAAGTTTAATTATATAAAGTGCTGTGAGAAAAGGCTATAAATCTCCACCTGCAACATCCACACACGCAATATAGCCTACAAGCCGAGACACCTTCTTTATGTGTACAGATGTGACGTAATGACGCAAAGACATGCTCGAATTTCCCGCGGAAATCCACCAGTGCCACTGGAATTAAAAACATTATTACAAGCTTACCGTTTTGAATCGAGCTAAAGCAAGCAGAGTTTTGAACACTGGCTGGTTATGTACTTAATTTTTAACCCCAAAATGTTACGGACTGGAGCTTTAAAGTAAGAGCTACTTGCAAGTTTACACTGTTTGAAATATGAATTAAAGGAGGCTATTTTGTGGTTGATTATATATGATTATTCGAAGATGAATACATTTTATTTTAATTTGATGAATGAAAATAAATGTAGAACTGAAATGGCTGACACAAAACTCTCGTGAAAACAGTACACTAATTTTTGTAGACTAGTTGAGACATACGGTGCTGACGCTTTAATGAGGGTTCTTATGACTGCAATCAAAACATCCACATGAAATTTGATTTTAGTGCTGAAATGATTTTAATTAGGGAAATCAAGCTGTCCATAATTACAGGATCAACAGAGGTCTCTCTCCTCTGTGTCAGAAAGCCACATGATGCATCAGGACTTCATTAGCAGAAATATTACAGTTGCCAAACACAAAGAAAACAGTAAAACTGCTATTTATGTTCCCTCAAGAAACTTTTTAATAACCCCTCACAAGCTCACATTCTTAGCCAAAACCACCTCAACACCCGTCCTGAGCTCCAGCTATTCCTTTCACTGTTTTAACACTGTCATTTGGAGTTTGAAGGTTATGTTTTTGTGCTTGCATGTAATTGTATTATTTTGCAATAATAATTCAGCATTTCATACGAATGTAGTCTATACACATTTATTTTTAAGCTAATAACATTTTTCCAACTACATCATGTTGTTTTTTTTGCTATTATTATTATAGTAATTGTTTCTGATGTTGTAGCTAATCATTAAATGGTTGTAACCATATGTTGTAACAATGCTGCCTTCACGTGCTATTGGAATTATCCTAACTTTGTAGTTTCCTTTCCAAGTTCAAATTGGGACATGAACGCCCTCTCATTTACCACTGGGAACCTCGGGGTAAGAAACTTCCAAGGAGGACTTGAACGTAGGCTACCATAAGTTTGATACTCAAGTTCCTAAGTTGGGCGTGCCTGTGCCATACAATTGGAATTTAAGGATGGTAATTCAGCAAGCTATCTAGATTGTTGTCAGTGAATTGGACGCTAAATATAATTTTGGCTTTAATAAGATTTCCCCTAATATAGGCAAGAATAAACCTGGCGTCCTCCTGTTCTTTCCGAAAACAAAGCAACCGAATGCGACGAGCTCGTAGTCACGAGTCACGACTTCAGAAGTTGACAGCTGAAGGCTGTCAGCTCAAAGCACGAGGACCTGCGCATGCCCGTTAGGCCAACTAGAAAACCTCTCGCGAGACGCGTTGCTATAACGACAGATATACACAGTTTCCACAAGAGGTATTTCGGGAGGATCATGTGTTAAGGTGAGTGCTTTAAAAACCTGCGAAATTTTGATAAAGTATTGTTTAAAGTATCTTTTAACTCTGTAAGTTACAGTGAGTGCAGCAGCTCTCGCCTTAGTTTTCGAAAGCTCAAATGTTTACGCCCAAATGGGCCTGAAACAGAATATATTTATCAGCTTTCTCTCTTTTACTAGCTGTAATTTATTTAATCTTAAATGGTTAACAAGCAGAAAACTACAAAACGGGAAGGTACTGTGGTAAAACCATGTTTTTTAGACATGCACCATTAGGCGTGTCTTTGAGTTCCATATGATATTAACGTTACGTTATGTCAAAAGTTTACAAAACGGCTCTAACATGACATGGTTCTTTTGCTATGTAACATGGTGGTGCCCTGGGATTCTTTGACATACAATACCTTTGGGTACCATGCAAATGCCATTTTATGTAAAATGTTTCCAATAACAAAATAGCACTACGACTATAGCCTGGTATTCTTTTAAGTAACGTTACATTTGAGTACCATGAAAATACCTTTTTAAATAAATATACTAATCATTCAGTACCATGATATGATCATCACTGTTCCATGGTACTAATACTGTGCTTTTTTATTTTGTAAAGGCCTGCTGCTGTTCATTTCATTGGCCCTTTTTGTAGGTTAATTCAGTGAAATTTGTTCTATTCTGCGCTGTGTTTCTCACTCAGAACTCCTTTTTTTCCTCAGAAAACATCAGTGGAAATTACAGCCTGTGAAGCTTACAGTCTGATCAGAGAGCACCATGAATTTAAACAACTTTGTGGTACTTCCCAGCAAGCCCAAGTCAATGAAGTTAAATGTCAGGTTTGAACAGTCGTCTCCCTTGAGTTTCTTTTCACGCTTCAGATTTTTCACATTATTAGCACGTAACACTTCGCTTTTGCAAATGGCGGCGCTCCAAATATTTAGAGTAGTCTTTTCAAAATAACATGATTTTGTGTATTCAGTTGAATGATTGTCTAAAGCAGAGTGACACAAATAAAACAAGTCAGGGTCACATTGGTTTTTACAAGTAAACATGTAGTATATCAAATTGTATATTTCTGTATGTGTGTGTTTTTCTTAGGAATCTCCGGGAATTGCGTATGGAAACTGTGCAGCTGGATCAACATGCCAAGGAGATGGAGAGCAGACTGGAGGAGCTCAAACAGCGTATGAATCAGGAGAAAGAGGAGAGGGAGTGAGTAAAATAGGGAGGGGAGGGACAGCTTGTTGAATTAATGAATGAGTGAGTAGATGAATAAATTAACGAGCCAAACAATGACTGTGACAGAGAGCGTTGAGATAAAAGAGAAAATGTAAACAATGAAACGGTGATGAATAAAATGAAAAACATAGGATGAGATAGCAAGTGAAAGAGAGAATGAGAGACTATGAGGGTAGGTGTGGAGACAAAGACAGAGGAATTCAAACGAATAATTCCCCCCAAATTAATATTCTGTTCATGTTTTTCACCCTCCCAAAAATTGTATGCAGCTGTTTTTGTACCTTGAATTTTTTTTACTAGTTTTTTCCTCATACAGTGACAGTTTACAGTGACCATGGCTGTCAAACTCCAAAAAAAGAAAAAGAAAATCTCCATAGTCCATATGACATACTGTAAGTCTTTTGAAGCAATACAAAAGTAAATTTACATTTACTGTGTGCACTTGGCAGACACTTTTATCTGAAGCAACATTTTTTTTTTAACAGTTCATGCATTCCCTGGGAATCAAACCCATGACCTTGATGTTGCAAGCACCATGCTCTACTTTTCAAACTTTGTTTTATGAACAGATACATTATTTTAATGTTACTACTAAAAATTGTAAATCCTCCGCAGTTACCAGGTTTGGCATCAATCACATTTGATCAAGAGACACATGAGAACTAATCAGAACCCAACATGATGTGCCAAATGCTGCCATATTTGTTTGGAAAGCTGCAGAGGAGTAGAAGAGTAATTAACATCTTAAATTTCGGTCTTTTACACAGAGCTATCATGTGACTTCAGAAGACTTGAAATATAGGGCAGGAGTCATGGAGTTTGACTTTTCTGGTCACTATGAACCGCACATGGATATCAAGTTGAAGCAGCTGGATTTACTTATCTAAATAAACTAAAAAACATAAACTAAAAAATATTATGTAATTTTTTACCATTTTGATTAAGATGATATTAAACACTTTTTTTTTCTTATTGCGGGCCCTCTGGAAGTTTGTAGAGGCTCCATAGTGGGCCCTTGCTCCCTGTTTGAGAACTGCTGCTTTATTATACTATATTTGATTCAGAATTGTCCTGTAATATAAGGGGAATTGGTCCTAAATACTACATTCACATAGCACTTAAATGTGGCCCAAATCTGATTTTCTTTCCTTGCATAAGATGCAAAAATAAAGCACATGCATATCAGTATTTTTTGCAATGTGACTGTAAATATACATTAATCTAACTTGACATTTGTCATAAAATGTCAGTCCATTAAACCCAGTGCATACAGTACAAGCTTTCTCAAGGGGATCTGTCACCTACTGTAAGTGCAGTGCCTTGCAGAAACGCTCTGACATATATAGTTGAAGGTTGCCAAAGATGTCCTAAAGTTCTCAGAGAAGACATTATGTTCCCAGCATTCCTTGTTCCAATTGTACATAATGTCTTCTCTGAGAACTTAGGATGTCTTTAGCAACCTTCAACTATATATGTCAGCGTTTCTGCAAGGCACTGCACTTACAGTAGGTGACAGCATTCCTTGTTCCAATTGTGCATCCATACATACACTCCTGTTCTCCTGCAACATTTAAAAATCTGTGTAAACGACTGGCTACCTTTTGATAATCGTGGGAAGCTACAAACAGCTCGTACATACAGGTATGCGAGTATATGTAGCCAAGATAGAGAAGAAGTGGAAATGGAGTGACAGAGATGACATTAGCTTTAAAATCTGATCGGCACATGGAGTATGCAGCTCCTGGCCTGCTCTGCAGGCAATCTCGGGTGATGGTTTGACTTCTTAGCGAACTGGTTTGATGGAATCAGCATAGCCATCGAGTGGAAGGAAATTGAGTCATCTCGGCTCCAGCAGCTCTGCTCTCGCTGCACATGCATGCTTGTCTTCCCATTTCTTCCAAACAAATTAAGATTAAGTAGGACCCTATGCCAAAACGAGGAAGGCAGGAAATTAGTTTTCTGTCAAAATAAAAGAATAGGAAAAAAAATAACATCAGTAGTTATTAATTTGATGTCTCTCTCTCTCTTTCTCTTCTCAGCCCGGCCCCTTTCCTACAGCTCTTCATTAATAACACTAAAATGTGACCTGTGGAGGTCCACCTCATGAATTTATAGTGGCGGCCGTTTTAGGTGTACGTATCAGCTCATAACTCAACAGGGGAGGGAAACACTACAGTAATGGGGTAGATGCAGTGAATACATCATATTCCCATATATACTACCAAACAAACGCAAACATATACATGAAGTCGGTCAGGAAGAATGATGTTGAGGTAGCGTGAGGAATGAATTTCAGGATGAATTACGTTGAGATTGCGTGAAGAATGAATTTATCTGTAATTTAACATATTTGTGCCTGGAAAGCGGATATATCAGCAAGGGGGAAAGCCGAACAGAGACAATAGCATGAAGCTATACTAGCTGCGAGTTCCTCACAGGGATGGGGAATTGCACCTGTATCAATAACACAAGGCAGCACTTTCCCGAAAATCAGATGAATGAATGCAGCATGAATGCAGTTACAGACTAGATGTCTGTGAGATCTGGGCTGCGTACCGGAACTGTCATATTAAGGGATGTAAGCGGAACCATATCTAAATTACGACTGGCTCCATACGGACGTTTTAAAATAAAACTGTTGTAGATTAGCTCTTATCGGCAGCCATTAATCACAGCAGAACTTCTGTTGCGGGTGCCATGCTGGGAATGGTTGATGTTATCTTCCTCCATGCTCAACCTGCTCGCTGTTTATTGCAGTGAAGGCAGAGGACTAAAGGGCCACAGGTGAATTCATAAGAGTAGATGAGAGTCGATAGGCACTGGCCTTGTGCTTGGTGTAACTGTGCTTTCAAAGTGAGCCTTTTTTAATAGTTTGTATTTCCTATCAGAGCTGGTCATCAGTATACACTATCATTTAGAAGTTTGTAAGTACGAATTTTTATCTTTAAAGAAATTAATACTTTTAATCAACTAGGATGCATTAAATGGACCAAAAATGACATTTATAATGTTACAAAAGATTTATATATCAATTAAATGCTGTTCTTATGAACATTGTATTTATCAAATACTCTGGACAAAATGTGAAATGTGGAAAAAATATAAAGCAGCACAACTGTTTTCAACATTGGTGATAATAAGAAATGCTTCTTGAGCAGCAAATCAGCATATTAGAATGATTTCTGAAGGACCATGTGACACTGAAGACAGGAGAGAATTCAGCTTTGCCTTCACAAGAATAAATGACATTTTAGTTTGATTCAACACAAGGTTAAATGTGCAGTAGTTTAACCTCTCACCTGTCCCGCTACCGCCACACAATGTACTCGAGTAGCAGAGGAGTTGGTTGTCTGTGACCCTGACAGGAGATAAGTGTTTGTCTTGTTGGTTGGCACTCAGTCTGTGCGCCCGATGGTAATCCGCCAGTTGTTAGCACAACTGCCACGTTGCTTGTGAGTTTCCCTATAATGCTGACAGGCAGGCTTGAGCGCGGTTAATCCCCATCCCAAACGCCCGTCTCCATCAGACTGATAAAGGCCAGCACATAAACAGCCCTTAATGAGAGTGGACAGCACACAGAGGAAGTGTCCTCTCTCCCTGCTTGCCCCTTCCAAAGTCTCTGACTTTCTCAGTCTTTAATAATATGAGATGGATTTAAGTGGAGCTGCTGCGCTGTGTATTTTTAGCATGATTAGGCATGATCTATTCATGACTTTTCCTATTGCTCAAATTAGGGTTAGGTATTTAAGATGGTCCCAAAGGGACCACCTCTATAGTTAGTGTGCTGTAAATCACTTTGACAAATTAGTAAATTAATGATTCGTAAAAACTCATACACAAGTGCCTACCCTACTTCCGCTGAACACATTGAGCTCAAGCACTTCTGTGGTAAAGTCACATGACCTGTCACCGAGTACACATTCCTCTGGGATTTTGTTATTTAAACAGTCTTTTTTTCCGAATTTTTCAGGCAGCCATCCAAACAGTTTCACGACCTTGAAGTGGTACCAGCATGAGAGAAAGATACATTTCAAGAGCACGGTTTCCTCTTTACTTGAAAAATTATATTGTACAAGCAGACACACATAGCATACATTTCCATCCTTTGAACACACTCAGGCTTGCGGCTCTACGCCAACATGACAGCCCACCCTAAACAAACGGCCTCCCCCGCAATCACACCGTGAATTATTTAGACTGTTGATTTGATGTGGCAACCAAAACAACAAATCAGAAAACAAATGAAGTCGACCTCCGTCTGTGTATCTGTGTGAATTATGTAGGGCAAAAGCTTTCATGTACTGTTTGTGTTTGTTTTTCATCATTTGATATGTGCTTAATTAAAAGTTACCAATCAGCAAGTGTTCTTGTTTTTTTATTCTTTTTTATTTATAAATTGACATTTCAAAGAAAATATGGTAATTGTCTGTGTGAAAGTCACCCCAACAATGCTAGAATGGTGTGGATAGTTACCAGGGCGTTGCTAAGGTGTTCTGAGTGGTTTCTAGGGCGTTGCATACTGGCTCAAGTCAAAAGAGATATGGCTCCTTTAAGTCTGTGGGATTTTTCGCCTGTTTTATCTTCTGTCAAGCGAAAATTGAATGTTTGATTTGCTGTCCGTAGCACACATGGTGAAGAGTTAAGCACTGGATTTTAATACTTAGGGCTAAGGGTTTTTCAAAAAGTAATAGTAAGTACTATAAATTCTGCAGTTCTATGCTGTACCGAGAAACTTTCTGTGATATTTCCACACAGGAAGATGGGAGCTTCTCGCTGGCATTCTGCACAGGCTCTTGCCCCTGCGTTTCAAAGAGTCAAGACGAACAAGGAGAACGCACCTCGCAGAGTAAGTCTTTTCTCATCAGACATTCTCTTTTCATGCTAACACACAAATAAACTCTTGTCAGCCTGTCCATCTGTTTAAGATATCCAGTCTCAATCACGCCGACTTCACCTTCATTCATGCCAGAAATGGTCCAAATCCTTGGACGCACTTTCTAGAATTAACTGCTTGAACGATTCACTGGTGGATTTGGTGATAATGTGGTGTTTGAAATATGTTGTTTCGGGCAGCTCTCTCCAGGCAAGATGAAGATTAGAGTGCTGAAGGATGAGTCTGTGCCAGGTGGGTGGACTGGAATCTGAGATGTGTTTTGAACTCCTTTTTTCTCAAATAGGTCACATGGACACTAGTATAGTGAAGTATTAGCTTTATACCCCCTTCTTTTTCAACTCATTTCAGAATGGTACGAGTCAAAATTGTCTTTAACTCTGTTCCAAAGTCTAGTTAGCTAACTAACTATTTCATCACACAAAGCTTGTTCCAAACAATAGATTTGTATTTGATTTAATACTGCAAAGTTTAGATAAAAATGGCTCCAAATTGACTTTTTTACCCAAAAGTTTTTTATTGTTTGAGTACTGAAGTGTTCTGAAGTTCTGAATTTTGTGTGTGTGTTTGTATAAATGTTGCAGTTCAGAAGCAGGTAATAGCGGAACCAGCCAGCAAGGCACATGGTGCTAACGGGAAGCTTAAACTGAGGGGAAAAGCCTGTGGACAGTGTGAAGTTCAACTGGCCGGACTGGTGAGTTTTCATCCGTTCTGTTATGTGAACCATTTTTAATCCCAAACTATTCATCCCTTTCATGCATCATGCATCATGTCTCAGAAGTCTCTTTTTCCTCACCATGGCTACATTTATTTAATCAAAAATATTATTGTTGTGAAATATTACTTTTTTCTTCTTCTTCTAAATAGCTATTTTTTGTTTGAATATATTTTTAAATGTAATTTATTCCTGCGATGGCAAAGCTGCATTTCCAGCAGCTGGATTTCACAATCTTTCAGAAATCATTGTAATATTGCTTGATGTTTACAAGGTTCATGAAGATTCATCTTTAAAAGACATTCAGTAGTTCTCTTTGAGCCACTCTGTAGCAAGATATCCTTGAGCATCAGTTTGTCTATGAAACTAACATTACAGTATGTATTTCTGAAAGTACATACATTCATACAGGGCTTTCTGTACAACTCCACATGAGGACTTCAATACCACTTCAGTTACTATTATTATTATTTGTCCCACTATTATTATTGTGGTATCATCAATTTGACCGGACATATTGGTCAAACAGTCTTCTCGACCATAATAAGCTACAGCTTGGACTTGACTTCATAACGATAGTCATGAAGTCTCTGTAAGTCTAAAGTGCATGACACAAAGGTTTGTTCACACTTTCTACTCTGAGCCGTGACTGGCAGCAGTAGATTGAACTGCTCCCAAATACAGTGCTGCAAATATATTCCAACATCCAACATGACTTCTTAGCAACTGCAGATTATATAGTCCCGAAGCTCTCTTAAACATCGGTTTGGAGAGAATGCCGCTGCTGTCCTGCACTGTGCTGTTGTAATTTATTTCAGCGGTGTTGTGCTGAAATGAGACCTTTTTTATGTGGCCATTAAAAGAGCTGGTAATGGGCACAGCTGTAGATTCACAGAGCAGCACTGTATTTACCCTTTTCTTTATTCACTGTGTGTGTGTGTGTGTGTGTGTGTGCGTGCGCTTGTGTGGCCGTATTAAAGGGGACCCAGTCACCCCTGGGAGATTTGGGACTTTCATGCATTCCTCAACTGTGTGTGTGTGAAGGGGACTTGAGTGCTTTGAGACAGACAGTCTCTAGGGGACATGTACCTGTGGATTTTGCACACAGGCATTTGGCTGTCAAAAGACAGCAAGTGTGTTAAAGCGAATGTTCAGGGGGTGTGTGTGTGTCTCAATATGTGTATTTATGGATGTGTAGAGCCAAAGCTTCCTAAGGGTTTCCTCCATGCTCACTCACACAACCCTAGAGGAACCCACAGGAACTAAAGTTGAGCTGAAAGCTGTTGTTTTGTTCAGAATGAAATGTGCTATTTACTGCCAACTACATAGTATACACTGGATACAGATTTAAATAGTTTGTGAAATATCGTTTCAGACGCCACGCTTACCGATCTGTCCTTTCACTAACTGTCTGATACATTTGACAAGCACTTGCTGATACTGTATCGATGCTTTGTTTGTAGTTCTCAGTGGAAAGTAAACTAGAAATCCAAGCACAGTTTTATTTTTAGATTTGTTAAATAATCGGTATACCCTGTCTGTATGAAGATGCGTCTTGAAATGTGCATGATAGATGAAAATATAACAGTTTGCGTTTAAAGTAATAAACATTGGGACACATTACAAAGTCTTCAGATTGGGACACATTACGAAGTCTTCACATTTCCATGTTTCTGAATGAGTACTTTATTAACTAGTTTTTAAACCGCATGTAAAAACAAAACAAACTGCTGGTCGCTTTACTTGTCAGTTGATCTCAACCTGTCTAAAAGGGTGGATCTTAACCTAATAAAGTGCAAAACAATGGATGAATTCTGGATGGCATGGTAACTTTATAGCTTTTTCGCTATCTTGCTGAAATACTAGAATTAGTATTAGAGTTGTATGCTAGTATTCTGTTCCGAATTCAGCCTTATTTTAAGATGCAAAACTATTTCCAATTATAGTAAGTGCTATTTTAAGTATTATTTATTTCTATACTATTTTTATTAATATTTTGAACTAGCTTTTATTTTTTATTTATTTTCATTTTTTAACTTTTGTTATGTGCTCTTGTAATTTGGACAGAATTATTTTTTAAATATTTCTAATTAGATTTAAATGTACTAGTTTTAGTTGTTTTCAGTTAGTTGCTGAAACAACATTACATATAATTTTTTTGTAGTTTTTTCATTTAATATTTTATTTCAGCATTATTGCAATTAACAAAGTGATTTTTAATAGTTTTCGTTTTAGTTGATAACAGACCATTTCATGCTGCATTGTGGGAGAGTATTTTTGCACAAGGTGCTCTGCATCTACTTCACATTTTGACATATTATGTCATAGGTATGTCCTAGGTTAAACATTTAATGCATACAGAATATTCATATGCCTACTGTGCACATAGCCTATACTACAGAAATATTATTCCAAACATATTCTGAGTCTGTCCCAAAAAAAATCAAACTCTTCCAAGCATTATGCATCTCTTAAGCTGAAGTGCTGCATCATCATACAGAGAGGGCATGTAGACGTTCAGAGTGAATTAATCAATACGGCATTGCTGGGTATAGATTCATTTACAAGTGGCTCTTCAGCTGTGGATTTGATCGACCTTCTTTTAAATTCATGTGCCGATATGCCGTCTGTCTCTCTACCCGTCTGTCCATCAAAAGGATTCTCTTATCGCCCTCCGCACTCATTTACAATCGGTAACAAAATAATGAGCTCCCTTAAGATATGTGCAACTCCCTTCTCTCCATTTTAATATGTATCATGTTGAGCAAAAAGTGTAAGATATTTAAATATATATTGCTGATAATAAAGTTTTTGGGGTAAATATACCTTGCCGTACATATCCTAGGTTTATTTAACTGTTTTTGATCTGTTTCAGATGTGTTCTGAATGCGGAGAGGATTATTGTGTGGGCTGCTTCGTCAGATTCCACCAGAAGGGGGCACTAAAGCGCCATCGCATGGTTCCTATACAGGTGAGGAGGTGTTCTGGCAACCTTCGTCCTTCCCACGCAAACACACACACACACACACACACACACACACCTACACACGCCCGCAGCAGTGCCAGGCACAAACACCGTCACCGAGCGGATTCCATCTTCCTCCTCCATTCCGTTTCTCAAAAACGCAGAACGCGGATCACCATTAGTGGACAATCTGCTCACTGTAACCCAACTCTGATTACACACACCTGTTCCCGGGTTAGAGAGCAGCCACACAAACACACACAGCACGAAGGACAGCTGATGTGTGTTCACACACACTCGCTCTCGTCAGCTGGAGTTTGTTTTAGAGGCTTGAGCGGCCCCGTGGTGAGGTGTTTGATTAAAGCTTTTATCAGGCGGTCAATACATCCATCATCGCACCGGATCGGACCATCACTGCCAGAGGAGGGGGTGCTGTAGGGACCGTTGCAGTCCTGTTAGCAAAATACGCACAAACTTACTTTTTCTTCAGTCTTTGCTGTAACAATACATACTGAAGAAAGAAAATAGATTTAAAGATATTAATTCTAACCCTAGTATGTGTTTTTATAAAAAAAAAGAAAAGAAAAAAAGTCAAAGATACATTTTTATGTCGACTTGACTGCCTTCTTTGGGAAGAAATGTTTGAATCTAGAAAGTTTTATTATGCCGTACAGACATGCATATTGTAGATTTATGAATGAGGGAGGAAGCATTTATTTGTTGAATTTTTGTTGGATTTCTTTGAATTGCAATTTAGAAAATTCCTCTTTCTGTCATTCCAGTTCAAACCCCAATTCAACTTCCTCTGTGGCCAATTCAATTCAAATTCACGTTCAAAAAAATAACGAGATTCGTTAGTGTGAATTGGCCTGCGACCCTTCAGAGGATAAGTGGTTTTGAGAATGGCTGGGTGAATTTAAAGCTGGTCGAGCAAGGATGTCTCTCTGGAAAAGTTAGATAAGTGTTACACTAAACATTTTCTGAAGAAAATGCAAGTAGTATTTGCATGTTGTCACAGCCACTCAATCTTAGTTTCATTTCCATGGACTTTTAGTCATTTTCAGTCACATGTGTTCCTTTGTTCAGTTTTCCCGCCACTTACCAGTTGTCATGGTGATTAATTTGATCTGCACAGGTGTTTGTCTCCCTCATTTACATTGTATATATGTTGCAATATTTTCAGTCCTCGGTTGTTTGGTATTGTTTGTGTTTCGACCTTCTGTTACGCTGCCTTCTCGCATTTGGATTACCTGAGTTTGTTTTATTAAATAACCTTTTGTTTGTAGAAACCTGTTTGAACCTTTTTCATTATCTTAATCTGAACCAAACCGTGACAGATGTGCAAAAGTCATCACCATGATACTAAGGTGTTTTTGAGTGGTTGCCAGGAAATTGCTATGCAGTTGCTAAGGTGGTTAAAGTGGTTGTAGCGTGTTGCTATAGGGTTTTGCTCGGTGAGTTAAAGACATCTGAGGTTGCTAGAGTGTTCTATGCCTATACATCTATTTGATTTTTGCCCAATTTGCACTTTGCAGTCTGGATGAGTCTGCTTTCTAGTTGCTGAAAGTCTGCGCCAGTCTGAAGATTTTGGGCTGTCAGAGTTGAAAGATTTCACTGAAAATCACATAGTGAATGATGGGCTCAGATTTTTTTAGCTTCAGACAATGATCTACAAAACATGTTTCACGAGTACACACTTGCATACAATAAGAGGGAGTAAAGTTGAATGTATTTTTTGGCGTGCTGTTCGGGGGGAGGGCTCCGAGCTCGGAGTTCGGCCCGAACCCAGAGTACTCCCCATATGTAAATGGTTAGGACTAGAAGTGTGGAGAAGGGGTGGTGGAGGGATGCTGCTAAACTGTCAATGGATTGAGGTGAGACTGCTGCATATATATATATATATATATATATATATATATATATATATATATATATATATATATATATATATATATATATATATATTGTATACCTCTTATCGTTGATTGCTCTCCACTCACGTTAATTATCTGAACGTGCTCCTCCAAAACTTTGTTAATAAAACAGAATTTGATACTTTGAGCTGTTGGTTTCATCTGCCATGTGTCTCCTAGCAATGAGGAGTGTGTTTCTGTGTGAGTTTGTTGTGTTTGGAACGATTTGAAAGTCGTTTAGTGTATAATGCCCATTTTCTCTCAGTGACCAACCATTTACAAAGTTGTATGATGCCTAGTGTTTTAAAATCTGTTCAGATTTTAAAAGTCTTAAGTGTATTCCATCCTAAATGGAGGCCGTGTGTCCACCAAAGCGTTTTTAGCCAGCTTAAAACGCTAGGCGCTCTGATGAAAACGCCTAGCTGTGGGCGCTTGAGAGCGTTTTTGGCAGGTTTTTTTTCAGTTGAGACGCTTCGTTGCTATGATACAGAATATCCGTTGGTCGGTGTGGTATTAGTCCCGCCCCTCCTCCACTGTGATTGGACGTTTCACAGTGATGAGCGCTGCGTTTTACCCAAAGTTGAACATTCTTCTGTAAAAAACTCTGTAAAAAACGCTGAACGCTCAGCACTTCAGCGTGAAAAAGACGCTCAGTGCCTTGTTACGCTCATGGCGTTTTAAAAATGCGGCGCTCCCATTAAAAACAATTGAAGAAACATGCCAGCCACGTGAAAAAAAGCTTTGGTGGACACACGGCCTAAAAAACCCCCCAGAAAAAAAAACACCTTTGTGATCTTCAGGGGCCTCATTTATAACCGTTGCATACGCACAAAACAGGCCCTGAAAGAGGCGTACGCCATTTCCGACGCATAAATTGTGATTTATAAAAACAAACTTGACGGGAAAATGTGCGCACCTGCACGCAAACTCTGACCCATGCGTACGAACGTTTTGGAGACGGAGCAGTTTGGCGACACCGATGGTGAGCTGGAGTTAAATGTCTTTTTGGTAAGCTTCATGTGATTTTAATATAATAGTATCACTCCGAACTACAGGTAATACATTGGTAATGAATTGAGGGTTGACACTAATTACGCTAAGTTCTGTGTACAAAACTATGTATAACTGTAATTAATCTTCTTCCAAGAAAAGACCAACAAAAGTTTGGAACCATTAAGATTTGTTGTAAATCTTTTTAAAAGCAGTTTCTTATGCTCACCAATGCAGCATTTATTTAATCAAAAATACAATACAGTAATATTGTGAAATATTATTACAGTATGAAATATAAATAATCAATTGTAAAATAGACACATTTTTTTTACATTATAAATGTCTTTATAATAATGTATTAACATTATACATTGATTAATTCTGAATTAAAAATATTCTTGCTAAATAAAAGTATTAATTGTTTTGAATGGTGTATCAGGGTTTCCACAAAAATATTAAGCAGCCAAAAACTGTCAACATTGATAATAATAATAATAAAAAAATAATCTTGAGCACTAAATCAGCATATTAGAATGAAGGATCGACCTCAAACCTTTGAACTATACTGTATACTTTCTCAAAGCAAGCAGTCGAATAAACAGTAGTAGGTTTCTGATCGTTAGCTGTGCATTTATATAGAAAGATCCATTATTAATCATTCAAGGCACATTTAACTTGAGTCATTCAGACTTTGTTGAGTTTACTGGGAGAAATCAGCTCATTATGGCCTTATAAATTATAAAACATATACCTCACAATGACCACATGACCAAAAAGCAGTCCACATAAGCGTATACATATGTATAGACATCATCATGTGTGTGTGTGTCAGTGTTGTTTGGAGCATGTGAGTTGCTCCAATTATTGCATACAGCAGGTATGCTGGCAAGGTGTGGTGATTGGTTCTTCCTGGAAGAGGATGACCTTGATCGACCCACATAAGCCCTTCACATCTGTCCTCATGTTTACTTCCAGCCACGCAGCACATGTGCACCGCCAACCTTCCTTCTCCCCCGCTTGACGCGTTAAAGTAGTTACACAAACACAAGCAAACAAGTCCAGATGGAGGAGAAACAGAAGAACCCATAGGCTCTATTCATAAACCGAGTGAGTTGCCTGTTATTTATGTAGATTTACATTATCCAAAGCGACTTACATTTCATTGAAGGCTTACATTTTATTAGTTCATGCTTTCCCTTGGAATCCAACCCATGACCTTGGTGATGCTAGCATCATGCTCTACTGTTTGAGCCACAGGGATATACAGTGCTGTTAAAGAAGGTGCACTGAGCGAAGGAGAGAGAAAGTCAGAGAAAGAGAGATCAGTCACAACTTTGCGCTCTCTTGGCATGAAACCGAGAATTGTATTTAACTACGCATCGGCTCTAATGCAGCTTTATGCATTCTAATCCTGTTTAATTTGCTTCCATGGGGGGAAAAAAGAGAACAAATATTAATATTTTCATCCTCGGGTTTGTTCTTTGCCATCTTGGTTCGTCTTCGTCTGTCTTTGACAGGCGTTTCCCCATCTGCTTTTGATTCATTCTCTTTTATCTCTGTTTTCAAGTTACACGCACTTCTTCCCCTATTAGTTTCTTATTGCTTGCTATCGTCTGCAAACGTAAACTAGTGATATGCAGAGATAAACTAATTAATTTGCTAATGTTTACTCTAGTTTAAGTGCATAATATAAATGTATTCACAAGACAGTCAAGGTCTTATCTGATGTGGTGAGAAAAGCATTATTCAGCAGCCCTGACCACCATAATGGCCACTAACAATGTTATCGGACATGATGTCATAAAGAGGAATTAGTCGACTGCCTATCGGTTATTGGGTTAATTACGTAATTTAATCACGCTTTTTTTCTGTGCTATTATGCATTTGCACATTTTACAGAGATATTTGATAATGTTTGCAATAATCAGTAAATAAAACTGCTAATACCTGGTGTGAATGTGATAAACATCCGACTAAGATGCCTGTAGGTGATAGGTTTTTTGCTTGAAAGCATGAAAATCAATGTGAATTTCTTTTTGGAACCCATTTTCCTTCTGTAATATGACTTATTTCAAGACTTCCAGTGTAAGTGCATTATCGTTAGCATGATTGTTGGTTGTTTCTCCGAACTGATAGATGAAATTTCCATTGGAACCGACAGCATGCCACAGATCCTGTCTATAAAGCTTGTTTTGAACACAGGATATCCATTTAATGATTTGGATGAATGCTTTACCTATAGAGAGTGCGCATTCATTCGGTTGCATCAGTACATTAGCCGAGTCATTAACAGGATGCATTTGTGCACTTTGAATTAAAGGTCTATTTGAAATCTATGTTTCATCCCCCAGGCAGAGCTCCAGACCCCCGTCAGCACTCGGGATGTGTTGGGTCGCCTCCAGCAGCAGGTAAGCGCTGAGGAGAGTCAAATTGCACGAGGTGCATCCTCCAAATCCACTGATGAAAGAGAAGACACAGAGGAAAGATCAACTCCTAGGAGCCTTCGGCCCATGTCTGATAACCAAATACACCACACACCGGTGAGTCACTGATTGTTTTGGATGGTACATCAAATTTATAAACAAAATTATAAATGTAGCTTCTTTAGCTCAAATATGGTTAAAAATGAATAATGCATTAAATAGGTCTTCATAAAGTACATCGTAACCTGAAAGTGGTTTTGTCATGTGTTTTAATTCACCATACTTTCTAAAAGTGTAGCAATGATTAGATAAGTATTATAATGAACTAGAACTGTGGTTACAGTTATTGGTAACACTTTACACTAAGGTTCATTAGTTAACATTAGTTAACTACCTTAGTTAACATGAACTAAGAATGCACAATACTTCTACATCATTTATTAATATTAGTTAATGTTAATTTCAACATGTACTAATACATCATTAAAATCAAAGGTTTTATTTGTTAACATTAGTTAATGCACTGTAAACTTACATGAACAAACAATGAACTGCTGTATTTTTTATTAACAAATATTAATAAATACTGTAACAAATGTATTGTTAGTTAATACATTAACTAATGTTAACAAATTAACCTTATTGTAAAGTGTTACCCAATTATTCAATACGGTTTTATTAATCCGTTTTCGTTGGATGGAAGGACGTGGACGTATGGACACGAACCTGCTCTCAACTTTCTGTACAGTGTGGAAACTTGGTCATGTTCTCCATTTAATTTAGTTTCCTTCTCTCACTCTCTCTGTCACTCTCATTGTGTTCTCTGTCTCGCCTCAGGTGTTGTTTGTGAATGACGGTGTTGACCTGGAGGATGAGGAGTATGGTGAGGAAGAGGACAGCTCTCTGCTGAGAGGATGCTTTGATGAAGAGCAGTCATCCAGGTCCTTCCAGGAGGCTCTGAAAGAGTGGAGAGAGAAAGGGCAGAGACCAGGTAGCGCACACACACGCGCACACACACACACACACACGCACACACACACGCGCACATCTAAGTCTGTGCAGAAAAGCTACAGTCAAACCACAGTAATAAAGTGACATGCTGTCAGGTGTGTGTGAGCTGCCACGTATATTCTGTGGCAGGCTGTCAGAACACATACAAACAGTCTCTCATAAAGCATACTCATGTGTGGCATTGACTGAAATAACACACGCCACGAGTGTGACAGGGCCACTGATTGGTTGCCAGGTAACTACATATATGCATGACAAACATGTGCTCTGTGACGGTGCGTGTGTGCTTTCAGGTGCTGTGTACAGTTTGCAGAATTTCGTGATTTGACAACTTATGATGCAATGAGTTTGGGAAATGATCAGCAGAAACTTAAATGACAATGCCAGGTCACAGGAATTTAGTATGTTAGCGATATTAGTCAAGAACCATTGGATGCAAAGGAGGTTTTTGTTGCTAAATGAAGGCAAGGCAGACGTGAAGTTTCCACGCACTTGACTCCTCTGGCGTTTTCAGCTCTATATGGATTGAAATACTAGCCTATATACATATACTGCTTACTGCCTGCAATAGTTTAGGAATATATAAATCGGTATATATTCCAAAATTGACCATTCGCAGGGAGTTTGATTGACAGGTGATCTGACCAATCATACTTCGCCATCCGCCATTTTGTCCGACAAAGCAGTCAGGAGAGTTCGTAGATTAACATGGGAGGATTTGAGCTTGAAAAACGGAGTGTACTGACGCCTTTCCACGGTTAAAACAACATTCCTTATGTTTACATTAATGTTTATTTGATGCTATAAATGAACTAGAAGGAAGAGATGATCGGTTCACAAGCAGCTTTAACTGAGGCTCTACAGCGATCTGTCCCGGCACATTAAAGAGCCACAAAACGGTATTTATTGTTTAAATTTCTTTTAAAAAATGACCAAAATTGAAAGGTGAGACTTTGTTTAATATAAAAAGTAACCCAAAAGTAATCTGGTCTGTCCTGTCTGTCAGCGTGTTGTCAGTGTCCTCTCTGCTCCGCGATGTATTTTTCACTGCGTGAGAACATGGTGTGTGTGAGAGGTCGGCGTAGCTTGTCGGACATGGTGACAGTAACTAAAGACGGCGGGTCTTTGCGAACGTTCAATTACTGGCAGATTTGCCAGAAAGTTCTCAGACCAATCAGCCAATCATTTTGTTAAAAACTATTGATTCTATTTCTATTATTTTTTATTATGGATATATATAGCAACTGCACATACATATGATTAGTAGCAAATAATTATTTAAAATAGTAAACCAGAGGCAGATAAATAAAGTTCCGAAGGAAAGTTTAATAATAATCCAAACGGGAAGCAATCCAAACAGGTAGTAACACACACCATAGGCATAAACGCACACGTGACCAGACAAACCCAAAGAGAAACCACAGGAACTATACACTATATAAAGATAATAAGGTGCACACAGCTGAACAGAATCACTCAATAATGATGGTAACCATGACAACAAAATACTGGTGGGAACTTAGAACTAAGGATAACAGAAACTAATGAATACAAATTAAAAGTCTGTGAAACTAAAACTGAACATAACTGTGACAGAAAGATGATGTAATTAATGCTTTAATGTAATAGTCACAATTAATTATATTAGTAGCAGTCAGTCATCTTACTTACACACATGAAATTTGTAATCAAAATAATTTTATTTCACATCAACAGGGACAATAACGTGGGTGGCGTGTCTCTGCAGCATCTTTTAATTGAATGTGCTCCTAACAATTATTTATAAGCTGAATATTACAGCTGTTCTTACACTCCTTAATGGTCAGATCATACTGCAGCAAACTAAAGTTACTCCTTATCTTGTGTCAGACTCATTGCATTTATTCCTCTCTCTCACTTTTCTTTTCTGTACTTGGCTAGCAGGAGTCTCAAACGCTGCAGTGCTGCTTGGCTTGTGCTCACTGTGATAATGACTGCTGTGTTAAGGGGGTTTCAAATGCACTGAAGTCTAACCCGCCTTTATATCCTCACAATACAGCAAAAGAACTCTCAAAACAAAGACAGAATTATGTCAATAGTACTTCTTAAATTCTGCACCACACAGCTTTTTTTTTCTCATATAGTCTCATGTGTCTGTGTTTAATATAAATTCTTTAGTGGTTTGCTTTAAGCTCTGGATGGTAGTATGATACGTACTGCGTTATTATCCTGTTCTGTATGCACACAGTTCAGACTCGAGATCTGATTGGTGTCTTTTTCCTTTAGTGTCCGTGATGGAAACACAAACAGAGAAAGGATCCCATCAGTCAATTCATGTGGAGTTCAAGGAGGACACTCTGAGCTACATGGAGAAACTCCTCCTGAAAAAACACCGCAGGTTAGCGCCTGACACTTCACACTTTATAACCAAACAGACACAATAATTGAATAAGAGCATTACAAGCTTCATTTACCTTCCCAGGCCCCAATTAAGGTCCATTTAAGATCAGTTAATGACTTATGGCTGCTAATTACACAGCCTCACCTTAAAGTTGCTCCACCACAGAGTCGCTGGATGTTATTGCGCTAATCAGCCCCAAAGCAGTTTCGTGGTATTGTTTAACTTTGTAAAATGATCCTTAAACACACACACACCGTCACTGTTCCAAAACCTAGTAAGCTGCACATCTACTTTAGGGACCATTTTAATGCATTTTAAATGCATTTTAATGCATTAATTACATGAACGCTGTTTCAAATGCCGTCTAAGACAGCTTATTTTGGTATTCTGAGGAAGCATTCATAGAGAATTCAATCCCAGAATGCACTGCGACTAGCTCAATTAAATGATCCAAAATGAGCGGAGTGAGAGAGAAACGTAATTTTAGTGTAATTGAAACATATATCAGAAATAAAATATAAATATTAGATGAAATGCGTAAACTTAGAAAAAGTTACCTTAGTTGAAGTAAATGAAGTAAAAATAAATTAAGCTAAATTGAAATATTAAAAAAATAATAAAAATTACAAAAGCTCATCAAAATGTACTAAAATGAAAATAAATAGAAATAAAAGCCAATTCAAAATATTAAAAGACAATAATAGTATGTAAATAATACTAAAATAACACTGTGTAGAACATTCCAGATCAGTACCGGTAGTTTACACAAGTGTCCGTTTCAGTTAGGGTGCTTCTACCTATGTAGGCACTAGGCAGCACACGTAAGTTTTGAAACAGAGCCAATAAACAGTTGTTCTGCCCCCCAAAAGATTGCGATGCTCGCCTACAAAATGAGAAAGCCTGACAAAAGCACGCGAAACACTCAAACACAGCATCTGTAAACCCTCCTAAGCGCTTTGAACCGCATCTCGAGCTTTTGGAGTGTTATGGTATCTGTGACAGCGGTGGTATTTAGGTCGGCTATTCAAGAAGGGTCTAATTGTGAATCCATTAAATTGCCTTCTTTTGAGGCCTGGTGTGTGAAGAATCACAGAACAGGAAGCTGGATTTTTCAAGCGAGCGTGTGTGTGTGTGTTCGGGTTCTGTGGGAGGAGGGCAGACGTGTGGCCCAGGGCTGCAGCACACACTCTGGAGGAATGGAGTGTGTGATAGGGGAGTCTAATCCCTTCATACGCTCACAAACACACACGCGCACACACACAATGAGGAAAGCAGGTTGTGCTGCTGAGGCAGCAAGAGTTGGCTTCAGGAAAGGAAACAAGAGCACAACGAAAGAGGGAGAGAGAGAGAGAGACACAGAGAAGACAGAGGGCTGATGGCTTTTTCGCTAATGCGTTTGTATGGTAAATCACCGGTAAAAGGAAAGAAAAGGTTTAAAGGACTAAACCTGTGGGTCAGGGGAATCTGGCTGAGCTGAGATTCTTACTAACAGGAAGTCTGGGTCATCAACTTCCTTCAGCTGGTTTAATTTGTTATCGGATTTCCTTGAATGCATACACTGTTTGGATGCTTTGTTGCATTCACATTTAACTTTCATAATGTGATGTGGTACGAGTACAAGTGTCAGTGCATATATAGATAACTTGTTATGATTGCTCATTTAGATTGCTCATTGCTCATGATTGAATTAATAGCAGACCACACAATATGCACAGAGATATATAGAGTTGTTGATTTTTTAGATGCTTTTTTGAAAGCGCGCTACAGACTAACAGCAAACAATGTCAAGTATTTGAATGTTGAGCAGCAAGTTCATTGGCTGCTGATGCAACAGCAACCAATCAGCTGCGCTATTTAGATAACGATGTGATCGCTAGCAAATTAAGTTAAGGACCTATCAGCCTGCACCATTTAGAGTTTCATGACATTTGTATTAAACTTTGTATTAAACCGCAAAAACAGTTTTCAACATTGATAACAATAAGAAATGTAATTTCTGGACAATTGAAGTAATTGCTGCTGAAAGTTCAGCTTTGCCATCACAGAAATAAATTACATTTAAAATATATATTCAAATACAAAATAATAGTGATTTCAATCCTTAAAACAATTTGTTCATGTTAAATTTAAGGTAATTTTACTGTTATCATAGTTATTATTAAAATTATTAGTAGTATATGCTATAAGTTTAGACCTCATATCTTGTCAAAATGTATTTAATTTCAAGGATGTTTATTTATACTGGAATCAAGAAAATATTAAGAAAACTATTTAATATTTTTCATATTCATAAATCATAGTATGTCATAAGCTACTCTATTGAAGGGCTGTGTTTACTGTCAATATTTCACTAACAAACTCTGTTTTGAGAAGATGATCCAAAACTGGCCTAATTTTACAGACTGACAAGGTGACTACTTAACCAGAGAGCCTGCCAACTAGCTGTTTTTCAAAATGTGTAGTTGGACATATTCCTAAAATAATGTAGGGCTGGGCTTGATTTTATACATCAGGAATGGATTTGATCATGGAAATTGAAAATAAGTGAAACATGTCAGGCATTATTGGTTGATAATATTTTTCCCTACTGGCGACATATTTTTCAGAGGTGCATGCAGCTATTAATAAAGTGCTGTGCTGCGCTGAAATGTTGTTTATTTATAGTTGCACCGTTGAGGAAAGGGAGACTGATTAATTATCTTAAAATTTCTGAGTGTGATTTACTGAGAACAGCATTATTTTCTCTCCCTCAGAGGACAAATCGAAGAATTTCAGCCCCGGCCTGTCGTCCAACGTCGGCCAGAGCCACCCACACCTCCACCTGCAGAGACGGATGAACTGAGCCGACAACTGACAGGTGTGACCCGTTTCATCACACACACACTTTTTTTTCTTCTTCTGGCTAGCACTTAATAATGATTAATTGTGCAATTGTGTTAGTTTAAAAACTATATATGCATTTTTGTTGCTGGAAACATGTCGTATCGTATCTGGTTTGGACGAAGAGTGACAAGGAGTCGCGGGTTACTGGTCATGAACATGCCAGCAGGTTCGATTCACAAAGACCCATATAACTGCACTCTCCAAAAAGTTGGAGAAATGAGCTGTGAGAGTCAGTGCGGAGGGCAGCTCTCTTCTCACAGCCGGCAGCTCGGATCCATCACTGTGTCCCTGAAGGGTAATCACACAGCTCTTATTACACTGGAGGGAGGGCGATCATCTGACAGAGCACTCCGACAGCTGATTGAGAGAAGTTTCTAGGTGCTGCTGGGAGGCCAGTTGATCACAGCTGTCAAAGATCTGACCACCTTCAGCTTTTCCCAAACAGCCCCCGTGATGAGCGCCGTCTCTCTTCATCTGCACCAGCCCGAGCCTGTCGCATCTTTTCTAAAGCCCACATCCCTGATGCTCAGGCCCCAAAACTCTTTTCTGTCACTTTTCACTTATTCATATGCAAAGGCGTTATTATGGGCATTCGTCTGATTTGGGTTTGAATAGCTGGTCACCTGTTCAGTCTGCTGACACCTTGTCTTGACGCACCCTACATAAAATGGCATTTGCAAAGCATATCACTTCTGTAATGTGATTTTTATGACTTCAACATAATATGCAGTTTAAAATATATGGAAATAATTTTGAGAAGATTATTAAGTAATTGGTTTCTTATAATTCTTCCCCTCTTGCACTGCCTTGTTTACATACTCAGAAAAAAAAATATTTTCAAAGGTGGACAATTGATTATACATTTCAAATCGGTACGATTGTCTTTTTTGTATTTATACAGTTTTTTTTTTTTACAGTATTTATACACCATTTTTGACAGTAAAAATAGTAATATTAATTATTATAAATATTATGAAAGCAATTATTTTTTCTGTAAGTAATATGAATTTTGCACAGATTGGGGTTTTTATTTTCAGAAAAGATATAGGGTGTATATCTGTACCTGTAGTTTCACAGGGCATAGACTCAAATAATGCTCAAATAGACTCCAATATAATGCAGAAATGTAACATGTAAAAGTTAATGTAATAGTTTTCTGCAGTAATAGTAAATAATGATAGATATTCTGATATGAAAGTCCTACTCCCCCATAGAAAACTGGTTCATGAATCTTTACAAAGTCATGTGTTCTTAGCTGGTTATCTGTCACTCTGTATTATGAATAAATATACACATTTACAGCAATAAGGCCATTCTGATTATTGAACTAATTTAATTTATTTGAACATAAATCTGTTTTACTGCCTCGGATTTGCAGCAGAGCGGATGGAGTTGCACAAATACTTGAACTCTCTCTTCGCAATTGGTCTCGCTGAGGATGCTAGGAAAGTGGACAGCGCTGCAGAATCCTGTTTGAGCATCGTAGAGTTAGATGAGGTAATTATGAGCTCCACCACCCCAGTCTTTGTAATGCTAGACGATGGCCAGCGAATACACTTCATTCTGTCTTTTCCATTTCCCCTGTGTAATTTTATTGTTGTTGTTTTAATTTTTCCAGATGGATGGAGACGCTGTAACGTACAGATCCTTTGGAGTCAAGCAGGGAAATAAGAGCAAAATGTAAGAAACAAAACATCAAGGTGAAAAACTGAGACTTTTTAAAAAAGGAAACGACAGAAAAGTTGAAAAGATGAAGTAGGAGTGTCATCTAGAAGCAAGAATATAATTGAAGAAGCTGTTCTTAAATCAGAACTAACACAAATACAGTGTCATGTTGACATTTGTATCAGCCACAACTAGACTTAAAATAAGGCTGCTAACTGTGGCAGTAGGTTTCAGACTAGTTAGATGCTATATATGCATGTCTGTTTTTCTTCCAAAAGGTTTACGGCTGTTAAAAATGAAGATTTATCTGGAGGAGAAGAATTTGGATGTTCAGTTTTGACTTCCACACCATCCTTCTCCGCGATGACCAAAGGATTGTTCTGTGAAAGCAATTCTGACATAAATATGAATTCTCATGAGATGTGTCCGTCGTCACAAGAGACTGAACAATTTACGTCATCATTGCCAAGATCAGAAAGCTATTCTCCACTTCAAATGAAGCTTCAGAGATCACAGGACCTTTCGACTACCTCAGAACCATTTCTGTCGATTTCACGAAGAGGGGGCCAGAAAGTGAAACTGAGTGACTCTCCAAAACCAAGCCCACAGACAAGGTTTTCTACAGCACAACAGGACAAACCCTTAGAGCTACTACCAACGTCATCTCCTTCACTTCCAAAAACCAAATTGAATCCAACTTTTCCAAACTTTGAGGACTATATTTCCATTGTCAGCCCCTCTCCTGCTGGAGTACTATCTGCCAGGTCTTCTCAATGTCATTCTCCTGCATTTATACTCATCCCTAAACAAAGTCCAAAACCTCCAGACTCTCCTTCCCCAAAGTCTAGACATGTATCCTCTCCAGTCAACCCAATCCAATCTAGACCTGCTCATTCAACACCAGATTCTGAAACGAAGTTAGCTCAACTGTCTCCAGAAAGTGCAATCACTTCCCCAATTACTGCAATTCCTTCATTAAGGCAGTTACTTCGAGAATCATCACAGTTTGCTTTAGTCTCAGATAGTGGTACACCTACTATGTGTGTCCATGAGTCCATCAGGTCCTCTGCACTAGGGGTTGAAACCTCTCATACTGATGGACACCATTCAACCCTGCCCTCCAAATGGTTAAAGGGCTCACGAAGGTCACACAAAACTACAATGCTCTCCCTACAGCTGAGCATGTCAGGTTAGTATAACTTCTACTAGATTTTTCTTAAAATTGAAATGCAATGTAGTTTTTCTTGTGCTTTAGCCACTGTTTATAATTCTCCTGCAAATGTGTTTGTGAGGAATGAAGAATGTTTTCCTATGTAATGATTAATGATTTAAACACTTTTAAAAGCAATAAGCTTTTGAATTTGCGTGCTAAAGTGATTTTTTTTTTCAGGTTTGCAAGGTTTTTTTTTTAGACAGAATGTGAATACCTTTACTATTTACTATTGCAAAATCAGTGTAACAAACATCTGGCTTAGGCCTGTTGCTTTTATAAAATGGTGGCAGCAGCAATATGATAAATGACACCACTGTATAATACATCATTTAATACATCATTTCAATTATTAATTTAAAATTCAGTAACTAGATATAAAAAAAGTTCATCAAGAAAAATTTTGATGCTAGCGTGAGAGGTTTTAAAGTAGTTTAAAAGTAGTTTTAAAAGCTTGAGGTCAGTTGCTAAGAATAAGGAGAGCGTGGCGTGATAAGAGAGACATGAAACTAGCACAGCTTTGAAGGAAATCAGATACTTTATTGTACAAAATATTTCAAAGCCAAATGCATGATTGATCAAGCCAAATATTCAATAAACATTGAACAATTTTTTATAAAGGACAATAACCTGATTCCCAGCATCCCTTGGGGTCCAGTACATCTGCATCAGAGAGTAATGATTATGAGAAAACACCATTGTAGACATCACCCTTCATTCACACAGCGGTAGTTTCTGCGGTATTTGCTGACTAGCAGAGTGATGGAAACTTCAAGCTGTGTAGGATAAGCATTATTAATGCAGGAGGCAGGAGACGGGAAGCAGGGAAGAGAAACACACAAGCTCTGCTAGACCATGTCCAGGCGGCTCGCTGCGAGCATTAGATAAGGGCGCATGTTTGCATCCTCACTGCCGGCCCCCTGCTGGAACGTCTCGTCTCTGTATCCTCCTGTCCTCATGGTTTCTCCTCTCTCACTATTTGTCACTGCTCAGATTCAGAAGAGGAAATGACAGGTGAAGATGATTGCCTGGTGCCCAGTGAGGACGACTCATCTGATGAAGAACTGAAACGAATCACAGATTCAGAAGAACAAAAGAACAACGTTTCCAATCCGTGTTCCACCACGACCCCTCCAACAGACCCTCATTTCTCTTTCCCAAGCCTCTCAAAGTCAGAACACGACAGCACAGAGCCAGTTCTGGTTACAGGATTTTCACAGGTGAACTTGAGTTACTTGTAACAGGTTACCTTCAAAACTATTTAAAACAGTTAAAAGACTACAGTTCAAAAGGTTGTGGTTGGTAAGATTTTTTTTTTTTAAATAAGTCTCTTATAAAGTCTCATGTACATCTATGTAAGTCTGTCTGATGCAGTGTCAATTGGCCTTTATAGAGAGAGAGAGAGAGAGAGAGAGAGTATGAGAACTATACAAATAATTTTGTTGTTCATATTGAATAGTTTTGCTGGAAGTTATCAAATACCAAAGACTCAATCAATTAGATATTACTCCTGTGTAATTTAATTGCAAGCTGTGTGAGAGATAATAGCAAGAAAAAGCACCGACTACTCTCATATCCACTCAGTTGATGAGGGACGAGAGGAAATAGAGCCATCAAGTCTGCCGCAAATGGCCTTTCAGAGTTTAATGGTGTAAAATAAAAGAGAGAGCAAAGAAGAATGTATTATAGTAAACACCTGGAATTAAATGTCTGATCAGAAAGTGGCTTTATCTCTGCTCTTTTATCTGAAGATCAGAAAATGTGTTCTTAACTACCACCCGCTGATTCTGTTCTCCACTACCTCATTTTCCGTTTAAAGGACACAATTGTTTCTCATTTTCTTTCAGTTTTCAGTTTGTGTGTATATATATATATATATATATATATATATATATATATATATATATATAATGTACCGGTATATATATATATACACAAACTGAAAACTTTGCAAACCTACCTGAAAGACTATGCGCAAGTGTACCTAGGACAAAGGCTGTTTTATACGCAAAGGGTGGTCAGTCACAAATGATAAATGTGTTCCTGGCATTATTTTTGAAAGCATCATCACTTTGCAGCATTTCTACACAAGTGCCTTAAACTTTTCATAACACTGTAGCTTTGGAGGTACGTTTCTTCAAGTGTCTTGGAGACATTGCCACAATTTCTTCATGTAAGTGACACCCAGAGGGAGTAGGAAGTTTACATAGGGCGCTGGATGGGGTCAGCAGGCGTGGCGCTTTGGTAAGGGATGACTGACTGAAAGGGAACGTCTCGGGTACGTATGAAACCCTCGTTCCCTGAAGTAGGGAACGGAGACGTCATGTATCAGCCAGGTCAGCTCAACTGGGGCAGCCAGGTCACCGGCTCGGCTCCTCAGCGAAAACCTAAAGAATGCGTTGCACCTGCTGCTCACTATATGTGCATGTTGAAAACCGTCTCCGTGTAAACAACAAAAACGTGAATCTCTGAAGACGATGACGTCATGGACATGCGTATTATGTGTTCAGTCTATAGTGTTTCATCGCCATCTAATGGCCTGGCAGCAGAATACAGCGTTTTAGTCGTTTTCACGGATCCATGTAAATGGGTATTGTTTTGACAATGATGTCATCTGTATGCAGAAAACTCAAAGGAGAAGCTTCTCAGTTTTAAGCATATTGTTGTCGTGTAAACACCCTTAGTTACACTCAAAGTAGATTGGCCTCTCTTGCGAGATTCCTATTTGTCGGTCACTCAGGGAATGAGGGTAACATACGTAACGTAACGGTACATTTAGCAATATAGCTGGTGAATTATGTATATGATGTATATTATGATGTTATGATGAACTATATGCCTTTCTCCACTGACGTTCTATGATGTTCAAAGTGTTTCTAAGGATGCTGATTTTTAGAAGGCGGACTGAGATGGTGAACGGGAACATGGTTTGTGTAACATTTACACATTATTAGCTGTTTGAAAAAGTAGTCAAGCAAAAGGCTAATCATATTAATTACCTTATGTGTCCGACATTGTAAAGAGTGATGCCATTGTGCAGCGTTTACTACAAGTTGACCGAGTGGATCTCTGAGCTGGTGTGAGTGGAGGCGGGGCTAATTTTCATATTCATGGATCCACGTATACTAAATGAAGCAAGGGTGTGGAGTTACATTCAAGCTATTTTAAGGCATAAAGAAAAAAAATCTCAGGGAAAAACTTTTAAATGCCATTTTTGATCAAATATGAGTTTTAAGGGATGCAATTATTGACAACAGGGGCATCTTGCAGTGATTACCATCCAGATTTTTTTTTTTACTTTAAGTCTCAGAGAAATATTAAATGAATTTTAATTCAGAAATTGAAAACATTTAAAGTATTGCATTTTTATACATTTCTGAATACATTAATAGGTCTGTAAATAAGTAACCCATTTAAGTGACCCATTTATGAGTAATGACTTTCTGACTATTTTTCTTCTCTCCCACAGGCCTTCCATTCTGTATCCCAGCGACAGCAAATCCAGTCGGGGCAGTACCAAGATCTTGAAGGGTTCCTCACACTGGGGCTGTACCCTGGAGTCCTGCAAGACAGTCCAGCTCCCGCTCAAACCCCTAGAGAAGAGCAGAACTACATGGAGATTTCTCTCGGTATGTAGAGAAACAAAACAAAGGCTCTGTTCTGGCAAAACAAAGCAAAGTATTGCTGAGGATTAGAATGCATGATACAGCCCTTTTAAAAGTGGAAATGATATAGTCAGTCAATCAGCTTGAGGCTTCCCATTTTGCGGAAGCTCTTGACATTTTTGTGCGCAGTACACCTGAGACGGTTAGGTCAAGATGGCTCTACTCTTAATAACATTCGTAGAGACACAAAACTGGTTTCTGTACTATTTGAATTGAATTGAACAAAACATTGTCTTCATTTCGGTAAGGTTCAGTACAAGTTTTACTGTGCAAACAGCACATAATTCTGTATAAAGCCATGAAGAAGAGCTTCACAGGAGCAACATTTTCATAATGACAGCGCTCTCTCGAGTTAAGATTCCCCATGATCTGACACAGACCAGTGATTAACAACTTCACACAGAAGTCTGAACCTTCATAATGGATCAGATACAATCTTAAAAATGTGCACTAATGTTCAAAAGTTTGAGGGTGGTTAGGTAAGTCTCTTATGCTAACCAAGGCTTTATTTGAGCAAAACATACAATAAAAACAGCAATATTGTGAAATATAACTTTTTTTTTATTTGAATATATTTTACAATGTAATTTATTCATGTGATGTCAAAGTTGAATTACTCGTTAATTGAATGACTCCTTGCTGAATAAAATAATGTAGAAAAAAAAAAGAAAAAAAAAAGCTTTTGAACAGTAGTGTACACAGTCACACTCATGCCTCTAAAACAATATTTATTGCAAATCGAATACTAGGGGCCCTATCATACACCCGACACAATGCACCACCAAGCGCAACGCAAGTGTTTTTTGCTAGTTTCAGCCAAACGTAGTTATCATTTTCACATCCTGCGCCCCGTTGTTTAAATAGCAAATGCATTTGCACCTACTGTATTTATGCGCCCATGTGCTGCTAATCTGAAAGCGAGTTGTGTTCAGGCGCATTGTTGGCGTGTTGATATTTTGAGGCAACTGAAATAGACTGCGCCATTGACCAACTAAAACCTGCTCCAAAGTCAATGGCGCAATATTATTTTTGTTATTTAAAGAGCGCGTTAGTAATGTGAGTCTATAGGTGGGTCCAACACATGTATACACTGCTGATTACACACACAAGGACAAGCAGCAACACACAAACTAGCCAAATATAAAAAATTAAAGGATCACAATGTAAAATATTATTATTGTGAACATAAAGATATAGTGGAATCCGGCTTGTCCTGTAGATGGTCGCTTTAACCTTGCGCACGAGCAGATCCGTTTCCTCTGGAGACGCGTTCAGTCTTTCCGCTTACATATTCCGTTATGTAAATAGCAATCTGCCAAGGCGCGAGCGCAACTGGCTTTTAAAGGGAATGGGAGATGGTTGGTTTATTTCACGTTATGCCCAAAACACACCCATTACTCATTAAGAGAATAGGGACAACCCTTTTAGACCATTTTTCTCGTTGTTAAATTAGCAATAGTGGATTTGGACGCCCTAAGTGCAATTACGCCCTGCGCTTTAGACCATGCACTTTGTTCTACCATGCAGATTGTTAAAATAGGGCCCTAGGTGTTAGTTAAAGCTGCCGTCGGCAACATTTTTTTGATCAAATTCAGTGAAATTGACACTATAATCCGACAGAACAACATAAATAAGGTGGTTTTAGAAAAAAACCCGAGCTTCTAACTCCACCTGGAGCGTGTTATTTTGTTTTGCAAAAATCCACCGTCCCGGATCATCGGGTCTAATCAGCGCAGGGGGGTGTGAGATCTGACTCACAGGTCGTGCACAAATCACAGATCCCCCTCCCCCGCAGACGCGGACGTTACAATATCACATGCACACGACTCGCCTGAAGATTGTACGAAGCGTGATGGCAGAGAGAAAATCTAATAACAAGCTTCCAATTCCTCGGTTATTGCTATCTATGGATATATTAGCCAGGGCAGCCTACCTCCGAGTCTATGGTGTTGAACGATGCTGAAGAGACGGACGCGTTCACAGAAAATCAGGTACACACGCACTGACGATGGGCGGGTGCTCGTTGGTAGTGGGGGAGGGGCATGAGAGTTGTAAACATTCAAAATTTTGTCTAAGTTCACTCAATCTGCCAGACTTGCCGACGGCAGCTTTAAAGTCCCCCTGTGGTGAAAATCAAGTTTTTTTAATGTTGTTTATATGTCTGTGTGGTGATTTTAACATGCTTTACGACAAAACAGGCACAAGTTCATAAGTCAACACCATTGCTGAATATTTTCTCTTTAAAACTGAAGTGATCTATAGACAGTCTCAAAAATGTGGTTTGAAATTGCTGTTTTTTCTGACGTCACAAACCAATCACATCATTGTGCCAGCGGGCTTTAGCATATCATTAACTGTTGCGAAGCAGACGAGTCTCAAGAGCAGGCTATTCCAGTATATTTCTCTGGTGATGTTGTAAAGAGCGGGACCATTGTGCAGCATTTATCGTAAGTTGGCCGAGTGAATCTCTCAGCTGGCGTGAGTGAGTGGAGGTGGGGCTAGTTAGCATATTAATATAATCCTTACCAAATAAAGGCTTTAAATTAAGCTGTTTAAAGAGAAATATTAGTGTTTACAGTCAGGCTAATGGCTTCGCCAAGGTAGCACATTAACTCTGAGGAGCTAAAGGATAATTCCAGGAAATAATGAATGTATAAAAAAGAGGCATATTTTATACTCATCTTTAAGCTAGCAGCTCTCTTCAATGGCCAATCCATCTAAGTATGGAATAATTAGGTATCTAAATAACACTCGCTGCACAGAATGCACTGTTAAGAGAGATGGCTGTGGTTTGTTGTGTAAGTGTGGTCATATATTATTTTTGGAACCACATAAGAGCCACATTCCAAATGTCTTATCTCAATTATTAGAGAACAAATGAAGTATTTGTATTGGGTAGGCAGAATATAAATATGCAAAAGACAGTTTTTATCTAATATACCCGCAAAAATGAAGCATATGTTTGGTTCATTGAGCTTCAAGGTTAATGAAAACAGAGGACTAATAAGTCCCTGTGTCAGTTCCGTCTCTGTCATCTCTGTTTTCATTGGCTGATAAGTGTCTTCATCATTTTCCAGCAAAGTCTTTTCCTTTTCTCATCTTTTTTTTTTTCCTTCTCTGTCACAGTCGAGTTGTTATTATCGGCCTGTCTGTGCATCTGTAATCCCTGACGTGCACTGACTGGAGCACTGGCCAGTCAGTTGGAAAAAGGCTTAATTACAGCGGGCGTTTAAGATGGCAATAGAAGGCACACATGTTTAACCTTCAAACAGTCACTGTCTGCAGTCAGGCTGTTGGGCGTGTGTTGGCCCATGTGGTTTCCCAGCTAAAGATCAAGGTGGTAACCAACAGGTTGATGGTTAGAAGCTCACAAGGAGTGTCCTATTGTGTCCTTGAATCCCAAGTTAGATTAGTCCCTCTAAAAAGGAAGTAGTACTTGAGTCATTCATTACTATCCAAAACCTTACAAAAACCTCAAAACTTACATTGACGTCAGTCATTACTATGGAGTTATCATGCTTTTCACTTTAGAACGCTGTTCCAAATAATTAGTCATTTACTTTCTTGAGGATTTGGTTATATTACTAGTGGGTTACCATGATCTTTACTTTAGAATCAATTATACATTACATTACTCTCATTAATTATGAACCTGTAGTTCGAAGTAGTCCTTTGAGAGGTATGAAAAAATAGTAGTTACTGATTAGCGTATAGTGAACTACCTAATTCAACTAAGCACTATTACTACTAATTCGAGAATCAGAGATTAGTTAACAGTAGTTACTAGAAATAGTTAATATTGCATTACTCATTTGTTCCTGTGTAGTTATTCATTAATAACGGGACAGTATTCTAAAGTGTTACCGAACAAAATAATAAAAGAAAAAAAGCCTATTTGCATTACCATTAAAGGGATACTCTACCATTTTTTCATATTAAACTATGTTATTCCCTTAACTAAGACGAGTTGATACATACCTCTCTCGTCTCAGTGCGTGCACTTGATCGCTCTGGCGCGCCGCGACACTTCGATAGCACAGTTCATTCAATAGGGGCCAAGCAGAGAAGCTACCAAACACCTCCACGTTTTCCCTATTTAAATACAGTCACTCGAGTAGTGTAATTCGACCTAGGACGGTGACGCAAAACAAAACGTTGCGCTTTTCTAAGCGTGTAAAGTGGATAACTATATTGTATGGCGGAATACCACAGCAAGTGCTTGGGAGCACTTCGACTTGGCGGAGTAATATCTTCACTCGTGAAAAATCCTCTCACCGGCCTCCGCTCACTCTCCCAGAAGATATTACTGCGCCAAGTCGAAGTGCTCCCAAGCACTTGCTATGGTATTCCGCCATACAATATAGTTATCCACTTTACACGCTTAGAAAAGCACAACGTTTTGTTTTGCGTCACCGTCCTAGGTCGAATTACACTACTCGAGTGACTGTATTTAAATAGGGAAAACGTGGAGGTGTTTGGTAGCTTCTCTGCTTGGCCCCTATTGAATGAACTGTGCTATCGAAGTGTCGCGGCGCGCCAGAGCGATCAAGTGCACGCACTGAGACGAGAGAGGTATGTATCAACTCGTCTTAGTTAAGGGAATAACATAGTTTAATATGAAAAAAACGGTAGAGTATCCCTTTAAGATCATTTGCATTGTATACTTTTTTGACAATTGAGCACACTGTCCCACAAAATTCTCATTACTGTAATGCAACAAAAAAAAACTGATAAAGAACAAACAAACAAACAATTTAGAAGGAAAATGTACTTTTTTTTTTTTTTTTAATGATGTTACAATGCAACAAATCTTATTGGACCTAAATAGCTTCATTTTCTTTAGGCATTATAGGCTATATATTTATTTTCTTTAGGATCCACAAGTTCCAAGAAAATAAGGCAGAGTATTTTCAATCAGCTGGTATTGTGCAAAGTCTACTTTGCAACTATATTCAACTACCAGTCATTAGAGTATTTGTAGATCCTATAATTCACTTTGCAAGTGCTTGTCAACTTATTGTACTAACCCTAACCTAACAGTCTACTAATACTCTAATGAGAGTTATGAGTTTTTGCAAATTAATGAGAGTTAGTTGACATGTAGTTGCAAAGTTCCCAACAGTTATGTCTATAGTAGACTATCGTAAATAAAGTGTAACCTAATATTTACCTTAAGCTTAGTTGATGGTGACAAAGAGAAGTGAATGAGTCAGATTGCTGGTGCATAGTGTGCACTCGTGTGTGAGTTTTGCAAAAGAAGGGCCAACTTATATTTGCTGGCACAAAAATCCTTTCCATCTTTTGTGTTTGTTTGAATGTGGTCCTCTTGCCTTCTGATGTTAAAGGTTACACATTCAGGGTGAACATTTAGAGTTGTGATGTACAGTAACACATTGGCCTTCTAGTAAACTGATCGTTGCTCACCTTCAAGACTGCAGTACATGATGAATCTTGTCTTGCTGTGTGGAGATCTCATTGTTTGTTTTCTTGTATGATTTTCTTGTTACTGTAGTTTCAGGGCAGGGGTCCTGGAGATCCAGCAGCAGTCTCCAGCATCACGCAGATGAAGGGCTAGTCACTGCGCTGGTGAACGGTGGACCCGTCAGTAGCACCCCTCGTGCATTCACACCATGCCATGGCAGAATGTCATCACAGAGGCTGTGCTTCTCAGGTAAATAGTCTTCATTACTTGTACAACAATAGACATGTGTGTAGTGAATTAATTGGTTACACTTTATTTTGACATTCTCCTAACTATAAGTACATTTTCAACTACTTGTCAACTAACTGTCATTAGAGTATTGTTAGGCTGTAGTAGACTGGTAGGTTAGGGTTAGGTGTTAGGGTTCGGGTTAGTATAATAAGCTGACTTGTAGTTGCCAAGTTACTTATAGTCAGTAGAATGTCTGTTGGGGGACCAACAAAATAAAGTGTTAGCAGATATTAAGCAGACAGTCTATTAATACTAATGAGAGTTATTTGACATGTAGTTGCAAAGTTACTTATAGTTAGTAGAATGTCTAAAGTGGACTATCGAAATAAAGTGTTACCAGATTTAATTTGATGTGAATGAAAAAGGGGCTGCGAAGAACAACTTTATTCTGTGACTTAATATTTTTTTGTGGAAACCATGATACATTTTGTTCAGGATTATTTTATTAATAGAAAGTTCAAAACAACAGCATTTATTTGAAATAGAAATCTGAAATAGAAAAAAAGTCTACTGTAAACGTTTGATCAATTTAATTCATCCTAGCTAAATTGATTTCTTTAAAAATAAATACAATTCTAACTACTGACCCCAAAGTTTGGAGAAGTGGAATCCCAAATGAGATTTAAATCTCTTATAATAATATCATGCACAAACTACATTTATTGTGCTTTTTCATCCTGTTTTAAGTTTGAAAGCCAGTGGTCACTGTCTGCTTCTATTAAATGGACAAGAAGATTTTTTATGTGTGTGCTCCAAACGCAAACTGGTTTGGACATGATGATGATGAGACAGAATTTTTTTGATGAACTATCCCTTCCCTAGGGAAGGTATCAATCACATTAACCGCTTCCTATGGTCTATTTACCACATCTAGGCCCTTGTAATACACTAGAAAACAGTACAGTGCAATAAAACCTTCAGCTCTACTCTTTCTTTTTCTTCGATGTGCAGACTTAGTCCAGATTATAAAATGTTGAGCCTGTCTGATGTTATATCTTTGCCGTGACTAAACGATTATTTACAGAGAGCGTCCTCCAACCCTTCGGACACGGCGTTACGGCCAACGGGACATCAATGACATGGCTGTAGAATAGTCGCGCTAACCCTCGGCAATGGCGTGATTTATTGGCTCGCGCCCGTAATTAAAGCCGAGCTGATTCCTGAGCTTTCTGTGCCAGCACACACGGCTGAGGTTTCATAAAGAGATTACCGTGGGTTGCCGCATACGGGAGTGCAGGGAATGCGTCCAACGGCGCGCTCCTCAATCTCTCAGCTCAGCTCAGATCAGCTCAGCTAGCTAGCTCGGTTTATCAGTCTTGCTTTCTCTACCTCTCGACATATCTTCCTCTCTGTCTCTCAGCTCATCACTCGCAGGTCTGCAGAGGAGGGAAAAATAATCTGTTTAACAGCATGACAGCTGTGATTTCGGCTGGTGCAAATCAAAGCGTCAGATATCCGTCCATGCTCTCTTGCCTGCTTTTCTCTTTCTCTCTCTCCCGTTCATTCTCTTTTTGTCTCGTATACTTGTGTCAGGTTAGACACGCTAGAATGAGCCTTGTGCATCGGGGGACACTCAAAGCCGTTGGCTCCCGAGTCCAAATCGTGGGAAGCGATATCAGCTAATACACAATCACTCCTGGAACAGTATGTCACCTGGGCAATTTTAGTTGTGAACTACTGTTTTTAAACAAATCTTTTTATGTGAATGAATAATTATTGTTCACTTCTACACTACCATTCAAATGTTTTGGATCAGTAACATTCTTTAAAGAAATGTATTTAATTAACACATTAAATTGATCAAAAGTGACAGCAAAGACATTCATAATAATACAAAAGATTTCTATTTTAAATAAATGCTCTTCTCCTGAACTTTCTATTCATCAAACAATTGTGCATCAAGATTTCCACAACAATGTTTAGCAGTACAACTGTTTAGTTGACTATCAGCAAGTGAAAGATCACCCAAGACAAGAGGAAGCTAGGGAATATATTGAAAAAATCACATAGAACTGATAGAAGACAGAAAGTGTGTGTGAGTGTATTATTGTGATATGCTGGATCAGAGGGCATTTAAGGGCCTGTTTGATTGAAGCTGATTTGGCCAGTGTGAGACTTTAAATAATTCTGACCCGGCTAACTTAAGCCGCCCATCCCAGCCCTGTCTTCCCATGTCTGCTTTTCTGTCACTCGCTTTAACATCTCTCTTTTTCTCGCTAACCACAACTTGGGTTTAGGAATCTGAACAAACAGATTACTGAACATATTACCAACTGTAATTATTCAACTTCGATGTGTAACTCATCCTGGGGTGTGTTTCCCGAAAGCATCATCAGCAACTATGATCACAAGTTCCGTCGTTATCAGCAGAGTTCAATGAGTCAGTGATTCCAACAATTAACATTCGCAAACAACATCGCAAAGTTGTGTGGTTGGAACTACAGCTCTCGAGCTGCGGTTAGAAGCATAGTTTCTTGTTTGCATGACGTGGACTCAATAAATCCTTACGTTGAGCAAAATAAGCAAGCTGACAATTCAGTACAATCTATATCTTTTATTTCAAATACATACAAATGTATTTTACGTCTTTTAGTTTGTCAAGAGATTTAAAGCACCGGTTTTTGAAGAGTGCGCATGTGCGTACATGCTCTTGTGCATACGAACAAGTCTATGATTGAATCTGGAAATAAAGCAAAATAACTGAGTAAAATGAGAATTAGTCCTCAGATTCCATGTCCATAATTTATAGCAAAACATCTTGCATTAATTAGATGTCAAACGGATCCATTAAAAGAAGTTATTACTCCACCACCAGCGTTACACTATTAACCAAAGTGGTTTAACGGCAAATTTGCGACTTTGCAAATTTGCAAATTTGTTTTGAGAAAAAGTTGTGATAGCTAGTTGATTTCTTCAACGATGTATCGTACGATGGTAGTTAAGCAGCAAGTTATGTCGTTGTACTGGAAACCTACCCCTGGTTGGACCACAGACATGAACGATTCCTCAAATCAGAGGGATTCAGTGTTAGCAGCCGTTTTCTTATTGTTTCTCTTAGTATGTGTCATCTTGTATTCTCATCAATGTCTTATTATTCATTTTAGGCACCAAAAGCAGATGTTCTCCCATCTCTTTTCGGCCCCCGAGCATCGAGCCTCGTCGGCCTGACTCGTCAAACCGCCCACTGTCTCGTGTCGCCCAGGAGATCAGGGAAGTCCAGACTGTGGAGCACCTCGATCTCCAGGACTCTGATGAGGATGAGGAGGATTGCCTGGCTCTGGCCTGCCTTGAAGAAGAGTTCAGAAATATGAGCACTACACCATTAGATCAGGGTGAGGAGGCTTAATGACTAAGACTTGTCCGGACTGCAGTTACTCAAATTAAGGATTTTGATTATTATAAAAAAATAAAAATAATTAAAACATTCTATGAAATATAAATAAAGGACAAGAAGATATAAAAGTTGGATCTGTAGCTATATAGTTAGTCTATAAAACGGCTTTTATAGCCATTGATAGCCATTATTTGGTGCAGATTATTAGAATAACACCTCCAGACATATTAGTTCAGATATAAGAATTTTCTTTTGTTATTATTATATTGGAAACTGTCACTAATTGTTAAGGGCTTTCAAATGCTGCATTGTGCAAAAATAAAATGTGTCAAAATCTGTATATGAATTCTGAGACTTACTGCTGTTTGTTACTGAGTAAAAAAACTAATTTATGTCTGATATCTACTCAAATCCTTATCAAATATCCTTTTCATAAGAACTGCGGTGAAATATGGTACAATATGGTAACACTTTATAATAACAACTATTGGTTACACTTTATTCTAAGGTGTCATTGTTACAGTGTAATTATATATTAAAGTACTGAGTAATATTAAGCAACTACATGTACTTACTATAGGGTTAGGGTAGGATTAGGATTTGGTTGCGGGTTATTTGCATGCAATTATGCATAATTTACTGTTATTACTATGGTTAGTACATGTAACGTAACAACGACACACTAAAAATAGTGTTACCCAACTATTTCATTTTAAACATTATATACTGTAAATACAGAATAAATTACATTTTATATATACTATTAGATTGTTTTAAAGTTTTTAAAGAAGTGTATTATGCTCACCAATTAAAATTACAATATAAACAGTAATATTGTGAAATATAGCCGTGTTTTTTAAATTTGAATATTTATTTTAAAGTGCCCCTATTATGGTTTTTCGTGTAATATAGCTGTGTGTGAATGTAAACTCTCAGCAAAGTTGTAACGTCGAAAGTGCACGATAAAGAGTTATTGTCTCCCAAAAGAAAGAATTGACTCGCCAATACGAGTCGTTTTTCATCCGATTCCTACTGCCTTAAGATACATTTGCATAATGCCCACCTGTGTTCAATACAGGATTCGCAAAACGCTTGGCTGGTCAGTGCTCAGTTTATTTGGACTAGCTTGCTCCTCAGAATCATAACCTGTAAGTATGAGTAATTATGTACAGGTGAAACTTGCATCGTGCAAAAGTTAATTTATTTCAGTAATTCAACTTAAAAGGTGAAACTAATAGACTCACTACATGCAAAGTGAGATATTTCAAGCCTTTATTTGTTATAATATTGATGATTATAGCTTACAGCTTATGAAAACCCCAAATTCAAAATTAGAATATTGTGAAAAGACCTCCCGACCTACTTTAAAAAATGAATTTATTCCTGTGATGGCAAAGCTGAATTTTCAGCATCATTACTCCATTTCTAATATTCTAAAATGCTGATTTTTTGCTCGAGAAACATGTCTGATTATTATAAATGTTGAAAACTGTTGTGCTGCTTATTTTTAGTTTTTCAGAAAATCTTTTTTTCTGCTTAACATTTATTTAAAATAAAATTATAACAGTAACATTATTAATTACTTTACTGTCACTTTTGATTAATTAAATGCAAATATTGAATGTACATAATCTACATGCATCACTAATAATGTTTGTTAATAACTTTAATTAATGATTTATGAAAGGCCTTTTAATGTGTTACCCAAAAACATTAATATGTTTTGATTTTTCCCTAGCACACACTTATGTGCCTAACCGCCCGTGTGTATGATGAGAGATTCAGAGATGCACGTGTCCCGCACAACAGCACACACCATGCGCTGGGTACCTGCTACTGTGGCATCTCGCTCATTAGATCCCCTTATTAGAGTCAGCTCATTAGTGTTCAGTCTGCACACTCATTAAAAAAGCCTCTCTAGCCCAGCACATGCGTTCAGCCTTGATTAATTTGCTTATTTCAGCATTCATTCACATCCCGTAGGTGAACAGACACACTTATACGCTTACACTAACACAACTACTGAGACCCACCGCAGAGGTGCACCTCTCTTGCGCACACACATGAAAATCTTGCTAAATCTAGCCAGATCTCATCTTCTCTTCAAAGATTACTGCCGATATCTGTGTGATATGGCTCTTTCTCATTCGCTTTTAAAAGAGTTTCAGCAATTTAGTAATGACATACCGGTACTTAAAAGAGTTTTAGCAATTTAGTATTGATATACAGAAATAAAAATATTTGTGTATTTTTCATGATTATTTTTATAACCATAATTCTTTTGGAAAGTTGTATTTTCTAAGTTGTTTCAGTTCGATTATCGGCAGCCAAAAAAATAAATAAAAAATTAATGGCGAAGCATAATGACTTGCACTACCATTGAAAAGGTTTGGGGTCAATAAGATTTTTAAATGTTTTTGAAAGACGTTTCTTCTGTTCACCAAGACTGCATTTATTTAATCAAAAATACAGTGAAACAATAATATTATGAAATATTATTACAGTTTAAAACAAACATGTTCTGTGTGATATATTTTAAAATATAATTTTATTCTGGTGAAGGCAAAGCTGGAAATCATTCAGAAATCACTCTAATGCTGTTTTGCTGATGTTGAAAATAGTTACACAGTTTTTTTTGTTAACATTCTGTGCATCAAAGAATCCTAAGTTATGTTAAAAGGTAGTCTACAGTAAAATACCCTAAAATGTTTTATTGGTAGGAAGCTATGAGCAAGATTTACCAAATAACTCCCCCCTCTATTGCCAACATCATCCACGTTCTTAAATATCAAGATTGCTACAAGCGTTTGTTAACGCATTAGTTCTAAACCATGACAGCTTGCTCTGAGCAATTTCAGATTTATTTGTGTGTTTGTTGCTGTAATGATGGTATAGATGGTACACATCGGTCCTCCAGCAGTGTTGCTTTACCTTTCCTGTTAACATTATGCGTGCAATGTAATATTAGCATGTCTAAAGACTGTGGCATATTTTTGGAAAGTGTTTTGTATTTCCGCCATGGCTCAAGAATTGCCTGTAAAACGGCCTTATCTGTGAGCCTCGGTTGTGTATGTGTATTTGTGTACTTGTTTGTGCACGATTAGACAGACAAATCTCTGCTGGAGGCTGAGTGCTGCTTTGCTTTTGTTGCATCGTGTGCTGTATGGTGCTGTAACGGGATTATAAGGCCTACTGAACACAGTGTGTGTGTGTGTGTGTGTGTGTGTGTGTGTGTGTGTGTGTGTGTGTGTGTACAGGGGTATAAAACATCCCTTCCATCAACACACTTTCAGACTGGCCAGAGCTCTGTGCTCGACATGCACACTGCCACACAAAATACACCTTAACTCTTACCTCTTATATTGTCTCTTACTTTCTGTAAAAAAAATTGCACAAACAAGAACATTAATATCTGTCACTCTTTTACTCATGTTTTTTTTTTTTTTTCATGTCATGGCAGCAGGAGCATGTGTGTGTGAGTGAATATCGTGAAAACTGAAAAGAAATGTCCTGGTTATTTTATTCCAAAATCGAAAAAGAAATTATATTTTGCATAAAGATTTTTTTTTTGTAGCTGAATTGAAAAATTAGGATGCATTTGTTTTGCTTTAATGACAGCAACACTGGAGCTGATGTGAACAAAACGTGATGATGATCATGTTCTCCAGCATGATTTGAGATGATCCAAAGAGAATTAAATTCGATTGTGAATCACATCTTTTCAGGGAAATGTGAGATGTTTGGACTTTTGGAAAATTATAGATTTTGTAACAATTATGGGTGCAACTGTAAATATATTATAGATTAAATTATAATACTATACTGAAAATAAATGATAAACTACATTTGTAGGTATCAGTGATATTTTAATATTACGTAGGCCTATATACTATTTATTTTTTATATTTTGAGTTCCCTTTCTTCCAGTCACTTTTGTGTTGCGGTCCGTTTCAGGTCTAGGGACAGGAAAGGAAGGCTTTGTTTGGCTCGAAATCATGGTGCAAAGGACCCTAGGTTGAAATAACTCCAACCATCCCTTTAATTTGCACTTCGCCTTGACCGAACTGTTTTGTGTGTATTGGTCTAGGTCTTACTATATATATTTATTTCAATTGGACATTTAGTTTGCACTAGTTATGTCATGGCACTGTACGGATTGCTCTAATTTCACTGTACTTATACAATGACTAAATCAAGAATCTTGAACCCTCTACCTCGGGTACACCGGAGGTTGTTCTACTTGGTGCCACTTGTACGGAGTCTGGACGTGTGGCTAGTGGTGTCATCAGAACCATCCGCTGCCCAGGTACAGTGGATTACTTTCCACCTCTGTACAAGGAGAGAACGCTCCTATCCTTCAGGCGGAGATCACTGTCCTTCTGGAGAAGGACTTGATAGAGACTTTCCCTTCCAGCCGAGATGAAGAATGGGTTTTACAGCCCTTGCTTCATCGTAACAAAAAAAATTAGGTGGGTTGAGACCAATCTTAGATCTGTGAGTTTTGAATCTGGCCCTGTACACGCTGCCAAAATGCTCATTTAGAAACATATTCTTTAATGTGCTCAACATCAAGATTGGTTCGCGGCGATAGACCTGAAGGACGCGTTCTTTAATGTCTCGATCCTTCCATGGCATAGACCGTTTCTGCGATTCGCCTTCAAAGGTCGTGTATATCAGTACAAGGTCCTCCCCTGTCCCTGTTTCCTCACGCCTTTACGAAGGTTGCAGAGGGTGCCCTTGCCCCGCTAAGGGAGGTGGATATTCGCATACTCAACTACTTTGATGACTGGCTAATCCTAGCTCACTTGTGAGAGTTGCTGTGTGCACACCGGGACCTGGTCCTTGAGCACTTAGCTCCATTTGGACTGATTTGGCAAGTTCTCTCCTGTGCAGAGCATCTCTTTTCTCTGTGTGGTGTAAGACTCGATCGCCATGACATCACGTCCTTCTCAAGACTGTGCACAGTCAGTGCTGAACTGCTTAAGGGCATATGGCTTTGCTTGGGTTGATGCATATGAGACCGCTTCAGCATTGGCTTCATGCTCAGGGACCAAGTGGTGAACTTGCAAGCAATCCCTCCTGATCAGGAAAACCCAGCCCTGTCTCTGCGGTGTCTAGTACACGCTCTGTGCATATATCTGGACTGGACGCAGAGCTTCAGAAGAGCTCAGCAGGTCTTTGTCTGCTTCGGAGGTCAGCAGAAGGGGCAGGCTGTCTCCAAACAAGGGATGGCCCTTTGGATTGTGGATGCCATTCTCCAGGCTTTTCAGATCGTGGTTGTACCGTGCCTACTGGGAGTGAGGGCTCACTCCACCAGGGGTATCGCATCCACGTCGGCTCTAGCGAATGGTGCTTCATTAGCAGACATATGAAGAGCTGCGGGCTGGGCTACACCCAAGACTTCTGAGAGATTTTATTATCTATGCTATGCATGGAGATGGTTTCGTCCAAATTTGACCTGTTATTACCTAAAGGCCTGTTCACACCAAGAAAGATTACTATTGTAGTGTCCATACCAGTGGACAATATCGTTCTGTTTATTCTAACTGATGCTTGTTTTAAATGCTCAAGCTCATTAGAGCAGGTTGGATTCTGATTGGCTGTCAATGTTTTTATCAGTCATCAGCTGGATAAAATCATCCTGAAAGTTATTCCAACTATATAATTTATCTGTGCCGTTATCATTATAGCTGTGGTGTGAACTCTGTAATATTGAGAATGTTTTTTAGAACTATATCTTTATCCTCCTATCGTTATAGTTATCGCCCTTTGTGTGAACCGGCCTTTACCGATTAATATTGGTAATAACCGGTAACACTCTGACAAACTGGTTGGATAGTAGTGCTTGCATTAGCGACTGATAATGTGCGCTTTTTAGGTCCAGTTAGAGTTTCCCTTGAATGGTGAACCCTAGAACCCCTTCTCAATCACTTAAGCACTATTGATTAGATGAGTTCGGTGGAGGAACTCACTACCAGGCCCATTACTCGTGGTATGCCTCTTTTCCGGTGAGCTCTTTTAGTTTGGCTAGCGCTCCGTATGTAGTGGTTCCCTAACGGTGACCCCATACAATGTATTCTTCCACTGTTCAGTTTCCCTCTCTGTGAACTCAGAGTCTTGCCCTGATAAGGCCTTGCGGCTGTTCTGTCGGACAACATCTCCAAGACGTAACACACCATATGACTAGTAATTCAAAGTCCAAATCACATTCTTTGCTGTCCCAAATTAAGTGATATAAGTACCAGTGTAGAACACTATATAGAAACTGTGTCTATTCCTCGTTTAGTGAGGCCAAATAATAAATCTACTGCAGGATCTAAGAAAAATCTAATTGTGATTAAACCAGAAAATCTCAATATTAGTGAACAAAAACAATGTCTAAAGCTAGGTCTTCTAAACATTAGGTCGCTTACACCTAAGGCGGTTATTGTAAATGAAATGGTCACAGATAATAACTTCGATGTACTTTGTCTTACTGAAACCTGGCTTAAACCAAATGATTATTTCGGTCTTAATGAGTCTACTCCACCAGGATACTGTTATAAGCATGAGCCCCGTCTGATTGGTCGTGGCGGCGGTGTTGCAACATTCTTCATAAATAAAACAACCACCATCAGCGGACAATTTACCAATCCACAAACTAACACACACATTTTGGCAGCTAACACACAGACTCTACCCTCATTCTCCTTGCTTTCAGAGACAGAAGTCTCAAAACTCCTTCTTTCCAGTCGACCTACTACCTGTCCGCTCGACCCTATTCCCACTAACCTACTTCAAGCTATTTCTTCCTCTGTTGTACCCGCACTCACACACATCATAAACGCCTCTCTTCACACTGGCACATTTCCCACAGCATTCAAGCAGGCTCGGGTTACCCCACTGCTTAAGAAACCCACTCTAAATCCAGCACATCTAGAAAACTACAGACCGGTATCCCTCCTTCCATTTGTCGCAAAAACACTTGAACGAGTCGTTTTCAACCAGATCTCCTCCTTTCTTACGCAGAACAACCTCTTGGACAACAATCAGTCTGGCTTCAAAAGCGGACACTCAACTGAGACTGCTCTGCTCTCAGTAATCGAAGCACTAAGACTTGCAAGAGCCGCTTCCAAATCCTCAGTTCTCATCCTGCTGGATCTGTCTGCTGCCTTTGACACCGTTAACCACCAGATCCTCCTGTCAATCCTAAAGAGGAAGGGCATCTCGGGAACTGCACTCCTGTGGTTCAAGTCTTACCTCTCAGGTAGGTCCTTTAGGGTGTCGTGGAGGGGTGAGGTGTCTAAAACCCTACATCTAGCTACTGGTGTGCCTCAGGGCTCAGTGCTTGGACCACTTCTCTTCTCCATCTACATGACATCACTAGGATCTGTGATTCAGAAACATGGCTTTTCCTACCACTGCTACGCTGATGACACACAACTCTACCTCTCATTCCAGCCTGATGATCCGACGGTAGCCGCTCGCATCTCAGCCTGCCTGACAGACATCTCTGGCTGGATGAAGGACCACCACCTTCAACTAAACCTTGCGAAGACAGAGCTACTTGTAATCCCGGCTAACCCAGCACTTAATCACAACTTCACCATCCAGCTAGGCTCTTCATCCATAACTCCATCAAGATCAGCCAGGAACCTTGGAGTTGTAATTGATGACCAATTGAATTTCACAGACCACATTGCTAGCACTGCCCGGTCATGCAGATTTTCCTTGTACAACATCAGAAGGATCAGGCCCTTCCTATCAGAGCATGCTACACAACTCCTTGTTCAGGCGCTTGTTCTATCCAGACTGGACTATTGTAATGCTCTCCTGGCTTGTCTCCCAGCTTGCACTGTCAAACCTCTGCAACTGATCCAGAATGCTGCAGCTAGAGTGGTCTTCAACGAGCCGAAGAGAGCACACGTCACTCCTCTCCTCACGAAACTGCACTGGTTGCCGGTTGCCGCTCGCATCAAATTCAAGTCACTGACGTTTGCCTACAGAACAACCACTGGCACTGCTCCCTTGTACCTGAACTCATTACTACAGACTTATGTGCCATCCAGAAACTTGCGCTCTGCAAGTGAGCGGCGTCTGGTGGTGCCATCCCAAAGAGGCACGAAATCTCTCTCTCGGACCTTTACCATGACTGTTCCCTGCTGGTGGAATGATCTGCCTAACTCAGCCAGAGCTGCTGAGTCTGTAGCCATCTTTAAGAAACTGCTGAAGACGTATCTTTTTCGGCAGCACTTGAGCACTTAATCCAGTACTACTAACACTTTCTTATCTAAAAAAAAAAAAAAAAAAAAAAAAAAAAAAAAAAATTGCGTTGGATTGTACTGTGAGGGGTCATAGCACTTACATATTGTTGTCCTACTGCTAGTTTAATTGCTTCTATTGTTTCTCATTTGTAAGTCGCTTTGGATAAAAGCGTCAGCTAAATGAATAAATGTAAATGTAAATGTTGCAACAATCTATAGAGATATTCTTAATGTTACTCAGAAAACAGGTCACAGGTTTAATTCGTTTGAAGTACTTGTGCTAAATGTGACGCTTTTATATGTAAGAAAGAAATCTCTATTATCTCTAGCCTTGGCAACTGTATATAGACCTCCAGGGCCCTATGCGGATTTCCTAAAAGAGTTTGCAGATTTTCTCGCAGATCTATTAGTCAATGTCGATAAGGCAATAATTGTTGGAGATTTCAACATACACGTCGATAACACAAATGATGCGTTAGGGGCTGCGTTTACAGATTTATTAAACTCCTTTGGGGTCAAGCAAAACGTTAGTGGTCCCACTCATCGTCTTAATCATACTCTAGATTTAATTATATCATATGGAACCGATCCACACCGATATAGATATTACACCGCAAAGTGATGACGTCACTGATCATTAAATGGTAACTTGCATACTACGTACGGCTGAAATGTGTCATGTTGCGCCGCGTTATCGACCAGGTAGAACAATCCTTCCAACCACTGTAGATAGATTATTGAATAGCTTACCTGATCTATCTCCGCTCCTCAGTGAACCCAAACTAACAGATGAACTAGAGGAAATGCCTAGCAGTATGAGCACCATTCTCTCTAGTACATTAGAAATTGTTGCATCAATTAGATTAAAAAAGGTTAGAGAGAAAACTAAAGCACCATGGTACAACAGTGCTACGCATGTTATCAAGAGAGAAACTCGTAACTTAGAGCGCAAATGGAAACAAACTAATTTAGAGGTCTTTAGAATTGCGTGGAAAGACAGTATGTCACGTTATAAAAAGGCTCTAAAAGCAGCCAGGGCTGAGCATCTCCGCAAACTAATAGAAAATAACCAAAATAATCCAAGGTTTTTATTTAACACTGTGGCTAGACTAACAAATAAACAGAACTTCTCTGAGAAAATAGAAAGCATCAGAAATACAATTGTAAATGTACAATCTTTGACAGCGTCTTATGATTCAGCCTCAATTATCACCCCTCAACAACAACTACAGCGCTTTACAACTATAGGACAGGAAGAGCTAAATAAACTTATCACTGCATCTAAACCAACAACATGTTTATTAGATCCAATACCCACTAAACTACTGAAAGAAGTGTTACCTGTAGTGGAAGAGCCTCTTCTCAATATTATTAACTCGTCTCTATCTTTAGGTCACTTTCCAAAAACGTTCAAGCTGGCAGTTATAAAACCTCTTATTAAGAAACCACAATTAGATCCAAATAACCTAGCAAATTACAGACCCATTTCAAATCTTCCATTTATTTCTAAAATACTAGAAAAAGTTGTGTCCGATATCTATGAAAAGTTTCAGTCTGGATTCAGGCCACATCATAGCACAGAAACTGCGCTGGTTAAAATTACAAATGATTTACTTTTAGCTTCTGACCAAGGCTGTATCTCAATACTAGTTTTACTCGATCTTAGTGCTGTGTTCGACACTATAGATCATAAAATACTCTTAGATCGACTTCAAAATTACACTGGTGTTCAGGGACAGGCATTAAGCTGGTTTAGATCGTACCTATCAGACCGTTACCATTTTGTCCATTTAAATGGGGAAAAATCAAAGATAACGTCAGTAAATTATGGATTGCCGCAAGGATCTGTATTAGGCCCTCTGCTATTCTCAATTTATATGCTGCCACTTGGTAATTTTATAAGAAAACATGGAATAAGTTTCCACTGTTATGCTGATGATACTCAATTATATATTTCATCACAACCAGATGATAACACTAAATTATCTAAAATGACAGAGTGCGTTAAAGATATAAAATATTGGATGACGTGTCATTTTCTTCTATTAAATTCAGATAAAACAGAGGTATAACTGATTGGTCCAAAAAACTGCCCACAAAACCTCTTACAATACAACCTTAATCTAGAAGGATGTCCTGTTACTTTATCCTCTACAGTAAAAGATCTGGGTGTTATACTAGACCGCAACTTGTCTTTTGAAAATCATATTTCAAATGTCACAAGAACAGCCTTTTTCCACGTTAGAAACATTGCTAAGCTACGTAACATGCTATCAGTTTCTGATGCAGAAAAGTTAGTTCATGCATTCATGACCTCGAGACTAGATTACTGTAATGCTTTATTAGCTGGTTGTCCTGCATCCTCAGTAAACAAGCTACAGTTAGTCCAAAATGCAGCCGCTAGAGTTCTTACTAGGTCAAGAAAATATGATCATATAACACCAATTTTATCATCTCTGCACTGGTTACCTATTAAGTTCCGTATCAATTACAAAGTATTGTTACTGACCTATAAAGCCCTAAATGTTTTATCTCCTGTGTATTTAAGGGATCTTCTATCGCCCTACAATCCATCGCGCTCTTTAAGATCGCTAAATTCGAGGCTTCTGGTCGTACCTAGGATAACTAAGTCCACTAAAGGAGGGAGGGCGTTTTCACATCTAGCTCCTAAACTCTGGACGCCTGTCCCGAGATAACTCAAATAGAGTTTGTCAGCTCCAGTTACGTATCCAGCCCCTCATGGAGACTTTAGATGCCCCAAAGAGACGACTCGACGCCTGTGACGAGACGACCCAATGCCGGCGATATGTTATGCCCTAAATTTATGATTAACTAACTGTATTTTTGTATGTACATTTCTGAAATGCATTTTCTGTAAAGCTGCTTTGAAACAATATGTATTGTGAAAAGCGCTATACAAATAAATTTGATTTGAATTGAATTGAATAAGAACCAGCTCCATCACGAGTCACCGTGAAGACGGTAGTCTCCCCCTTGTTAGGTGGAGCCTAGTCTAGACTGATGGCAGAAGGTCTGGTCAAAGACAGCCCAAGTTTGACTGACATATAACGCAACCAATCACAGTTTCATGTTTGGGGGTGTGCCAATATAACATTGATTTCCCCACAATAACAGAACAGCGTGTATCTAATAAATTATTCAGTCAAGGACGTTGTGCAAGTTAACTGCAACAATGGAGCCACGAACTTCACATACTTTTGAAAATCCAGCATTTAGTTGATCCTGGTAAGCGCTCATTGTTGTCACAGTTGTAAACATTCAGCGTCCTTCTTCCACGAGGGGTTTTGGCATCACACCATTTGTTTCCAGACAGACCGATAAAGAACGCGGCACAAACGTCTCCCAGACATCCTTTAGAATTCAACCAATCAGATCGCAACGTCGATATTCCTGAAGTGTTTAGAGAAAAGTGTGCCATATGCATCAGACGTTCAGCCAACGGTCCGTCTAGTCTGAGGCTGAGAGGTGGAGCCCACCACAGGGACTCTTCCCTATGTAGTACTCCCCTCTGGTGAGTCCATAGGATGTATTTTCCACATGCTCCACGTCCTATCTTATTGAGAAGGAGAACACTTCCCTGCATTAACAAGCAGGTATTTCTTGTAAAACAAATGTGTGTGTGCACGCATAAACGTTTTTAGTGGCTTTCAGACGCTGACGGCTCAAAGCCTCATCTCTCTTTGATGTGGCATAAGTATTGACAGGGTCACACAGATGAAGAGGGGGAGATCTTCATCAAGAATGCTCTTGCTATGAGGCTTATGATGACCTGAGATTTATTTCCAGGCCATGATGACAGCATGCACTCTCTCTATCGTCCTTGAATCTGTCCAAAAAAAAAATGTCAAAACCCTACAAAGTCCCTCCATGCTACCTTCCCCTGTGATTATGGTTTTGTTTCTAAGTTTTCATAGAAACTTTTCAAATATTCACAGACTGGTGGAATCCTCTATCACCACTCTGCCCTGGAGCTGGATGCTTTACCCCGGGCTGGGAAAGAGTGCTGCGTGTTGCTTTTGTCACCGGTGAAATATCTGCTAAATTACTAAAATTCAATTGCAGCTTCAACTTTTCTAATTAACTGCTTATGGCTTGACAGGGTTCATGAGAGATCTAGAGCAAGGGAAGATGAAAGAACATGCACAAAGCAACAGCGTGCCAATGAAGCATTGAAAGCAGAGGGATTTCCCCTACAGAGAGAGAATCCAGCACTGGTCACTGAGAGCAGACAGGAAGCCATTAGCACCGACATAAGTGGTCCCGCCGGAGGTAAGGCATCGAGAGGCAGATGAATCCTCATTTTGAGGGACACCAGACAGGCAGAGAATAGTCAGTACTGAGAAGATGGTCCTTGAATTCATTGGGGCTTTATTTACAATGGCTATATAGAATATGAAATGTCTTTATCAAATATTGAATCCACTATTTTTTTGTCCTATTTATTATTAAAAAAAAGGTACTCTGTCAACCAAACCTTTTAAACATAAATAAACCTCTTAGACATAAAATATTGACTTGAATGTTAACACTTTATTTAAGGTTCCAATTCTCACTGTTAACTAGTTGCTTATAAGAATGCATAGTATTAGGATATTGGCTGTTTATTAGTACTTATAAAGCACGTATAAATGCCTTATTCTGCATGACCATATTCTACATCTCTTGATCCCACCCAATACCTTATTTAATGGTCACAGGACCAGATAAAATATTTAATCTTTTTTTAGTAAGTAATTTATTTTGATGTTTTTATTTGAAAATATATTTTTTTTATATAGGGCTACAGAGTTTCCTCCTCTGAATCTATTATTCAATTATTGTCACATATATGTTCTGTTTTGGCTCAGTTTTGTTTCAGTTCTGTTCCTGTTTGCCTTTGTGCCCTGTAATTTTGCTGCCTTTGCGTGCTATCGGAATTATAGTAAATACTCGTTTCCTTGTTAAAAAATTGGACCTGAACGTCCTTCTCAAGTCAAAATTTTAATGCGATGAGCTCGTAATTCAGAAGTGGGAAGTAACATTTTCGATTTGGAAAGCAGCATTTGACCCAATTGTGTTTAATAAATTATTCCGGTATTGTTCCTGTCGTTCATTAATTGCCCAATTTAGTCTGTGTGTTATATACTCCCGGTTTTGTTCACTTCTTGGTCCGGTCTCATCTTTGTAAAGTGGATGTTTTACCTTTCTGCTCTTAAAATACTTTTTCCTTGCATTCTTCTTCTTCATGTGCTCTATACTGTATATAGCCACCCACGACAATTTCTTCACTTTCAAACGATCAAATACTTGAGCTTTTATTTAGGAATACTGATAAAAATCAACAATTTAATAAAGAGTCATAATTACACCACCCTTAAAAGCAACCAATATTACAACTTATGTTGTAATTACTTATGAAAAAGAAGAACTTTTATTAGATATTATGGAGTATTTAACTATTCATCCTCTGAAGCCAAGGTCCAAAATTAACTTGTGCCATTCCTGCTATGAAAAGTGAATGTTTACCAGCTTTAAATGTTTTATTTTATATATTTTTTTGTCCATTAAACTATATTTAGAATTATTTCTTGACATCATTTCCCTTCATTGAACAAGATTTCTGAGGGAGCAAAATGTGTATGTATAAAATGTATAACAAAAAAGTTTTGGAGTTGTGAAAATGTTTTGCAGTCTCCATTCTCTTTGATTTCAGATAAGGAATAATATATGAGCTCAACCATATTATAGTGCAATTGCAAAAGTTACTGACCAACTTCATTTTGGAGCCTACATAAAGCATTTCGAGTGATGTAACTTATTCTATCTGGGTTTTTGTGTTTTCATATATTTTTGCATAAGAAAATATGTTACCCTGTCATGGACCTTGCATCACTGTCAAGTAAACAAATTATACCGTTTTTTTTTTTTTTGCTAATTAAAAAGTTCAAGTCACACTGAAGACTAATGAGTTCAGAACATTTGCCATCTTGGAATGTGTCTTGAAATGAGTTATTTGTGAGTCTTGAAATGTTCTTACATTATTATTACAAATCAGTCTCTCTGTGGTCATTTTGAAAGGAGACCCTGTTATTTCTATCACGAAAACATAAGTCAATATCAGTCCCAGAAAAGACAAGACAATCACAATAATAACAGATCTGGAGGTTCAAAATGACCAAATCTTTCGTTGTCTCCCATCCAGATGCCTTCATAACCGGTGAAAGTGAGAATTAACTTGGTCATTGTTCTCCCAGGACAGCTAGTTCCTGCAGCCGTGGACTCGTGGTCTCTGAAAATAATGGCTTTTATAGTTCTCACCCTTCACTGGGTCTGTTTTCTTTCAGAGACACAAGAGATGCGGCCCGTGACCCGGTTCATTGATTCCTATCAGAGACGGGCTTGCAGAGGCAGTGTATGAAAATGCCCGTTATGACAGATACACACTATTACATTTTTAAAACACTACTGTTGTTTTTTTTTTTTTAACACACTCTCACTTTTCACTGCATTGTGGGAAATAGCTGCTGGGGTTTTAACACTCATACAAGGTTTTGCCCAAAGGACATACACAGTACAAATATTATACGTGTTATGTTTTTTTGTTTTGTTTACCTTCATACCTGTAGACTAACTTATTTAAAAAAAAATACTCATGAAATCAACATGTGATCAATTCATCCATATATTGATTTTAAACAAAATCATTACATTTGAGGCCAACTGATGGATGGAAGTGGATGGAATAGTTACAGTCCGTCAGGTATAAAAACGTGGCATTTGTCAACTGAAAAATGCAGAATGACTTATGGTCATGTTGTGGTCTAAATGTGCATGTAGTTCCTGTGTGTTTATGCATAAATTCTCCCTGTGGTTTGTCGCTCAAGAGCTGATCTATCATTCCGGTAAAGGTCTCTAGCCGGACACACGCAGAACTCTTCCACCTTGTGCATAATCCAGCCACTAGAGAACAGCAGCGGCTATCACTCATGGATCCACTCACACCATTATGTCACAGAAGATTTGTTGATGTAGATGTTTACACAAAGGAATGTGTCTGCATCCACTAGTGTTAGCTTGTATATGAGCATGTATGAGTGTGTCTAATGCAATAAACAAACAAACACCATGGAGTGGAGTGTTTATTTCTGTTATCCAATCCAGAAATCCAGAATCAGACATACTGTAAACGACGGTCAAATAGACAAATAGAAATGTAGACAAAACGGGCATGGATATATTAAACATTCAGAGCACCAGACAGCGATCATTAATCACACATTTTTCTGTGATTAATTGCACCTAACATTAACAGGTTTTTAAAAAATATTTTTATGTTGTAATAATTTCACATTTCATCTCCAAATTAATGTAGATTATTGTAGATATTTTAAATATTTGTTTAATGGCATTTTTTTTAAAAGAAGACCATCACCGATACCAATACTGCTACTAATGCCTCTATGAAGTCCCCCCCTCCCCTCTCCCCTCTCAATTTTAGGCATTCAACATTGCAGTCTAGTTGAAAGCTATTAATTAAAAAAAAAAAATTAGGCTTTAAAAATATCAAAACTTTCAGTTTACGTGAACTTAAAACAATCTTCCATTAACCCTTTAGAATAAATGTCACTGTCACGATGTAGCTAAGCATGATGTCAAACAGGAACACGATGGAGAAAACGATAAAACAATACTTTATTAATATGACGAAAGGATCACCAAACTCAAACTAGGGGGCTTTCACACTGGCAGTTTAGTTCGGAACGGTGCACGGTTCGCATGAAAAATCGCTAATGTGAGGTGGTCTGAGTATGGTTGCTCCCGCGTGAATGTGAAAGCAACACGGACTCGGGTGCGCGCTTGTTCAAGAAGTAAAGTGACCTGCGCATGCGTTTTAGCTGATTATGATGTATTCAGTTAAATAAAACATGTAAGGGATGATAGTGTTGATGAATTTCCTTGGATACGAGCGTGAGTGAGCCTGCAGTGTATTCGCGCATTCAGGCAACAAATTTGGAAATCCACTGTCTCCTCAAAAGAGTCTGTTTGCAAGCAGCAGAAGTCCACCTAATGCTACACACGCACAGTAAACCTGTGTTGTTCACTCAGCTGCACATAATATAGCACTGAATTAATAAAAAACACAATATATTGACCCGCGTTCTGTTTCTATCATGCGCCGTGCACGTTTGCGATGACGTAATTTGCACGCAAACGCAACAGGGTTCGATAGAATCAATTTAAGTGTGAAACCAGACCAACGCTGCGGGGGGCGCCGGGAACAATCGCGCTTGAGCTCGGACCGCAGCAATCGAGCCCAGTGTGAAAGCCCCCTGAGTTAACGACAACCGACAATGAAAACTGAAAACACAGGCAGAGAAATAATAAGGCAAGCGATGATAATTAATGACACACAGCTGGATAGAATAATGAAATCATATCCGTTACCATGACAACTAAAGACTGGCGGGGACTAACTAAGGCCATGTCCACACGGACACGGGTATTTTTATAACCGGAGTTTTTCCTCCTGCGTTTTTGAAAAAATCTCCGTCTACATGAAAACGCAAAAACACGCTATCAAGCGCCGTCAAGAGCATTCCACACCAGCAGGCGGCGATATAACCCTAACCGTAAAGCCACGTTGGCCAATCAGAAGCCGTCAGCGGCGCACAATCTGACGTCAAACACAGCGGATAACGGCGCACACTTTGACGTCGCAAGGCAAAAACTCCGGTTCTCTTACGTAGAGTTCTCTCGTACTGCGTCGAAAGAACGCTACGGGAAAGATATTTCTTTGTCGAGATTGAAGCCAAAAATTAATCCTTAATTTTGTAATATTGTAAAACGCTTTTCTGAAGCATACAACCTAGGCGGAGCAATACAGCTCACCCATTGGCTGCTCTGCCAGAAAAGCACAGCCTATGCGAGGCCAGGACGCTGACCAATGAGGGCGCTCCGCGCCCTTCTGCGTCACCTCCCGCCCAAACAGGCGTGGCCTAGGCCTATAATACGAGCATAGCTGTCCAACACGCCGATTTTCTTAAATTCAACGAAGCTGCACGCATCGCTGGATTGATTCGAGCCGCCACAGCCGTTTGGATACAAGCACCTCAGCAGGACGAGCCCTTACCTGAAGCCGCTGGTCATCGCCGCCTTCAGCCGCCGTTCCCTGCTGCGCTTCTCCGGCGTGGAATATCCTTTACATTATGTGTGTGTGTTTTGTGTGTGTGTTCGCCGTCGCGTCACACAGTTTTTCCACACTAAAAGAGCCGAGCGTCTTTTTCAAGATGTCTCGCACCTCCTGTGGCTCGTGTAGAGCCCCGCTCAGCGACGGGGACCACGTGCTTGTGTTTCCTGCCTGTGAGTATCACGCAGCTTCAGCTCTCGTCGATGGCGGCTGCCATCGCTGTGATTTGATGCCTACGGTGACTCTGCGGACTCGCCTGGCGTTCATTTACTGAAGCTGCACCTTTTCCGCCCGCTGTAGTGCCGCGCCGTGAAAAGCGCCGTGCTCAGCGGAGCCCGGAACCTCCCTTCACCACGAGGTGCTCGCCGCTGCTGCCGCTAGCTTCTCCGCCCGCTTCGCTCGACTCTCTGACCGACGGACAAGGGCCGCTGTGTGCCGCCGCGTCCGTCATGAATGAGGAAGATGAAGCCGTGTCTGTGAAGGACGACTGCTGTTCTCTCCTCGCTTCGGGTAGCGAGGGATGGGCGAGCTCCGAGGATCTCCCCTCCCCCGCCGCTCGTTGAGCGTCGACGGAGAAAGACCAGCATCGATGCGCTTACCGGCTGGATGGCTGCTTTTCTGCAGAGGAACGTACGTTACCGTCCTCACGACCCGCGCCTTTTTCTTCCTGAATTCACGAAGAAATCGCGGAGTCCCGGAAAGCCCCGTTTTCAGCCAGGATGCGCATCTTCTGCTTCGAGGAAAGCTACAGTGTTAAAATCCCGCCGCGGCCGGATTTCACTAAAATGTCTCGCTCGCACAGTCCCAACATTCGCGACCGTGCCAGTGTATTTTGCAGTCACCAAATCGGCATCAATGCCCGTTTGCCTGCACACAGACGCCGTTTTCACGACGCTCCAGGTAAATCTGAAAATGTATTTACTGGTGTCCCGGCCACGGCCGATGGTGTAATGTGTGTATCCGTAATGCCCACTACCTAGTGCCCATTCGTACACACAAGCACAGCCCTACACAATACAGGGCTTGCACACATAAAATCGACTCATGTCGGTTGTGCTTTACATGTAAGTTAGTGAACGTGCCCGCTTTCAGTGCCCACAATCACTACACACTGCATGTCCCGTGGTTTCTGTAAAAACGAAACGAATGCACGGTCAGTCGGTTCTGATAGACAGTACTCTCTGTGCTACACGGTGTCCCGGCCACAGCCGATGATGTAATGTGTGTATCCGTAATGCCCACGACCTAGTGCCCATTCGTACACACAAGCACAGCCCTACACATACAGGGCTTGCACACATAAATCGACTCATTTCGATTGTGCATTATGTAGTGAGCGTGCCCGTTTTCAAGCGCCCACAATCACTACAAGCTACATGTCACACGGTTTCTATGAAACGAAACCAATGCACGGTCAGTCAGTTCTAATAGACAGTACTTCCCAGTGCTATAAATGTACCCGCGTTCGCGCACCCACATTTATTCTCAAACATGCCGAGCCGTACGGGGCTCGCACCGCGCGCTCTCTCTTTCAGCTGAGAGAGATGAGAGCGCGCGCGGGCTGCCCGCTCGATTAAGCGCGCCCCCGCATCACGCTGCAATGGCGCCCATGTTACAGCACACGACTGCTCTCGTGTCGCCGCCATTTCGCGACCAGAGCCCGGTTTTTCAACCCGTGCAAGCACAGCCCTGAACAACACAGGGTCTGCACACATAAAATCGGCTCATGCCGATTGTGTTTTACATGTAGTGAGCGTGACCCACTGCCAAGTGCCCACAACCACTACACACTGCACGTTCCGCGGTTTTCTGTAAAAACGAAACTAACGAACGGTCAGTCAGTACACAAAAACAGTGTTCCCGGTGTTATAAATGTGCCCGCCACCAAGCGCCCACGTTTATTCACAAACATACGAGCCCTACGGGACTCGTCCCGCGCGCTCTCTCTCGACACAGAGAGCTGAGCGCGCGCGGGATGCATACTGTGTTAAACATGCCCCCCGCCTCACACGCCACGGCGTCCATGTCACAGCACACGGTTGCTCTCGTGTCGCCGCCATTTCGCGACCAGGGCCCAGATTACATTCAACCCCTAGTCACACGTGGGTCAAACCTAACGAAACCTACGAATTCACAAAATTAACGGAATGCATAGCTGATATAAAAAATTGGATGACTAGTAATTTCCTACTACTAAATTCAGAAAAAACAGAGATTCTAATTATTGGACAAAAAACTTCCACACGTAATAACCTAGAGTACTGTCTAACACTTGATGGCTGCTCTGTTAAGTCTTCGTCGTCGGTTAGGAACCTGGGTGTGCTCTTTGATACCAATCTTTCATTTGAAAGTCATGTGTCTAGTATCTGTAAAACCGCTTTCTTCCATCTTAAAAATATATCTAAATTACGTCATATGCTCTCAATGAATAATGCAGAACAATTAGTTCATGCGTTTATGACCTCAAGGCTAGATTATTGTAATGCTCTACTGGGTGGTTGCCCTGCACGCTTAATAAACAAACTACAGCTAGTTCAAAACGCAGCAGCTCGAGTTCTTACTAGAACCAGGAAGTATGACCATATTAGCCCTGTTCTGTCAACACTGCATTGGCTGCCTATTAAACATCGGATAAATTTTAAAATATTGCTGATCACTTACAAAGCACTAAATGGTTTAGCTCCGCAGTACTTGAGCGAGCTCTTAACGCATTATAATCCTTCACGTCTACTGCGATCTCAAAATTCCGGTCAGTTAATAATACCTAGAATATCAAAATCGACTGCTGGCGGTAGATCCTTTTCCTACTTAGCACCAAAACTTTGGAACAGTCTTCCTACCATTGTCCGGGAAGCAGACACACTCTGTCAGTTCAAATCTAGACTAAAAACACATCTCTTCGGCCTAGCATACACATAACACATTATAGACTTATATAATTAGGCTGCATAGTTTAGAACAGCCGGGACCGGGAACACTTCCCGTAATCCTGATGTACTTGGTACATCATAAGAAGGACGGCGTCTACGCTAATATTAGTCTCTCTGTCTATCCCGAGGTTTACTGCTGTCCACCGGAACCAGGCCGTCTCCAGATCTGATGAAGGACCAGCGCCAGGACACGACGACGCCGCTGACCTGAAGTGTCAACCAGTCTCTCCTCCTCTCCACTCCGACTTCAACCAACCGGAACTGGACAAATACTCTGATTCATTCTGAACTTCATACACTGTTCACTCATTGGCCAGAGGAGAACTGGCCCCCGACTGAGCCTGGGTTCTCCCAAGGTTTTTTTCTCCCTTCTGTCACCTGATGGAGTTTTGGTTCCTTGCCGCTGTTGCCTTACCTTCTGGCTTGCTTAGTTGGGGACATTTAATATTCAACAATATTATAGATCTGCCTTAAAGGTGGATGATGATGAAATTATTTTTTGTATTATTTTCATGTTATCACTGTGAAGCTGCTTTGATACAATCTGTATTGTAAAAAGCGCTATATAAATAAAGATGACTTGACTTGACTTGACTTGACACGTGCAGATGCATGGGAATGACTTCCCGGGGTCTCAGAATGGGTGCTAGAGACTATAAAAAGAGGCTATTCGCTACAGTTTCATCGACGCCCTCCCCGTTTCACGGAGAAAGTCGAAACTACGGTGAAAACAGAAGTAGCACATCTACTTCGAGCCGAAATAGCGAAGCTATTGAGCAAAGGGGCCATAGAGCCTTTATCTCAAGCTCAGAGCGAAGGGGGTCGGTCTGTACAGCAGATATTTTCTGGAACCGAAAAAGACGGGGGTCTCAGACCCATTTTAGATCTCAGGCATCTGAACAAAGCGCTGACAAAGCGAAAGTTCAGAATGCTCACGACCAGAGCTATCCTCGCGCAGATTCGCCGAGGAGACTGGTTTATGGCAATAGATCTGAAAGACGCGTATTTTCATACAAATTGCGTCACGTCACAGGCGATTTTTGAGATTCGCCTTCGAGGGCCAGGCATATCAGTACACAGTCCTGCCATTCGGCCTGTCTCTAGCACCTCGTACATTTACAGTGTGCATGGACGCGGCGCTGGCACCCCTGAGACTCCGCGGCATTCGAATTCTGAATTATTTGAACGATTGGCTGATTCTAGCTCAATCACCTTCAGAACTCATCCGCCACAAGACCCTAATTCTCGATCACCTCGAGTGCTTAGGTCTGAGAGTCAATTGGGAGAAAAGTTCACTGTTTCCCAGTCAAAGGATCTCCTTTTTAGGACTGGATCTGAACTCACTGTCTATGACAGCACAGCTGTCATCACAGCGCAGGCGAAATACCCTGCAAATGGCGAAATCCTTCCGCAGCGGCCACATAGTGCCACTCAGGAGATTTCAGAAAATGCTGGGCCTCATGGCCTCAGCCTCAACAGTGCTGCAGTTGGGCCTGCTGCGCATGCGCCCACTACAGTTCTGGTTGAGAGCGCGCGTACCGCGCCGAGCATGGTTACACGGTCGTTATCGCCTCGAGGTCAATCAGGAATGCTTTTCAGCCCTGACACCATGGAGAGCGTCAGACTGGTACCGGTCAGGTGTAAGCCTGGGGACTTCCTCGAGCCTGAAGGTGGTGTCCACGGACGCGTCCACCTCAGGCTGGGGAGCACTGCTCGACGGCAGACCGCTCTTTGGCCAGCTGGCAGAGCGAGCCAAACTACCGCACATAAACTGCCTGGAAATGATGGCAGTGGACTTTGCGCTGAGGCGCTTCTGTCCCCGGATAAAAGGACACCACGTCCTGGTCCGCTCGGACAACATGCCGGTAGTAGCCTACATAAACCACCAGGGTGGCGTGAGATCCCGGAACCTATTCAGGTTAGCGGAACGCATACTGGTGTGGGCCCAGCACAACCTGCGCTCGTTAAGAGCAATGCACGTGCCAGGCCACTTGAACGTAGGCCCGGACAGACTCTCACGGAACAACGTTCCTACGGGAGAGTGGTCCCTACACACACAGACAGTGCGTCTGCTGTGGAAAACGTTCGGCAGAGCGGAATTAGACCTGTTTGCAAACCAGGAAAACGCTCACTGCCCAGAATTCTTTTCGAAGAGCGCGAACGCGCTGGCCAGAGTCTGGCCCCGCCGCCCGCTCTATGCTTTTCCTCCTGTCTCACTCCTGCCTCAAGTGCTGGAGCGTATCAAGGAGAGCGGATGCTCAGTACTGCTAGTTGCTCCATTCTGGACGAATCAGACCTGGTTCCCAGCTTTGATGCGACTGAAAAGTACTGCCCCGTGGCCGATTCCAGTGAGGAGAGACCTCCTCTCACAGGCCAAGGGCTCGATCCTGCATCCTCACCCCGAGCTTTGGTCCCTACACGTATGGGCCATAAACGGGTACCCGCTAACCTCCCAAGAGGAGTGTTAGACACGATCGAACAAGCTAGGGCTCCGTCTACTAGACGGCTCTACGCTTCCAAATGGTCGGTGTTCTCTGGATGGTGTTCAGATCAAGGTCTGTCACCACTTCAGTGTGGAGAACCGGAGATTCTCTCCTTCTTGCAAGAGCTATTGGATAAGGGAAGAACCCCATCCACGCTCAAAGTCTATGTGGCTGCCATATCAGCGTTCGTTAATCCAACGCTTGGCCGTTCACTAGGCAGGAACGACCTGGTGGTCCGCTTCCTGAGAGGCGCCAGGAGGTTAAACCCTCCAAGGCCTCCTTCAGTCCCCGTTTGGGACCTTTCTACAGTGTTGAACGCTATGAAAGGGGCCCCTTTCGAGCCTATTCACTCAGTTGACATGAAGCACCTGTCTTTCAAGACCGTGTTTCTTTTGGCTCTCGCTTCAGTGAAGCGTGTGGGAGACTTGCAAGCGCTCTCAGTGAGAGCTTCTTGTATGGAGTTCGGGCCAAACGACTCTATAGTCGTATTGAAACCGAAGCATGGGTACGTGCCTAAGTCCCTCAACACACCGTTCAGGGCTCAGGTCATCTCCCTGTCGGCCCTGCCGGCCTCAGAGGACGGAAATAGCTCCCTTTGCCCGGTCAGGGCATTAAGAGCTTACGTGTCCCGCTCCGCTGTTTTTCGACAGACGGAGCAGCTCTTCGTTTTCGTTCAGCGGGCGCTCCAAGGGACGAGCCGCAACGAAACAGAGTCTGTCTCGATGGGTAGTGGACGCCATTGCGCTAGCCTACGCATCTAGAGGCTTGGAATGCCCTTTGGGCATCAGAGCACATTCCACGAGAGGCATGGCCTCTTCATGGGCTTGGTATAGCGGAATCTCGTTACATGATATCTGTATGGCGGCAGGCTGGGCCTCCCCGTCTACATTTATTAGGTTCTATAACCTAGAGGTTCCTGCGTTGCAGGCTAAACTGCTCTCGGTCTAGAAGACTATGTATAAGTGTTCCTGCCCCGCTTTGCGGCCCAGGTCACTTCAATGGTAATATGTACAAGTGCTCCTGCCCCGCGCTGCGGCCCAGGTCACTTCAATGTCTAATATGTATAAGTGTTCCTGCCCCGCGCTGCGGCCCAGGTCACTTCAATGTTTAAGCATCACTCACTGACAATGTGTCCCATGAGCATGCTATTACCCCTCATATATATCTATATTTACATATATATGCTATTATGCCTTAAGAGGCACTACTATAAGGGATGATGCTATTTTAGCCGCTCTCCCTATACTTCTTGGGGTAGGCGCTTGTATACCAGGGCGCGCGCGCCCTTAGGTGTCTGTGTCGATCCAAGAACACGCACGGCGGTTTGCATAGGGTTCCCGTAGCGTTCTTTCGACGCAGTACGAGAGAACTCTACGTAAGAGAACGTACTCGGTTACTAACGTAACCTCGGTTCTCTCTAGGAGAGGGAACGAGTACTGCGTCTCATGCCGTGCGTGTCCACGCTGCGTCGCTTCATTGACGAAAATCGGCGTGTTGGACAGCTATGCTCGTATTATAGGCCTAGGCCACGCCTGTTTGGGCGGGAGGTGACGCAGAAGGGCGCGGAGCGCCCTCATTGGTCAGCGTCCTGGCCTCGCATAGGCTGTGCTTTTCTGGCAGAGCAGCCAATGGGTGAGCTGTATTGCTCCGCCTAGGTTGTATGCTTCAGAAAAGCGTTTTACAATATTACAAAATTAAGGATTAATTTTTGGCTTCAATCTCGACAAAGAAATATCTTTCCCGTAGCGTTCTTTCGACGCAGTACTCGTTCCCTCTCCTAGAGAGAACCGAGGTTACGTTAGTAACCGAGTACGTTTTACTGTCTACACGACAACACTGCAACCGGCGTTTCTGAAAATCCTCACCCTGGCAGGGGTTTTCAAAAATGTTCGGTTTCAGTGACCTGATACTGCGTTTCCGTGTGGACGAACGGGCGAACCGCGTAAAAAAAGTCACGGTTATAAAAATACCCGTGTTCGTGTGGACAAGGCCTAAAACGAGGAAAAACTCCACCGAAAGAGGTGAGTGTACGTAAGAACTGCATGTACAAAGTATCTACGTTAACGGTTACAGTCAGAGGGGCGTGTAGGCTACTGGGCGTCGTCTACTACAGTTCACATAGCTAACTCTGTTTAACGGATCAAGTCATGAATGGGTCGAAATGAAAGCTGTAGGCTACTCCTTATTATAACCACGGAGAAATTAATCTAAACGTTTTAGCTGCGTTTGATGTCCCTGTACTGTATTGTTTGTATTTGTTCTGTGATTTACCTTAGCAAAAAAATGTAAAATAGAAATAAATTGAAAGAAAGAAATGCTTAATATTTTATTTAAGGTTCTGTTACTGTATTTAAACTAAGGTAAAGGAATCAGATCTCCAGTGGTTTAAAGTGATATGATGATGTGGACTTCCACATTAACTGGACATACCGTTCTTCCTCATTCCAGAAATGAAAATTACCCTAACTTTTTATTTTTAAGATTGACACTGAAAAATATTATCTCATTAGAATTGGGAAGCTTTTGTTGTCTATCTTCAAGTAAAATAAAAATATATAATATAATGTTCACAGTCCAAAGTGAAAATATGGACTTATAAGGTTCTTTGTCTCAAGGCTTCAATTATCTCTGTGTAATATTAGCCCTCATTCAGTTATTTGTTCCGTGTCATCAATGTTATGCGTGGTTGTGTTTTCCCAACATTCTCATTTTTTGAGTTTGCTTTGTGGTGTATAATAAAGTTTTTTTAATAAAGACTATAATAAAGACTATTTTTGTTTAAAACTCCTTCGTTGTGTGCTTCGTACACCCACAGTTGCTGACAATATCATTCACAAAAGTCTACCAGTCACAGAGTGTAAGATCATTGGTAAGAACCAGGTTCATTCTGTTCTTATTGATTTAGGCTCTTATGTAAAGGCCAATCAATGTGAATTGTTATCTGAACCACAACCCCCTTTTAAATAGAGAAAGAAGATGATGGAGAAAAAGAAAATGAGGGGCGGAGAAATTAGTCGATGTCCTTCAGAAGGACATGTGTTTATTGTGGGGTGGTGTTCATTGTGTTCAGCTCCTGTTCGCCAATGTTTCCTTTGCTAGTTTTTCTCCATGGTCATTGATTGAGTTATTCAATTGTTCCTTGTAAGAAATAAGCTGATGGAGAAAAAGAAAACAACAGGTCTGAAGAAATTAGTCAATGTCCTTCAGAATGACCTGTAAGACCTGCAGGGACTTTGGAGAAGTTGCTACATATTGGATGTACTGAAAATTTAGTTTTGACAGGAAGCATTTAATCAAATCCACAAATGAGTCAATTTTTACTGGCATCATTTCACCTCATATGCCTTTATCAGAAATCCATTTATGCACCAACAACTACAGTAGTTTTATCAAGTCAATTGAGTCACTCGCTGTCCTTTCATTAGACATTTATTTTATGTACCGGAAGGTCACGCAGGCTGTTTATTCGTCATCGTGTCTCATTGTCCTTCAATCAGGGGTGCTGTGAAGAATGAGCTAATGAATGAGAGTGTGATGTTTTCTCAGTGGGGTGTGAGAGCTAAAGCTGACCAACGTAATGGGCACTGAAGGCAGAGGGCAACTAACAGGTGCTTCTCATTACTGAAGACAAGAATATGAGAAAACAAATGAGGGAGCACAACGGAAGTGTTTCATTAGCGACCGTCTGTTTGACTGTGAAATGGGGTGTAGGCTACAGAGTTTTACAACATACAATTTAAAAAGTTTTGGGTCAGTAAGATTCTTAAAAAATGTTTAAAAGAGGCCTCTTATGCTCACCAAAGCTGCATTTATTTGTTCAAAAAAACATTATTAATACTTATAATTCTCATTACTTTTTGTAATTATAATATTATATTATAATTATCATAAGTATTCATTCTTGTGATTATCAATGATAAAATTGATAATATTTTTGTGTAAAACGTTTCACAATTCTTTGATGAATAGAAAGTTCAAAAGAACAGCATTTATTTGAAATATATATATTTTATAACATTATAAGTCTTTACTGTTAGTTTTCATCAATTTAAGTATGATTATTATTATTATTAATAATTTTACCCCAAACTTTTGAATAGTAGTGTATCACAATTTTCACCAAAACATTAAAGGGATAGTTCACCCAAAAATGAAAAATACATATTGACTCACCCCATCAAGCCATCCTAGGTGTATATGACATTCTTCTTCCAGACAGTCGGAGTTATATTAAAAAATGTCCTGGCTCTTCCAAGCTTTAAAATGGCAGTGAATGGCCGGTAATGTTTTGAAGTGCATCCATCCATGATAAAAGTGCTCCCCGCGGCTCTGGGGGGTTAAAAAAGGCCTTCTGAAGCGAAGCTATGCGTTTGTGTAGGAAACATATCCATATTTAAAACTTTTTTGACTAAAATAACTAGCTTGCAGCAGACGCCCGTACACATCGATTTGCGGCAAAAGAGTAACACTTGACATGTCAAGTCAAGTCACCTTTATTTATATAGCGCTTTTTACAATACAGATTGTATCAAAGCAGCTTCACAGTGATAACATGAAAATAATACAAAAAACTATTTCATCATCGTCCACCTTTAAGGCAGATCTATAATATTGTTGAATATTAAATGTCCCCAACTAAGCAAGCCAGAAGGTAAGGCAACAGCGGCAAGGAACCAAAACTCCATCAGGTGACAGAATGGAGAAACCCAGAGAACCCAGGCTCAGTCGGGGGCCAGTTCTCCTCTGGCCAACGAGCGAACAGTGTATGATTATAATTCAGGAGCATTGCAGGTCAGAAGTCAGAATGAATCAGAGTATGTCACATGACACATTGACGAACGCGGAAGCGCAGAGGATAGACAAAACACCAGTCACGAATTAGAAGTCTAAAACGAGAATTTTTTTAAGAGAAATGTTGGTGGAGCTTGAATTTCTTGGCCAGCCTTGTTTGTTTAAACTGAGAGAGCTTACGCTACTCCTACATCCTACGTCATACACTGTTAGACTTTGCCGTAATTTTACAGTTCTCTTACGTAGAGTTCTCTCGTACTGCGTCGAAAGAACGCTACGGGAAAGATATTTCTTTGTCGAGATTGAAGCCTAAAATTAATCCTTAATTTTGTAATATTGTAAAACGCTTTTCTGAAGCATACAACCTAGGCGGAGCAATACAGCTCACCCATTGGCTGCTCTGCCAGAAAAGCACAGCCTATGCGAGGCCAGAGACGCTGACCAATGAGGACGCTTCGCGCCCTTCTGCGTCACCTCCCGCCCAAACAGGCGTGGCCTAGGCCTATAAATACGAGCATAGCTGTCTAACACACTGATTTTCTTAAATTCAACGAAGCTGCACGCATCGCTGGATTGATTCGAGCCGCCACAGCCGTTTGGAACAAGCACTTCAGCAGGACGAGCCCTTTTCTGAAGCCGCCGCCTTCGCCGCCTTCAGCCGCCGTTCCCTGCTGCGCTTCTCCGGCGTGGAATATCCTTTCAGTTTTTGTGTGTGTTTTGTGTGTGTGTTCGCCTACCGCGTCACACATTTTTCCTCACAAAAGAGCAACGAGTGTCTTTTTAAAGATGTCTCGCGTTTCCTGCGGCTCCTGCCGAGCCGCGCTCATCGACGGGGACCACCACGAACTGTGTGTTTCCTGCTTGGGAGAGGAACATGCAGCTATCGCTCTCGGTGATGGCGGCTGCCATCACTGCGACATGATGCCAATCGCGACTCTGCGGACTCGCCTTGCATCTTTCGCCGAAGCTGCTCAACCGCCCCCTGTAGCGCCGCGCCGTAAGAAGCGCCGCGCTCAGCGGGTCCCGGAACCTCCCTCCACGAGGAGCTCGCCGCCGCCACCGCCGCTAGCTCCTCTCAACGTTTCGTTTTAGTCGCTCACCGACGGACAACAGCCGCAGCCCGCCGCTTTGTCCGTTATGGAGGACGACCAGCAAGCTGTATCAGAGGGGGATGATGACTGCTGTTCGCTTCTCGCTTCGGAGAGCGAGGGTTAGGCGAGCTCCGTGGACCTCCCCTCCCCCGCTGTTCCGGAACGCAGAGGAGGGAAGATCAGCATCGAGGCAGAACTGATGCGTCTGCTCACACAGGCCGTGTCGAGCCTCGGCCTCGATTGGTCGACGCCCGAGCAACCTGCACTCAACCGGCTGGATGGCCGCTTCCTCTCTGGAGACCGCGCTGCGCCCCCCTCCAGACACGCACCGTTTCTTCCTGAGCTTCATGAAGAGGTAGCGAAATCGTGGAAGGCGCCTTTTTCAGCCAGAGTGCGTACTTCTGCCTCGCCAGCATTCTCCGTAGTGGACGGTGCTCGAGACAGAGGCTACCACGCTCTCCCTCCGGTCGAGGAGGCCGTAGCGACTCACCTTTGCCCACCCTCTGCTGGACGGCGGGCTAAGGGAGTCCTACCATCCAAAGCTTGCCGCACATCGTCAGCTCTGAACGGCCGCGTGTATTCCGCCGCCGGACAAGCTGCATCGGCGCTGCACACCATGGCGGTGCTTCAAATCCACCAGGCCAACCTCCTCTGCAAGCTAGACGAGGAAGGCCCGGGCGCGATCAGTGTTCCGGACTTACGTAGCGCCACAGACCTAGCTCTTCGCGCTACAAAGTCCGCCGCACACGCCATCGGCAGGATTATGGCCTCAGCTACTGTTTCCGAGAGACATTTATGGCTGACTCTCTCTGAAATGGCGGAGTCGGAGCGCTCTGCGTTCCTCGACGCCCCCGTTTCACCGGCTGGCCTCTTCGGGTCCTCCGTGAAGGACTTCGCGGACCGATTCGCCGAGGTACAGAAGACTTCGCAGGCCATGAGACATTTCCTGCCAAAGCGCTCCAGTTCCGCAACAGGCCGCCCTAAACAGCCGCCTGCCCGAACTCAGCAGCGCCCCCCGCCCGCCGCACCGGCCCAGCAGCAACAGGCCCGAGAGAGACCACGGTCTCGCTCCGCCGGACGCCGCCCGCCACCGCGTGGTCCTCGGCCCAAGATTTCACTCAAGCCCGAGGCCTCGGCGCCATCCTAGCCCTGCTAGGAGAAAGACGGTGTTCGGGTCCCGCTGCGGCCGGACTTCCACCCAAGATTTTCGCTTGTACAGCCCTAAGTTCCGTGTTTGTACCAGTGTATTTAGCAGCCAACAAACCGGCCGTAAAGCCCGTTTGCCTGCACACAAACGCCGTTTTCACGACGACCCAGATAAATCTAAAAAAGAGTTTAATTTCTGGTGTTCCGGCCAAGGCCGATGGTGTAATGTGTGTAACTGCAATGCCCACCCAGTGCCCATTCATTCACACAAGCACAGCCCCGTTCAACACAGGGTTTGCACACATAAAATCGGCTCATGCCGATTGTGCTTTACATGTAGTGAGCGTGCCCACTGTCCAGTGCCCACAACCACTACACACTGCACGTTCCGCGGTTTCTGTAAAAACGAAACTAACGAACGGTCAGTCAGTTCACAAACACAGTGTCCCCGGTGTTATAAATGTGCCCGCTACCAAGCGCCCACGTTTATTCACAAACATAACGAGCCCCGTAGGGCTCGCCCCGCGTGCTCTCTCTCAACTCAGAGAGTCGAGCGCGCGCGGGACGCATACTGTGTTAAACATGTCCCCCGCCTCAGACGCCACGGCGTCCATGTTACAGCACACGGTTGCTCTCGTGTCGCCGCCATTTCGCGACCAGGGCCCAGATTACATTCAACCCCTAGTCACACGTGCAGATGCATGGGAAAGACTTCCCGGGGTCTCAGAATGGGTGCTAGAGACTATAAAAAGAGGCTATTCGCTACAGTTTCATCGACGCCCTCCCCGTTTCACGGGAAAAGTCGAAACCACGGTAAAAACAGAAGTAGCACATCTACTTCGAGCCGAAATAGCGAAGCTATTGAGCAAAGGGGCCATAGAGCCTTTATCTCAAGCTCAGAGCGAAGGGGGCCTGTACAGCAGATATTTCCTGGTACCGAAGAAAGACGGGGGTCTCAGACCCATTTTAGATCTAAGGCGTCTGAACAAAACGCTAACAAAGCGGAAGTTCAGAATGCTCACGACCAGAAGAATCCTCGCGCAAATTCGCCGAGGAGACTGGTTTATGGCGATAGATCTGAAAGACGCGTATTTTCACATACAAATTGCGTCACGTCACAGGCGATTTTTGAGATTCGCCTTCGAGGGCCGGGCATATCAGTACACAGTCCTGCCATTCGGCCTGTCTCTAGCACCTCGTACATTTACAGTGTGCATGGACGCGGCGCTGGCACCCCTGAGACTCCGAGGCGTTCGAATTCTGAACTATTTGGACGATTGGCTAATTCTGGCTCAATCGCCGTCAGAACTCGCTCACCACAAGACACTAATACTCGATCACCTCGAGTGCTTAGGTCTGAGAGTCAATTGGGAGAAAAGTTCACTGTTTCCCAGTCAAAGGATCTCCTTTTTAGGACTGGATCTGAACTCACTGTCTATGACAGCACAGCTGTCATCACAGCGCAGGCGAAATACCCTGCAAATGGCGAAATCCTTCCGCAGCGGCCACATAGTGCCACTCAGGAGATTTCAGAAAATGCTGGGCCTCATGGCCTCAGCCTCAACAGTGCTGCAGTTGGGCCTGCTGCGCATGCGCCCACTACAGTTCTGGTTGAGAGCGCGCGTACCGCGCCGAGCATGGTTACACGGTCGTTATCGCCTCAAGGTCACTCAGGAATGCATTTCAGCCCTGACACCATGGAGAGCGTCAGACTGGTACCGGTCAGGTGTAAGCCTGGGGACTTCCTCGAGCCTGAAGGTGGTGTCCACGGACGCGTCCACCTCAGGCTGGGGAGCACTGCTCGACGGCAGACCGCTCTTTGGCCAGTGGGCAGAGCGGGCCAAACTACCGCACATAAACTGCCTGGAAATGATGGCGGTGGACTTTGCGCTGAGGCGTTTCTGTCCCCGGATAAAAGGACACCACGTCCTGGTCCGCTCGGACAACATGCCGGTAGTAGCCTACATAAACCGCCAGGGTGGCGTGAGATCCCGGAACCTATTCAGGTTAGCGGAACGCATACTGGTGTGGGCCCAGCACAACCTGCGCTCGTTAAGAGCAATGCACGTGCCAGGCCACTTGAACGTAGGCCCGGACAGACTCTCACGGAACAACGTTCCTACGGGAGAGTGGTCCCTACACACACAGACAGTGCGTCTGCTGTGGAAAACGTTCGGCAGAGCGGAAATAGACCTGTTTGCAAACCAGGAAAACGCTCACTGCCCAGAATTCTTTTCGAAGAGCACGAACGCGCTGGCCAGAGTCTGGCCCCGCCGTCCGCTCTATGCTTTTCCTCCTGTCTCACTCCTGCCTCAAGTGCTGGAGCGTATCAAGGAGAGCGGATGCTCAGTACTACTGGTTGCTCCATACTGGACGAATCAGACCTGGTTCCCAGCTTTGATGCGACTGAAAAGTACTGCCCCGTGGCCGATTCCAGTGAGGAGAGACCTCCTCTCACAGGCCAAGGGCTCGATTCTGCATCCTCACCCCGAGCTTTGGTCCCTACACGTATGGGCCATAAACGGGTACCCGCTAACCTCCCAAGAGGAGTGTTAGACACGATCGAACAAGCTAGGGCTCCGTCTACTAGACGACTCTACGCTTCCAAATGGTCGGTGTTCTCTGGATGGTGTTCAGATCAAGGTCTGTCACCACTTCAGTGTGGAGAACCGGAGATTCTCTCCTTCTTGCAAGAGCTATTGGATAAGGGAAGAACCCCATCCACGCTCAAAGTCTATGTGGCTGCCATATCAGCGTTCGTTAATCCAACGCTTGGCCATTCACTAGGCAGGAACGACCTGGTGGTCCGCTTCCTTAGAGGCGCCAGGAGGTTAAACCCTCCAAGGCCTCCTTCAGTCCCCGTTTGGGACCTTTCTACAGTGTTGAACGCTATGAAAGGGGCCCCTTTCGAGCCTATTCACTCAGTTGACATGAAACACCTGTCTTTCAAGACCGTGTTTCTTTTGGCTCTCGCTTCAGTGAAGCGTGTGGGAGACTTGCAAGCGCTCTCAGTGAGAGCTTCTTGTATGGAGTTCGGGCCAAACGACTCTGTAGTCGTATTGAAACCGAAGCATGGGTACGTGCCTAAGTCCCTCAACACACCGTTCAGGGCTCAGGTCATCTCCCTGTCGGCCCTGCCGGCCTCAGAGGACGGAAATAGCTCCCTTTGCCCGGTCAGGGCATTAAGAGCTTACGTGTCCCGCTCCGCTGTTTTTCGACAGACGGAGCAGCTCTTTGTTTCGTTCAGCGGGCGCTCCAAAGGGCGAGCCGCAACGAAACAGAGTCTGTCTCGATGGGTAGTGGACGCCATTGCGCTAGCCTACGCATCTAGAGGTTTGGAATGCCCTTTGGGCATCAGAGCACATTCCACGAGAGGCATGGCCTCTTCATGGGCTTGGTATAGCGGAATCTCGTTACAAGATATCTGTATGGCGGCAGGCTGGGCCTCCCCGTCTACATTTATTAGGTTCTATAACCTAGAGGTTCCTGCGTTGCAGGCTAAACTGCTCTCGGTCTAGAAGACTATGTATAAGTGTTCCTGCCCCGCGCTGCGGCCCAGGTCACTTCAATGTTTAATATGTATAAGTGTTCCTGCCCCGCGCTGCGGCCCAGGTCACTTCAATGTTTAATATGTATAAGTGTTCCTGCCCCGCGCTGCGGCCCAGGTCACTTCAATGTTTAAGCATCACTCACTGACAATGTGTCCCATGAGCATGTTATTACCCCTCATATATATCTATATTACATATATATGCTATTATGCCTTAAGAGGCACTACTATAAAGGGATGATGCTATTTTAGCCGCTCTCCCTATACTTCTTGGGGTAGGCACTTGTATACCAGGGCGCGCGCGCCCTTAGGTGTCTGTGTCGGTCCAAGAGCACGCACGGCGGTTTACATAGGGTTCCCGTAGCGTTCTTTCGACGCAGTACGAGAGAACTCTACGTAAGAGAACGTACTCGGTTACTAACGTAACCTCGGTTCTCTCTAGGAGAGGGAACGAGTACTGCGTCTCATGGCCGTGCGTGCCCACGCTGCGTCGCTTCATTGACGAAAATCAGTGTGTTAGACAGCTATGCTCGTATTTATAGGCCTAGGCCACGCCTGTTTGGGCGGGAGGTGACGCAGAAGGGCGCGAAGCGTCCTCATTGGTCAGCGTCTCTGGCCTCGCATAGGCTGTGCTTTTCTGGCAGAGCAGCCAATGGGTGAGCTGTATTGCTCCGCCTAGGTTGTATGCTTCAGAAAAGCGTTTTACAATATTACAAAATTAAGGATTAATTTTAGGCTTCAATCTCGACAAAGAAATATCTTTCCCGTAGCGTTCTTTCGACGCAGTACTCGTTCCCTCTCCTAGAGAGAACCGAGGTTACGTTAGTAACCGAGTACGTTACTTACCGCAAAAAAGCCCAGTAAAATACCACTTATATTATTTACGGTTAACTACTGTAATATGCACTGCATTGGGGGTATTTTGTGTGAAATTTACAGTAACTTACTGTATATGGTAATTTACAGTACTTTACTGTTTACGCAAAAGCAGTAGTGCTACTGTAAATGAAGAAGACATATTTCTTGAAGTGTGTAGGCTTCTTTTGACAAGGCCTGCATCTCTGCAGTATATATGAATTGGCATATAGGCCTATGCAAAGCACTATACAGGAAAGAAAAGAAAAAATAATAATAATAAAAAAATATATATGAAAAAAAGAAATAAATAAAAAAATTATCAATACATTAATAAATTAAAAAAGGATTTTAAATACAGAAATGTTGGCCCTGTGAAAAGTATAATCATGCATAGATATATACTAAATATATTAGTTTCACCTTTTAATTTGAATTACTGAAATACATGAACTTTTGCACAATATTTTTTTATATTTATATATATAGTTGCCTAACTTGCCTAATCATTGCCTTATAATTCACGGGATGACTGCACTTGTGTTCATTGTGTACACAACGTGTATTAGGCTACTAGGGCTATATGCATATTGTATTAATGTGTTAGGCCTATTAAAATGTCATATAAAAATGTTTTATAGTTTTTTCCCCTGTGTTCTGCAGATGAAAATCATGAATCTGCATTCTCAATAAGCAATGCACACGCTGGATGTTTAAAAGTTAAATAAAAAAACACGTGGATGGAAGGATTTATTTTAATCCTATATAAATAAGTCATTTTTATATTAGCATTTTCTCCAAAAACTGGTTCCCATACATAGACATTAGACCTTATTTTTTATAATTTTATAAAATTACTATTTTAATTGTTGCTCGCGTGCAAAGCCCGCGCAACAGCCTCGCAGAATGTAAACAGAGGTTTGTGTGTCAAGCGCGCGCTTATCAGACGTCCCTGCTGAGAGTGGATCGCCACAGACGCCAGCTGTGAGTTTTTCTGAGGTAAGTAGGCTACTTTAACTGAACAAATTTCTTTTATGTTACTTTTACAGCGTAAACTATTACCAATATCAATTAAATATAGCTAAATGTATGAAGAAAGTAAATAATACAATCTAATAGGCTATTATTACTAAAAGGACAGTCTGAAGGAACTTAGTTTTCCTCAAAAACTGCCACTTTCATATCCCATTATGTCTGACTGCCTTTTCCAGTCGATGGACCCAATCTAGTATTTACACAAACAATGGTTTTCCGTAATTTTTACGACCAGTTAAGGCATATTTTACTCGTCATTTAAAAAAATACCGTTAATGTGTGTGACGTTAGGCTATTTTGAAGTTACCTAGCGCGTTTTTTTCAAAGGCACTCTCTCGCGCTCTCGCTCCAGGCCGATTCTATGGGAGTGCTATGCACCCTCAAACGCAAGCAAGAGCACCCTCAATTGATACTGTAATAATATTTTGGCGCAACAGATTTGCCAAACGCCCCAGTGTATATTTGTGCTTATTTGTGTTCACGCTCTGGAGAACGGAAAATTAATCCATTTACAACGCGTTTTGCAGCGGTGAGCAGCAATGTAGCCAATCACAGATTACCGGTAGTTGTTGGTCTCTTGAACGCAATGGCCAAACAAAGGTGTTCAAGTTAGTTAGTCAGAATCTACTCACCGCCCATAACGCCATTTAAATTCAGTGTCGATTTATGCAGGCTCGCGAATTTCGGGCTCGCGAACAAATGTCCTCTATTGAGGACAATAAAGAATGAATATGAATGTGATATATGAATATGAATCCTCTCATTAACAAAGTGTAAACACGATGTAAGAGATGTATTGGACCGACAGCTGCAAACTATTTCTGAAGTGAAAGCTAAATTTACATAAGAGTATCATACGTGCTGGATTCACTATGCACAGGACAGACATGCTTAAAATAGTAACGCTTTTAACGCAACATAAAGGCAGGCTAATAGATTAATTGATACATTTTCATTGCAAAATATTTTAGAAATTCTATGCTAATTATTGGTAAAACGCCCCCCCTATCCCTTCCCCCTCTCCCTCCTGCATGTTGTAGGCTAAAAAGTTATATTCTTTTCTCTCTTTTTTCAGTCTCGATTGTCATCTGATTGTGTAAGTGATCAATCTAGCAGTCATAGATCTGTGATTAATCATGTTCATAACATATAGTCATTAGCCAATAATCATCGATGAAAAAATAATGTTTCTTCTTTTTCTCTTTTGTCTGTGTCAACAGGAGCTAACTACAGCCCAAAGGCTCTTTTAAGAGCCACAGCACTGAGGGTCTTTGGCTTTGTAAGTATATGTTTTGAGTAACTATCAGATGCATTATGTGATAATGGAGCCTTGCAGGCCCTACGCTTTCTTTAATTTATTCATTTAACCATATTAAATGTGTCATATTTTGGGCCCTGGTTTAACGATCTAAACGTATGATACGGCCCTTTATGTCAAATTTATAAATTAATATAAATTGAGTTATAATAATACAACACAATCAGGAAGAATAAGTTATCAATCAAATTAAATCAGAATCAACAAAATTCATACTTCACAACACTGGAAAAAAGTTGTTTGCAACTTCCGGTTCACTGGGACTTTAATGAGCCTCAGAAGTGGCAGGAATGCATTTAAATTCTTGATAACAGTGTTATGAGATTAAAGTCAGCATTAAAATCAAGATTGACCCTATTTACTTTGTTAGCGCATATTACTAGTCTTGTGGTGAACAATGAATCCGTGCAAGTTAATACACAGAAAAAAAATAGTTTGCCGTGGTAATCTATAATCAAAGTCTGAAAAGTTACTTCCGGTCTGAAATGGCGTTCTTTTTCTGATGATGTAGGCTTGACGGCTTGGGTTGGAAAACGCTTAACCACTCCCCTCAGACCGTTAGTCTGCTTTGAGCGAGAGATGAAGAGGAGGAGCGCTAAAGTAAAAACCTGCCCTCTGTTCAATATTCCGTTTCACTTGGAAATACGTCACAACACTGGAGACAAGTCATTTGCAACTTCCGGTTCACGCGTACTTTAATGTTTTAAATAGAAGGTTTTGATTATAAAAATATAAAAGGATTTAAATAATACTTTAAAGGGTTAGTTCATCCAAAATTTATAATTCTGTCAGTAATTAATCACCCTCATGTTGTTCCAACCATGTAAGTCTTTCGTTCATCTTCCGAACACAATTTAGGATATTTTTTAGGAAATCTGAGAGCTGTCTCACTCCATCATAGGCTTTCAGAGGGAATTAATCTTGCTGGCCCAGAAAAGTTATTAAAGAGATCGTTAATATATTCCAAGTGACTACAGTGGCTCAATCTTAAGTTTATCAAGCAGGGTCCCCGCGGATCCTTAAAAAGTATTAAAAGGTCTTAAATTCGATATTTAAAATTTAAGGCCTTAAAAAGTCTTAAATTCTTATTTTTACTTATGAAAAGTCTTATTTTTACCTATGAAAGGTCTTAAATTTTAGATGACACTTTGACGACGTATCTAAATGCTTTCCAAATGAAAACTATCTAATTAGCGTACGTATTATTTTTATTCTATCTTTGTGGATTTGCTTGTTCACGTGACAATTCGCGTCATTTACGGCAGCGTGCGTATTAGCCTGCGTCTGTCTCCTGCACGCGAGAGGAGAGGATAAGAGAACGAGTAAATGTCAGTTCAATAGTAAGTTCATTCTTTGTGTTTAGGATTGTCTATGAACTATGATGATATTGTAATCATTGTTTAAACTACGTACGAGGCACCGCGAGTGCGAGCTGACATCGCGTTTGTCTCTCATGCTTGCTTTTACTGCGTGATGTGTCAGTGCAGTTATAGATATGTCCCCAAATAAGTTTTTGTCTTATATTTCTATCATATTAGGTTGTTATATTAGAATATCACGAGCAAGAGTGCCGTTTTCCTGTGCACAATTGCAAATGTGCTATTTATTTTATACAACAGTTAAATTAACAATAAAGTTAACATTGTGTGTTACTTTTTATATTGTCAATATTGTTTGTTTCCCCCTTTATTTCGCCGACGAGAATTTCATAATGAAACTAGTCCAACAGACAGCGATTCTTTTTTTAAAACTGAAATCCGCGTTTTGAACGAATCATTTGATTCAATGAATGAATCGGCCGTTTGAACAAATCGGTTGAATAAAACTCCAACAACTCGCTTATTAAGACTTACTGCCACCTACTGGCGGGTTTAGTTGCATATTTAAAGTACTCTTTAATTAAAATGTTAAAATTATGAATAATTTCATATTTAAATATTGAATAGCTTTATTTATGCAATTGCAAATTAAGTGTAAATATAGTAATGCCAGTCCGGATGCCGTTTCTGTGTCACCTCTGCACTGCAAGGATGGATTTTAATTTAATTATTTAATTTGACAGTGGTACGGTCTTATTCTAATAGAATTTAATTTGAATGTTAGAATTTGACATAAAAGGTGATGCATACCTCTAAATACGTTTAGAAATAATTTCCATATTTAGAAAATATCGAGATATATTTTTGTTAATATTGCACACCCCTAATGTACGGTATTAATTTTGATTTCTTCAGGTCTTAAAAAGGTCTTAAAAAGCCTTAAATTTTACTTTAAAAAATGTGCAGATACCCTGTCAAGCGACGAGAATATTTTTTGTTTGCAAAAAAAACACACAAAAATAACAACTTTATTCCACTATTAATTTCCTTCTCTCTGGGCCTCGAGTGAGTTCACTAGTATAACTGTGCAGCGCGTCTGTGTTAGAGGGCCGCTTTTAAAGATGACTACTGTATGTGTTAATATGAAAATGTAAGACCTGTGTTTGTTTTAAGATTCTTTTTAAGGATCAACCCTGAAGAGGTTGTGCACGGCCAAAGTTGGCACAAGTCGAAAGACAGGAGGTGTTGTAAAGAGAAAGGTGACTGCCATCAACTCCCGGGTAGCAACGTTTCTGCAGAGGCTCACCGAATTTGAGTGGAGAACATCAAATTAGGTAAGTTTCTTATGCAGGGCTGGACTGGTACAAAAAATTGGCCCGGACAGGCCACCACAATCAGTCAGACACCAACACCAGTACACAATTTTTGCAGTTCCATTAAATATTTGTCCCTGCTGTTCTCAGGGTGTCCGTGAATCCTTTAAAGGACAACTCCGGTGAAAAATGATCCTAGGGGTAATTAACACATGGTTACCGAGTAGATCGTTCTCTGGGATGCGTTTTCATGATAATCGAATGTAAAGAGTTTTATCTCTAAATACAGATTAGCTTAACCCGCTAGTATATGGGGCAGAGAGTAAGTTAAAGTAAATCGCTAGTTAATACCACTAATAAGGCTCAAAATAGCCTCACACTACCACGGTAGCATAATGAGGGTCCCTACATGCAAATCGAAGCATTGAGAACTTTGTACGTGTACAAACAGTTTAATAAGAAGATACTTTATAAAGACAGTACATCACGCGTATTCAGACACAGCCATCTTGGAAAACAGTCTCGACAAGTCGAGCAACGATTGCCATGCTAAGTGATTTGAACTGTGACTTGGAATCTTCTGTTGTTTCCGGAAGAAAGCACTGAACGCAACAGAGAAAATAAATAAATACAAATAATAATACAAAAATGAACAAGTCACAGTTCATATCACTTAGCACAGCGTTCGTTGCTCGACTTGTCGAGACTGTTTTCCAAGGTGGCTGCTGTCTGTATACGCGTAATGTACTGTCTTTATAAAGTATCTTCTTATTAAACTGTTTGTACACGTACAAAGTTCTCAATGCTTTGGTTTGCATGTAAGGACCCTCATTATGCTACCGTGGTAGTGTGAGGCTATTTTGAGCCTTGTTAGTGGTATTAACTAGCGATTTACTTTAACTTACTCTCTGCCCCATATACTAGCGTTATAAGCTAATCTGTTTTTAGAGATAAAACTCTTTACATTCGATTATCATTAAAACGCATTCCAGAGAACGATCTACTCTGTAACCATGTGCTAATTACCCCTAGGTTTATTTTTCACCGTAGTTTTCTTTTATAGGAACACTCCACCGTTTTTTAAAATAGGGCTTATTCACTGTCTTTCCTACATTTAGATAGGTGGGCAAATGCATTTGTCTCAGTGCATGCATTGTTTTAGTTTGACAGGGTCGGCGCTTGCTTAGCTTAGCATAATGAATGGAATCATTTGTTGCCAGCTAGCATGTACTGAGTAAAAGTGATAAAAAATAAAACACCTAATTACTACTGCGTATTCACAAGTACAAATAGCGATGCAGATTAAGACTAGGTGATTTCCAAGGCAGATATTGACTTGGGACTATATCATGGTGAAGCACAGGCGAAGCACTGCTACTTGGGCGCAGAGATATCACGTAACACATGAAATCTGTCAACTTACCGGCGTGACCTGCACCGAGTATCTTCGCTTTTGGATTGTGTTGAGTTTATTTCAGTCGGCATAGGTTGGCATATTCCCCCACACTCACACCACCAGTTTGTGTTGGCTCTCATCCTCACGTCCTCAGGTTGTTGAGCGATCGCAACCTCCTCCTCCTGTTGTTCTATTTCCAAAGCACGCAGCTCCTCTTCTGAAAACTCTGGTTCATAGAGGTATGGTTCTGGATCTTGACTGTCTGAGAAGTCACCCTCTTCGTCTCTCACAAAATCAGCCATGTTCATCGCCATTTACTATGTCTACTGTAGGAAAAATAGCTAGCTACTATTATGTTGACTGGGATTTCATGTGTTGCGTGATATCTCTGCACTCAAGTAGCAGTGCTTCGCCTGTGCTTCACCCTAATATAGTCCCAAGTCAAAATCTGTCTAGGAAATCGCCTAGTCTTAATCTGCATCGCTATTTGTACTCGTTGTGAATATGCAGGCCACAAGAAGTAATTAGGTGTTTTTTTTATATCACTTTTACTCAGAACATGCTAGCTGGCAACAAAAGATTCCATTCATTATGCTAAGCTAAGCTAGTGGCGACCCTGCCAAACTAAAACAACGCATGCACTGAGACAAAAGTCTAAATTTAAGAAAGACGGTGATTAAGCTCATATTACCTGTGCGGTGCTACCAAATCTGGTGCTGGTGCTACAATCTGTAGAACTTGCTGTTTGAGTGTGTTATGTCCAAGGATGTATTTGTTTTTGTTTTTTTGTTTTTTTTTCCCTTTCTCCCTGTTTCTCTCTCTCTACTTCCCATAAGCAGAAAGGAATTGCTGCCACCTGACGCCAATGATCGGGTGTAAATCTGCTGTGATTGGAGGAGAGGAAGCTTTGGGGGCAAAAGCAGCACCATTCCTCAGATCAGTTATTTATTTGTAAACTTTTGTTGTATTGTTCTTTATCATACAACTGTATATTGTTATTTATTTGGGATTAGTAGAGAGGTGGGTGCCATTTCCTTTTGATTTAATTTCCTCTTGTTTTAGCTGAGAACTGTTAGTGTATTTTGTATTTGATTTTTTTTTTTTTGCGTATTGTCATGATCTGCTTTTATTTGTTATGCATGAATTTCTCTTTTAAATGTTGCATCACAATAAGTAAATTGAATGTAATTAATTGTGATAGTAAATAATAAATATGCTGATGTACATGAACTCAAGTAACTTTTTTGGAATTTATTCAATTCAATAGCATTAATAGTGTAAAATAAATGAAAAATAAGTTGCAGTAAGGGTATTGTACTGTAAAATGAAACTGCGGTAAGGGCATCATACTGTAAAATTAAATTGCAGTAAGGGTATCTTACTGTAAAATGAAATTGCGGTAAGGGTATCTTACTGTAAAATGAAATTGCGGTAAGGCCATCTTACTGTAAAATAAAATTGCAGTAAGGGCATCATACCGTAAAACACATTTACAGGTAAGCTACTGTAAAGTGGAACTTACAGTAACTTACTGGCAATAGTGCTGCCAGTAAGTTACCGCAAAAATACAATAAAATGTCTAACAGTGTACATCATCAGGTATTACTCTTTTGGCTTAAGTCGACTTGCGCAGGCCGTCTGCCGGGAGCTAGTTATTTTAGTCTATAAAGTTTAAATATGGATATTTTTCTTACATGAATGCATCACTTCACTTCAGAAGGCCTTTATTAACCCCCCAGGGCCGCGTGGAGCTCTTTTATCATGGATGGATGCACTGTGATGGACTTATACATAACATATACAGCCATTCACTGCCATTATAAAGCTTGGAAGAGCCAGGACATTGTTTAATATAACTCCGATTGTATTCGTCTGAAAGAAGAATTTCATATACACATCGGATGGCTTGATGGTGAGTAAATCATGAGGTAATTTTCATTTTTGGGTGAACTATCCCTTTAAGCAGCAAAATCAGTTTTCACTGTTTTAAAATGCAGCCTTAGTTACTTCTTTAAAAAACCTAACAAAATCCCAATTATTCCAAACTTTTTACCTGACCGGTGTATTTACAAATTTAGAGGCTTACTACAAATATCCACAAATCCTTTTTTTATTCTTTTATTTTAGTATTCTTGAATACTGAATTTAAGAAATGCGTCTATTACTTTTATTGTATTTAAAATCATTGCAATGCCATTTAATCTATTTGAAACACTTAGACATTTTGATACTAAAACTCTGTTATTAGTCCTTATTTATTATTTACTTCTTTCACGACAGTTTCTATGCCTCAATAGAGTTTAAATGCCTCATTTATTAATTCCTTCTTCATTTTCTGAAGAGTGCGAGTTGCACTACAGGACTATTGTGTGTTGAACTTTGCTTCTTATTTGTTCCTTGTATTTGAAATGTGTTCCTTTATAATAATGTAAGACAATATAATAATACAATTATTATAATGCCCCCAAGGCAATTTTTAGTGCAGTTAATAGTGATTTTGAGTAATAAAATTGCAACAAGGAGCTTGTAACACTTAGATCCACCAACCCGATCTCACGGCAGTTCGTACATATTTTACGAGGTGGATAATTCTTATGAATTCATACAACCTCACTCGTACAAATTCGTATGATTTTTGCTAAATGGTACATATTTTGCGAGTTGCCCAATTCGTATGAATTCGTACGAATGACCTACCCCTGATCCCGCCCTTAAATCTACCCTTCACTGGTGCTTAGACAATTGGTCGTGAGATAGCGTTGGATCCACAGAAGACGAAGATGATTATACAAGAACATAAGATTTATTATGAACTCCAAATAACAAGCCAACATAAGAAACAGTGTTCTAGTGCACATACAACAACCGACAAAGACAATTATAAAGGGAGAAACTTAAATACACATAGATGATTATCTAAAAGACAAACAGCTGTGATGATTTGTGTCCATGGAGAATGATTAGTGGCGGAAAAACAAAGACAAAGAAACACATGTGATGAATGAAAACAAACTAGAGTCAATGGGCCTCATTCATGAAACATTCGTAAATATACGAGTAAATATTACCATAAATCCCGCCCATTAAATCCGACTGACAACTATATATGGGCATCATATTATGACACCAAACGAAGGATTTCAACATGTCTTCTCAAAAGCGAATGAAAAAGAACAATTTCTCAGATGCAGAAATTGAAGTTTTATTATCAGATATTCATTAAAAACGCCACATTTTATTTTCAAGAGTAGCCTATAGTGGCGTATCAGGTCCTAAAAAAAAGGAAGCTTGGCAGCATATTACAGATGCAGTTACTGGAGCTTCATCTGTTAATCGAACAGTCCCAGAAGTGAAAAGAAAATGGTTCGACATGAAGCGACTGCAAAAAACGAATTAGTTCACTTCGAAAAAATATAGCCCAGCCCTATTGAAAGCAATTCATTATTTTATTAAAGTGTACTGTTTGCAGATGCTATTACTGGCTCTCATAATAAAAGTAAAAAGAAAAACCATGTATTGCTATATATAGGCTAATAATATTTTTTCAAAATGCTGTGTGTAAATGTCCCCGATTAGGTGAATTAAAATGCAGCCTTATTAATGAGCAAAACGTTCGGAAGTTAAACGCAGTTATTTACACGTGGTTGGGAGCAGGTGTAGATTTCTTTCGTACCAACTAACATTTGGAAAATACGAACATTTTAATGAATCCGAAAATTTACGCCAGAACCACTTTACACACGATTTACACAAAAAATCGTTCTGCTTGTGTTTCATGAATGAGACCCAATGAACAGAACTAAATAGGAACATAACATGACAGAGCTATTTTAACTTGCACTGGTATAAAGAGAGTAGTAGGCCTACACATATGTTGTCAAGGGAAACCATCAAATATATTTTAGTAGTCATTATATGAAAATATTTGCTGTGATCAGAATCAAGTATTCCAGATAGTATCTGGTGTCCACCCATTGCTGTTAAAATGTGTTAGAAGCAAGAAACAATAATCTGTTCATGCACACAGATAAATTATGCACATCATTACACAGGATAACTTTTGGCTCCTATCTTTTGATTTGACATGACTGTAATTAGTCTGTTGGACCTATCCTGTGCCAAGAAGATGAGCTTCTTATTGACCTTGTATTCCCCTATTTCCCTCAGTTGGCTGCTGCCAGGGCAGTAACTTGGACCTCTCCAATGCAGGTGGGAGAGATACGGTAGAACTAGTTAAACACATTAGGCCAGGAACCAATTTTAGTGATTCATTGATTCATCTTAGAGGGTGGAAAGCTGTGGAAAGTCACCAGGTTTGTAATTATTTATCTTAGAACATAAAAATGTTTCTCTCTGTGGGAAATAGGTAAAGAGCCATCTCAATGTATTCCTAACTTGTCCTGACTGGTCACTATGTAGACTACAGTGGTTTTTAGTGGGCTCATGCCTCTCAACAACGGTTGAGATTAAGTGAGTTAAAATGGTGCATTTAGTTGTAGTCCATGTGCTTTATTCCACTCTGTGACTCAAATAGCAAAAGAGAAGTGGCGACCTAACAAATGATAGGCTAGCGGTAGCTTTCTTCCTTTTGTAAAGGTGTAGATTCTAAAAATCATGCTTCCCCCATAATTGTTGAATCACGGACACTACACCTGATATTTTGCCAAGAGATTTATTATTTGAACATGTGTCATGTGTAAGACAGAGAGAAACACAGGCAAATAAGAATAAGGCTATATGAGAGGAGGTATTCATTCTAAATTTCTCTATTCCCCATTATTATATCTTCTCACCTCATCATGCTAGATCATTCATCACCTCATCATTTCTCCTTCCTTACGCCATAATCTCTATGTTTCCTCCTTCCTCTCATCCCATCATCATGCCTTAATGTTTCTCTGAGATGATACAGTAAGATTGAGCTTATATACATCACATAGAGACTTACAACTTCCTTGTAAGGTAGAAAAACATATTGCTTATGTTTAAAGATGGAATGTCTACCTAATGCACATGGTCAATCCACTATCCACATTAAGAAACTATTTCTTCAGTGTATACATTAGTGGTGTATAGTGTTATACAAATGGTACATTTGCATCAGTTGAAACATTCATTCTCCTTGCAAAGAGCATACCAACTGTACACATTTGAAGTATCCTCATCATTGGAACATCTCTGCTAAGTGAACATTGCATACCTCTAAGCAAAATATAACTTTACCAGCTCTCTGCTCAGCACACATGTACAAACATAGTCTGACTTCACAAAATATATTATGAAATGATTAAAGAAAATTAATAAAGAAAAATAATACTAAAAAATAACATTAAACAGTCAATTTTCAGTCTTCAAAGGCATGATAAGTTGCACCCTTTGCTGATTTGACATTTAGCTGATGCTTTTATCTAAAAACTTACTGTTGTAATCGAAATTATTCAACCCCCATTGCAAAATCAGGTTTATTATGTATTCATTGACGTATCAGGAAATCCTAGGAGAAAATGTCATGTCGTCAGTGAGGAAGCTGAAGCTTGGGCGTCATTGGACCTTCCAACAGGACAATGATCCCAATCAACCCTCAAATTCCACCAAGGCTTGGTTGCAGAAGAAGTCCTGGAAGAATCTACAGTGGCCATTACAGTCACCTGAACCCCATAGAAAATATCTGTTGTGTTTTGAAGAAGGCGATTGTTGCAAACAAACCCAAGAATATTACTGAACTGGGGGCCATTGCTCATTATTAATGGGCTAAGATTCTTCAGAAACGCTGCCAGAAGCTGGTGTCTGGTTATACATCTTGTTTGAAGAAGGTCATGACAGCAAAAGGGTGTTCTACTAAGTACTAAAGATGCTTGCCATGATGGGGTTGAATAATTTTGAGACTGCAGAAGTCATTAAAAGTTGCATTTTCAGTAGAATTTGGGGAAACCACTCGAAACATTTGTTGTGTTGAGCTATTTCAATTACTTTTGTTTGATTTGTTCAGTGCAAACAGCTGAATGTCTGTAAATTTGGCCAATAAACCTAATTTGTAATGGGGGTTGAATAATTTCGATTACAAATTTCCTTTAACTTTTTGGGCTATTTAGTAAATCTGCTGAGTGTAATTTGTAAAATAAGCCCTTTTTTGTTCTGAGAGGTTTGTACTGCGTACTGTACCATAAGCCATTTGTTTAGAGGCTCTAATGAGCGTGCAATCCCTGTGGTCTCTGATTGGAAGAGTGGACAGTCACGGGCAAACTGAGACAGCAAGGCTTTGTGTTCTCATTAACAACTCATTTACTCCCACTTTTCACTCTTTTTGTGTTTTATGGTTGATATTATGCCAGTCTGTGTTTGAATTTAGATGGAAGAATTCTTGCTCATTTCTAGGGGGAAAAGGTATTTTCAGCATGTTCTAATTAAGAAACCACATGATTAATGTTTTTTTGTGTGTGCTTCCACCTCATAATTGACAAATAACCCCTCTCATTCTTAGGATTTTCAAGCACAGCCACCAGAACCATAATCAAGATCTACTGCTGCTACACCTCCTCGACTTGACCAGTCTGAACTTTTGCATCAATCAGGGCCACATGAAGGGCGAGTGTTGAATTCTGATAGCTAATTTGATGAGACTCGCTTGAAACATCGACTGGGCAGGTGAGAAGGTTAAATGACCAACAATGTGTTTGATCCTCAGATTTATCCTGGATGGATCGCCAGTCATCAAACGCATGTTGCCGTCTCGCCAAATTCAATAACTCCCCCATCATGTCATGAAAATCTCATTATCTGCCACGGAACAATATCTCTAGATATTGATTCCTCTGATTGCTGCCGCCTTTCTTTCTCCTCCTGTCTGGCTTTGTCATTTGTTTTCAGCTTCTTTGTGAGCTGGTTGGCAGTGAGTATGTTAATGTAGATGATGAACGGGAACCAGCCAAAGCACTTCACACTGATGGAATAAGATCATAGACCTATTCTTCCATGCTAATAGATACAAAGTGAAGGGATTTGTAATATGGACTGGCTATTGACATACAGGACTAGGCTGGGCAATATATCAAATATTCATGAGTTCAGGCTACATCATGAATATGTAATAATTTAATGCACTTTTTATATGGTCATTAAGTTAGATATTAGATTAGTTTTGTGACCCTTCTTTGTCTTGAGAATGATAAAGTTTAGCCAGATGCACATTGACATTGGCTACATCTCTGTTTAAACTTCAGTAGCAAAAAAATTGAGTATTTGATTCATTTGTGTACAGTGAATCAAACTGTAACTTAAACTGAACTGATTGAAACATATATTCAAACATATATAACATATGCAAATTTTTATAAATATATTTTGATTAATTCATTAAATTTATATTACAATTTACTTGTATGTCTTATTTAGGGTGACAGTATTCAACTTTAACTAATCAATTTACACTAAATTTAACTAATAAAATGTAAGTAGTTTGCTTCTTTGCCAGAAGCTTGAATTACATGAACCGCCTGAATTAATTAATTCACTACAATTAATCTGATGTTCCTGTGCAACCTATGAGAAAAAGGGGACAATTTAGAAAAGCATGTTTAGAAGTTTAAATGAGCACACAGCTGTACACTTGGGGCCCTATCATACACTCATTTTCACGTCATGCGCCACGTTGTTGAAATAGCAAATACATTTGTGCGCCCATGACCATTTGTGCTGATCTGAAAACGAGGTGTGTTCAGGCGCATTGTTGGCGCGTTGCTATTTTGAGGCAACTGAAATAGATTGCGCAATGTTTATTTTGTTATTTAAAGAGCGCGTTAGTAATGTCCGCCTATGGGCGGGTCCACAACGCGCGTACACTTTGTAGATGGTCTGCTCCGTTTCCTCGCTAAAGAAGCGTTCAGTTTTTTCGCTTGCAAATTCCGCCATGTAAATGGTGAATCTGCCATGGCGCGAGTGCAACTGGCTTTTAAAGTCATCGGATGCAAAAATCACTTTTATATGGTGTTTGCATATACATGTGTCGTTGTAAGTGTGTGGATACAACCACCATACAATGAAAAAAATTCATTAACTCTTTTTTTTTTTTACCCTCAAAAACCTAAACACTCTCAATAATCAAGCTGTTTAGATTTTCTGAACTCATGCTCCGCCCACGACCACTGACGGACTGTCCCGTATTAGCATATTTCCGCCCATTTGTATACTGTCCACCAAGGCAGCACTTTATGTGTCTTGTGTGACAACCCCCATGGAAGAGAGGGTGGAGTGAGCAGTTGCTCATTATCATTTAAAGAGACATCCACCGAAACGGGTCGCTGTGAACAGAGCTGTTTTTGAGGAGGTAAAAAGGGTGTTGTTTTACACAACCTTTGAGGAATTTTAACCAAAGTGTGTAACAAACTTTACATGAAGACCCTAAAGAATCATACCAACTTGTGGAAAACGGGCATCCGATGACTAAGCTTAGATCATGCGCTTAGATCGTTAAAATAGGACCCTTGCTGTTTCTCTCTTACCAGAACAAATATTCCAGATGTTACTGTGGGATTTGCTTTTGTCTGGGGCATACAGTATTAAAGAAGGATTATGTCTTTGGAGAGACACTCTGTGCTTGACCACTGCTTTATTCTTTCATGGTTTGACCTCTATGGACAAAAGAATCCAGGAAATAAAGTCCAGCTAAAAGAAAAATAAAGAAAAGAAACAGACACTTTTCTTAAAAGCTCGAGAACACCAAATGAACTTACTCTGAACTTCCATTCGACATCATAAAAAATCACGACAACTACGCCAACCTCCAGAGGGATGTTTTAAAAATGAAATAAAAGGGTTGCTGCTTGTTTCATCGCACAATCTCTGTGTTTACCCTCAGTCCAGCAAGCTGAGTGAGAGGAAACAACAGCACGAGGGCCTGCAGGAGGTTTTCTTTTACTGCCACGGAGTCTTCGCCGGTTGTGGCGGTTGCCGTTGTTGAGTCTCTGGGGTCTGTCATTTCAAAAACACGGCTGCTAATTAGCGGCATCACAAACTTCTTAAGTCTCTATAACTCAACATACTGTAGGCTAGGGTTGGGCATTATAGCTAAAACATTATTTTTCAGTATTTATCAGCCTTTTTGATGATATTTGGTATATACAACAATTATATATTTATTTTTATTTATGCATTTGCTCTTTGCCAAGTATATTTGAGACTCTTCACGTAAATAATGTAGGGCATGTTGCTCTGAAGTTTTTGCAAGCATATACTGTACAGTAATATTGTTAAATACTATTTCATTTTGGAACAATTTTAGGGAGGAAAACTTTTCTAAGTGAATGGAATTATGTATGACTAAAATAATTACTGTATTTTAATGTTTATTGTCTGACCCCATGTATTTTTGCCCTGTTTCTGTGGTAATCAACACTATATAACGTACATGTTTAGCAACATACATTTGGCAGACAGACTATATACAAAAATTACTTGTATAGTAGAATTATATGTTCAAGGTATATGTTCATGCATTCCTTGGAGATTGAACATATGACCTTGGTTTTGCTGCTATGCTTTACAGTTTGAGCTACAACAATTCTTAAAAAATGCTGAAGTAAACCTGGAACATTTGAGAGATTCCTATAGCATTTAGAACATCTTAATCTCTTATACTCTTAGGACAAAGTAGAGTTCACAAAAGTAATACAAAGTTAAACAAAATTACAATAATTCCCACAGTAATGAAGCACAAATGTGTTTTTCTCTCTTTCTTTTTAGTTTCAGTCTTGCTTGCAGTTACAGAAAAGCAGCTTATCTTAACACATTCGTGAGCTTGGGAAAAACTGACTGGAATTTTGATTGAGTTTTAATGTTGTGTCCACATCGGAAAGATGCAGGTGACAGCCGCACTCTAGTCGTAGCATCTCTCATTCTCTCTAATGTTTCCCTCTATCTGTTTACTCTGGGGGTAAAGCTAAAATAATAGAGAGGCTTTTGTAAATAAACGAGTCGTGTTTTGCTTTTGATATTGGTTTCAGCTCAGATGGAAACTCCCCGCTGATGCAGCCAAGAGAGGATTCACATTTTCACTCTGCATGTTTTAAGGGGATGAGAATGACTAAAAGCGAAATTGTGAACCTCAGTGTTATGCTAGTCAGTTAAATTGACAGGTCAGGTCGACAAAGTATGGCATGACAAAACATTGACTAAATTGAAAGGACATTTTTTTTGTCAAAAACATACAAAATTCCTACACTAATTTTTTTTTAAATGTCGAAACCATATGCACATTTGCACAATTACAAAGAAATGGTTAGTTATTGAATTGAATTAAACGTGACATTTTAAAGTAGAAAGACTAAAATTTTATGTTCTCCAATAACATTTTTTGAAATATTTGTCACAGTGTATTTTAAACAGAATTAACAATTCATATTAATTTTAACCTAAAATAATGATGTTGATTTAAAAAGTGAATGGACAGGTATTGGGGATGGCGAACGTGTTTACTTGTCTGTATTTATCTGGCAAAGAAAGAAGAATAAGGCCATAGAAAACACTATTGTATTATTTTCTCAGCCTTATTATTGCCACAGCCGTATCACCCTGTATCCCAAGACTGGTTGCCCAGTGAAGCTAAGCAGGGTTGAGTCTGGATGGGAGACCTCCTGGGAAAACCAGGTTGCTGCTGGAAGAAGTGTTAGTGAGGCCAGTAGGGGATGTCACCCTATGATCTGTGTGGGTCCTAATGCCCCATTATAGTGATGGGGAAACTATACTGTAAAAAGGCACTGAACTTCAGATGAGGTCTTGACTCTTTGTGGTCATTAAAAATCCTTTGGCACTTCTCGTAAAGAGTAGGGTTTAACCCTAGTGTCCTGGCCAAATTACCTCCATTGGCCTTTATCAATCATCCCTAATAATCCCCCTCAATTGAATTGTCCTTCCTTCCTTCCTTCCTTCCTTCCTTCCTTCCTTCCTTCCTTCCTTCCTTCCTTCCTTCCTTCCTTCCTTCCTTCCAGAAAACTTTGTGTTTGCACTTTTTAAACACATATACAATTTATATAAGACCAAAAAGGACCGAACCTGTGAAGACAAACTATAGGGTTTTTTAAAGTGAATAGGCTTAAAAAGAAATGGCAATTTAAAATAGATAAAAAGATATAGCCTATACCTGTCTCGTATTTTATTCTTCAAATCAGTGCAGATGTACAAAGTTCACGCTTTGTTCTTTAAATAATTCCTTACCAGCTAAAAATGGTTTTCTTTCTACCTTCCTGTTAAAATCAGTTATCCTCTGCCACAACCGCTGAGCTATTTTCAGAGTTGAGCTGAGCATAAAATGTCAACTTTTAATGTTTGCTGCTCATTAAAAGAGTTTCTGCATGATTGTCTTAAGCATGTCGCTATTATTTCTTCTCAAATTGGTTTGGGGACTCAAAATCTCTCCACCTGAAAGAACACATGAAACCTTCTTCAAATAAATTCTTTGAAGAGCATATAATTGATTGTGTCTTGATGTAGTGCTTTTATCTTTCATAGACTAACTGATTCATTTATATATCAGTTTGTCTTTTAATAACTCTCTTTCCGTGCGGCAAATGACATTTTAATGATAGCAACGATTGTGTGGATCTTTTTAAGCGAATTTTCTAGGTGGTTACATGGGGTGCCGATACGGACCGGTCCTTCCGCAGACATCAGATCGATAAATCTCTATGTATTTCTTGATGTCGATCAATAGAGTTGCCCTCTCAGCAATATACTGATTCTATGTCTCCCATCTACCTTGAGTCACATAAAGGTTGGGAGAAATCCATACAGCCTTGCTGTCAACAACACTGGTGTAATTTTTATATATTTGTTGAGAGCAGCTGAAAGCGTATACGCGGTGAAAGCTGCACTGTTGCGTCAGCCATCAACTCCTGTCTGAAAGTGTGAAACTTTATAATTGGATTCATGCCTCGTTTTAACCTCGCACATGAACTGTTTCCTTTAATGAATTGTTATAACTGTTGCACCTTTAGACAATTTTGCACTGCAGCAAAAAAATAAAATAAAAAAGAAGCAGGGTAGCCCTATAGTAAAAGCGTATACCAAAATGTATTTAAAATGCATTTATTTCATACTAAATATAAAACAAATCCATTTACATTTACTGACATGTCGCTTGAGACTTACTAATATAAATATTATAATTACATTTTATTTGGAGTACTTCTTTATTGCACAAGATAATGTAATATATTATATTATCAGCATAAAATTTCCAGTGAAAAGTTGAATTGAAAAATTGTCAATAATTTAATTTATTCTTCTAATTTCTTTCTAATTTACTTATTTGATTATCAGGCTAGATAGTACAAGCTCAGAATATAAAATATGATAAATTTGACATCCGCTGGTCTAAAAGCTCTGAAAACACTGGAACAACTTTAAAGAACTGTTGAATCTTACGGGATTTGTATTATTATTATTTACTGCTACTGTTGTATTAGCTGTTGATTTAATTCTAAAGCTAACAGTCAGGGCAGATGTGGCCTAATGGTTAGATAGTCGGACCCGCAACCCAAAGGTCACAGGTTCGATTCTCAATACCAGCAGGACACGACTGAGGTGCCCCTGAGCAAGGCACCTAATCCCCAATTGCTCCCCGGATGCCGCAGTGAATGACTGCCCTCTGCTCTGGGTGTGTGTGTCCACAGTTTGCTTTGTGTGTGTTCACAACTCACTGCTCCTAATATATGTGCACTAACTTGGATGGGTTAAACACAGAGGACAAATTCCGAGTATGGGCTGCCATGCTTGGCCTTCACGTCACTTCACTATTGCTTTTTCAGAATCTAAAACGGTTTACTTCTAGGTTTAAATTACATTTTGATTTCCTTATTTTTATACTTTTGGACCCTACTGTATTATGTGAAATCTGCATACATCATAAATTGGTGGGTGGTATCGTCACATTGAGTTTCTGGATCTCGTTGTGTCTTCGGTATGTTCCTGCGTGTGACTTCATGTCTTTATTATGTTTAACAAGATCTGGAACCAACTCCCTTCACAGCAAATTGGGTGTTGAAAGAGTTGAAACAAGCCATAACACGCAAGCCTTGTTATTTTAGACTGTGACCCTTATCTCTCCAGCACCCAGTGTCACCGTTGAGCATGGAACTAAACACATTTTTTTTTATATTGCCCTACATTTTTGATAGCATCTTTCAGACGTGTTATTTAAGGTATGTAACTTTTTTTGCTCAAACTTAACATATTTAAATAATACAAATTTAAATTATGAGTCAATACATCATCTTACAAAATGTGTTTCAGGGTGCTTTCACACCTGCCTCATTTAGTTCTCACTAGAGTTTGCTTTCCCCCTTGGTGCGGTTCGTTTGGGCAGGCGTGAATACAGCAATCGCACTCGGATGCGCACCAAAAGCGGACCAAACAAGTGTACCAAGACCTCCTCGAAGAGGTGGTCTCGGTACGCTTTCAAACGAACTCTGGAGCGATCCGTTTGTGGTGAGAACGTGATCCAACGTCGAAAAGACCCAACTGCCAAATAACTGCACATTTTTGGACTAAACCAGCTGCCGTAGTCAAACAAAATTATTATTTAGATTGTCAATAGCGCTCCCTTTAAGCCATGACTTACCGCATTCTGCACTTTCACTAAAACTCTCATCATAAACACTGAAGTTGTCTGCACTGCACAGTGAATCTCTTATTTATATCGCGTCCAGACTTTGTTGTTTATGAGGGGATTTGAGAAAGGATAAAACTTGTGCTGATTCTGAAACATACATTTTGAGCGAATTCTCTGCATGTCTGCCGGATTTTCCTCCTCTTTGTTTACTTCCAGGAGTTCTGTTGGGATTTTCCCGCCCGTTAATTCTGACCAATCGAAGTGCAGTTATGGAAATACGTTCAAGACACATCTGGCCAAGGAGTGATGTGGATGTTGTCACGTGACTGCATTTGAGTTTGTTTCATCAACTCATTAACTCCGGACTAGAGTAATCAGTGTGGTGTGAAAAGGAACCAAAACGCCTGAAAAATGCAACAAAGTCTAATATTTTGACCTTGGTCCGGACCAAATGAACCGAACTACAGATGTGAAAGCACCCTCACCCTAATTTACGGTACAGACGACACCATTGTCAAAACGATCCCCATTCACACGGATCCACGAAAACGAATAAAACCCCTGTATTCTGCTGCCAGGCCATTAGATGGCGATGAAATACTATAGACTGAACATGTAATACGCATGTGCATGACGTCATCGTCTTCAGAGATTCCGGTTTTTGTTGTTTACACGGAGACTGTTTTCAAAAACGTTGAGTTTTCAGCCACCCAAATGATGTCGTGTAAACGAACTGCCAAAACAAGTTTTACGTTTTTAATTGAAAACGGTGTTATGTAAGGCATTTTATTGAACAGATAAATAATTTTTTATAGAGTTCATTGTATAACATTATCTATTGTGAAGGGTCATATTCATCCGAACAATCACTCAGAGCCAAAGCGCAACCAAAACAATGTTCTTCTGCAAATTGCATTCGGTTTAGTTTTTGTTTAGAGGCCAACAGTTACATTGTGTATACCTTTAACTGTCAAGAGTGCAGTGCCATTAGTAACTAGTCATCTCTGTTTTCTCAAATTAGAATGTACAGACCAGAATACCGCAGAGGCATTTTAACTTGGACTAGTAACCTTACAGTTTTGCTTTAGCAAGCACCACTCACATTTTATTTTTAAAAGTTTGAACTACATGAAAGTGCCCCACATTGGATGGCCTTCTCCATTTTGTATTGCTCAAGTTGCATTTTTGAGCAGTCTGGTTATGTGCGGCTTTGATTGGCAGTTTGGAGTATGAAGGGCTCTTGACAGAACTCCCATCCGCCTCTTCCATCCAAAATCCATCAGAAAGCAGTTCACTTTAAGAGGCCTGAAGGAGAGAGGAAATCTAATTAAAAACTCCAGGGGCATCAGAAGAAGGTTCTGTGGTAACAAAAAGGCAGTTTAATTCAGTCCAGTTAATTGAAACTACAAGCCGTCCGCCACTTTTTGCTGCTCAGGCGTTCTGTGATGTTAACTCTAAAGGACCCTTCTTTCTCCACTCGTTCCTTTCCATTCCAATGCTTCTCGAGGATGAAATCAATTTCGTTCAGGGGCCACTTTTGAGTGCCCTTCAGTAACATACACAGATCAGTTTAGTAAAGGGTCACTACAGACATTTTTAGTTTAGGCCTATGTAATGCCAGTGTTTTGTTAGGGATGATATGAACAATAAAAATTAAAAGGTGTTATTAAAGTTACACTATGTAAATTTGGTAATTCCCCAGAAGTTACAGATTTAGCGAATTTAAATCAGGATAAGACAAAACCACAATTTGGAAGAAGTATTGATTTTTTTTATGTTTAATAAAAAAATAAATAAAAGAGTTACCTTCAATCACCTTCACTTATGTGCCAAGCTGTGATGGATTCTGACCCGGTGATGCAAAAAGCTCAAAGCGGTCTCTTTGACAAACGGTCTATCTGGGCACATATTGACAGACACCTTACATTTGAGGACAAACAGAAAAAAAAAACACTTTCACACTATCAAACCAAACTGCAATGTCACTTGCTAATTTTTGTACCAAAAACTCTACACTCTTAAAAAGAATGTTCACTGACATTGATATTTCCATTAAAACCTTTAACATCCATGGAACCTTTCCATTGCACAAAAGGTTTTTTTTTTTCGAGGAAAAGGGTTATTTAAAATGTTCCTCAAGCTAAGAAAAAAATAGTTATTTTATAAACTGATCACTGAAAGTTTCTTTGCAGAACCTAACATATTTATGGCATCTCTGCACCCCTCCCCCTCCCCCTCCCCCTTTTTCTGTTAGCGTTTAGAGAAAGCACCATTACACACTTTTGAGATTACTTTATAATCAACATGAAATCAAAATAAGCCCTGTTTAGCCTACTTTCTTAATGCAAACTCCTGGTTTTATTGTGAACGATTCCTCTGTGCACATTATTCTGAATACAAATGATGTTTTGAATAGCAATCAAAATTATGTAAAAATAATGCTAATGAACAGTCAAATAATTATATAATTGCTTTTTTAAAATTAAACTTTCATTCTGGTCTGGCTCATTCTGGTACACGTAACACCCACTTTTCAAAATCCAGTTAATTTCCAATGGATAAAATTTAGTCCCACTCTACATTTTCTTTCTTGTCAAATATCTTTTTTCTTTTTGAAATGCACCACATTACAGACTTATTTTAAAATTGGAAGCAAACATCAATTTGCATCTCTTTTCCTGTCATGGAAGTGGATTCCATATAGTGCTCTCAAAGTCAAACCTTGAATATCATCCATCTGCACCACATTCTCTATTGAATACACCCCCATGCACATACATTTCATCCTGTGCCACAGCTTTTAGCGCATGAAGGCAGCGTACTTTACTCTTTTAGTCATCTGTCCATCTTCTCGGGAAAGGGCCGTACATTACATTACCTCAGTGGCTCATCGATTCGCTTTCACTCGTAAAGTGCTATTGACTGAAGTACGCACGCTCAGTAGTGCAACTCTTGCAATCGTGCACCAGCATTGCACAAAACCCAGCCTAGCCTTTGATCCTTCTCACCCCCATACCAATTTTTACCTCTCACGCTATTATAAATAACCACAGAAGGTTTATCCTCAAACCTCGCTTTAGGCACTGTGTTCAGAGGCAGGAGTAGAGTACTCTGTGACAGTGTTTATTGGACCCTGTAATGTATTTGTTTATTGGACAAAAGTGAACAAAATTGTCCTTAAAACATTGAAATGACTCTTTATTCAGGGTACATCACCAATTGGTGGCGATGTGTCTATGAGTAATTTGCTGCATCCGAAATCGCATTCTTCTCTAGTAGGCGAAAAACAGTATGTGACAAGTACTGTATGTCCGAATTCACAGTAGTCCTAAAAAGTACCCGGATAGCCTATTCCGGCGAGATTCTGAGGTGTGCATATGATGGCCACTTTACTATATCATGAGGCCACAGGAAAATATTTGTGATTGGCAGTGGTCTCATGTTAATGAAAACATGTCAAATGTAGCAGCGTCTGGATTGCATTCATACTAAACATATTCATGCTATATAGAACATACTTTTTTAGAGGTTGCAAAGTGAAAGTAAGTAATTATTCAAAATAAATACCTACTCAAGTGAACATGTGATTTCGGCCATTGTCTATTAATCATTCAATCATTATTTCAATCAGTTCATTCGAATATGCTAAATCATTCAGGTCTGAAACATGCCTGTTTTTGTGAGTTGGTCATTGAATGGTCATTGAGTCATTGAGTTGTTCATTTAACCAATTCGTTCAAACACACTGATTCACCCAAGAACGAAACATGTAATGTCTTTTTGAGTGTATCATTCATTCAACCAATTCGTTCAAACATTTAAAGGGCACCTATTATGGAATTTTGAAATTTACCTTTCATGTAGTGTGTAACATAGATCTAAGTGAACACAAACATCCTGCAAAGTTTGAAATATGAAAGTGCACCGTATATAAAGTTATTGTCTTTCAAAAGTAAGAGTCGACTCAGAGTCATTTTTATGAATCGTTAGAAGACCGAAGCTTTTTCTCTGACTAGATGACTAGATGACGTCAACTTGTCAAGTTATTTGAATACGATACGCCCCCTTATTGTGCTCCAAGGCCAGGGAAAACTTGAAAACAGACGAGACGCTGTGTTCTGAAGTGCGACTCAAAAGCCAACTTTTTTCATCTGCCCAAGGAGGCTACAATTCATATATACAACTATACCACAGAAGTATAGTCCGAGCCTTGTGCTTTGTTCGCGCCATTTTGAAGACGATTGCTTTACCAACTTACAGTAAATGCAATCAAACTGGGATTCGCGAGCCGGCTGATATTGAAGGAAGGTTCAGTTCCAAGTGTATTTGCATCAGCTTCCTCCTCCGTATCAAAACCTGTAAGTGTTATTAATAATTGTTGCTTTTATGTTTTATGTAACATGCTTAAAGGGCACCTATTATGACATTTAAAATGTTCCTAATATTGTTGTGGGAGTCCCCAACAACAGTTTTACATGCATGCAATGACAAAAAACACTTTTGTTTTCGTATAATATGCATTTATTTTTACCTGATTTGCTCACCGACTCCCAAATGAATCGTTCAACGACTCATTTTTCAAACCCCTCCTTTGCGCGACGCTAATCTGCGTTGATTGGTCAGATGACCCAGCAGTGTTTACAGTGATAATACTTATTTTTTAACACGGAGTACAATGATGCTTTTATCAATTCAATTGTGTTATAATAATGATTATAGTCCACTGCTTTATAGTTTGTAGTAAAAAACGAAAAATAAGATAAATAATTTAATGTTATGTTAGCGATAGCCCAGAGTTCATATTGTAAAAGCACAATCAGTCTTTGTTTGCGTTAGCCCGATGCATAAACATAACGTTTTTACACACAAAAAATGCAGTTATGTTACGAGGTATTACTCTATTCTTTAGACAACTCCGAAAACAACGACAAACACTTCACATATCTCAATACAATTGCCATTGGAGACCTAGAAGCTAAACGGTGCTTAGCCTACACAACAAACAAAATAATTATTAAGCATGCTATATAAAATATAAAAGCAAAAATTATTAATAACACTTACAGGTTGTGATACGGAGGAGGAAGCTGATGCAAATACACTTGGAACTGAACCTTCCTTCAATATTCCTTCCTTCGAATCCAAGTTTGATTGCATTTAAAAAGCAATCGTCTTCAAAATGGTGCGAACAAAGCACAAGGCTCGGACTATACTTCTGTGGTATAGTTGTATATATGAACTGTAGCCACTTAGTCTTCAAATGCTCCTCCTTGGGCAGATTAAAAAAGTTGTCTTTTGTGTCGCACTTCAGAACACAGCGTCTCGTCGCCCTGATATTTTCCAGTTTTCCCTGCTGGCCTTGGAGCGCAATAAGTGGGCGTATCGTATTCAAATAACTTGACAAGTTGACGTCATCTAGTCAGAGAAAAAGCTTCGGTCTTCTAACGATTCATAAAAATGACTCCGAGTCGACTCTTACTTTTGAAAGACAATAACTTTATATACGGTGCACTTTCATATTTCAAACTTTGCAGGATGTTTTTGTTCACTTAGATCTATGTTACACACTACATGAAAGGTAAATTTCCAAATTCCATAATAGGTGCCCTTTAATAATTATTTTGTTTGTTGTGTAAGCACCGTTTAGCTTCTAGGTCTTCAATGACAATGAGATATGTGAAGTGTTTGTCGTTGTTTTCGGAGTTGTCTTATAGAATAGATTAATACCTCGTAGTAACATAACTGCATTTTTTTTTTTTTTTTTTTAAACGTTATGTTTATGCATCGGGCTAATGCAAACAAAGACTGATTGTGCTTTTACAATATGAACTCTGGGCTATGCTCGCTAACATAACATTAAAGTCTTCATCTTATTTTTTGTTTTTTACTACAAACTACAAAGCAGTGGACAATAATCATTATTATAACACAATTTAATTGATAAAAGCATTGTACTCCGTGTTAAACAATAAGTATTATCTCTGTAAACACTGCTGGGTCATCTGACCAATCAACGCAGATTAGCGTCGCGCAAAGGAGGGGTTTGGAAAAATTAGTCGTTGAACGAATCATTTGGGAGTCGGTGAGCAAATCAGGTAAAAATAAATGCATATTATACGACAACAAAAGTGTTTTTTGTCATTGCATGCATGTAAAACTGTTGTTGGGGACTCCCAAAACAACATTAGGAACATTTTAAATGTCATAATAGGTGCCCTTTAACTCAGGAACCAAATCCTGCTGTGTGTTGCTCTGATTTTTCAGTTTTTAGAATGGATTTGCTCTAACCTATTTCCATTACCAGATTGAACAAAACAAAAGTATCTGGAAATATTATGTAAGTCGCTAAGTATTAACTTCTTGTAAGGAGCAATATCACATTCGTGCTGTCTGTCTGAGTTCATTTGCAGCAACGACAACAACAACTCTCTTGCTTGTGCTTTTGTTTGCGTTTACATTTACATTTAATCATTTAGCAGACACTTTTATCTAAAGCGACTAACAAATGAGGAGAGCAATAGAAGCAATTAAACTAGCAACATGACAACAATATGCAAGTGCTGTGACCCTAACCCAGTTTAGTCTAACGCAGTATATCTTCATATATAAAAAGAAATAGAATAGAAGAGAAAAGAGAATAACCAGAGCCATTACATAACACTACCTACGTTTGTAGTGTTTGTTTGCTTAAATGAACTGCAAAATGGACAGTTTTTTACATAATCTTTTGGATGATTTATTAAGCGTTTGAACAATGATTTTACAACCTTTTAAAAAGTGCAATCTGTTGACATTAATGTGTCACTTATATTGTCTTTGAGAGATGTTTTCTTAAAGATAAAATACATTTAAACCAAATGTGAAACAGCGACAGTAGGCAGGCCTATTTCTGTTTTGCTGACATACAGTATTATCCGATTATCCGACCAGTTAGAAACAGTTTGAGCAGTGTTGTAAAGATACAGTAATAAAGTCTGCGGACTAATGTGATTTTGTGGGCTAATGTTGGTTATTGGAAAAATGCACATGTAATATGTAGAATTAAAACTGTTAAAGAGTTTCGAAAGATTCCCTTCCAATCTTTTGTTTTGACTTCTTATGGAGGTGGCACTAGGGTCAGACCCCACAAATCCTCCCGTAATCCTGGTTTCATTCTCTTGGTTGTCAATAATTTACCAATGGGGTCAGCAAAAAAACATATACATATCCTTGTTGCAAGTGGGGCGTATATTCTTTTACTTTGTGTAGTTTTCTTGGTGGTTTTTAAGGATGACACAAAGCCTATCTATGTTGGCATGTCTGATTTGACTAGTTTTACCGATTAGCCATGGCGTTTGATTGGACTCACAGGCTTTGGTATCAACAAAAGAAATGGGGAATCTTTTTTCTCCTTTTGTTAAAAGATTATATGCTGTTTTGTTTTGCAGTCCTTTCTGTTTTGCAACCCACCAGTTCAGAACCACTGGTCTAGATCATAGCCTTCCAGCTGAGAAATCAGACCGCTTGGAGCCACAGCAGAGAGATTTTAATTAAGAGACCTAATTCAGTCTGGGTGAGGTGCCAGGAAAAGGCAATGCCACATGGGCTGGCACAGTCCGCAAGAGCTTGACTCACTACATGTGTATGTTTGAGAGAGAAAGAATGTGTGAACAGAGAGTTTCAGGGGTTTAGTGTTGCTTGGCAGCCATGTTGGATGCTGAATGCTGTGAGACTGCTATGCTACACATCAGAGAGAGGTGCTTCTCTAAATGGTCTAATCAATAGTCATTTTCTGGAAAAGAAAATTTGCTGCCATCAATTTTTAAGTACAATCAACTTTATGTAGGATTTTTTGGGAAATAAGCTCATTTTCCAACTCCCCTAGATTTAAATAGTTGAGTTTTACCGTTTTTGAATCCATTCAGCCGATCTCCGGGTCTGGCGGTAGCACTTTTGGCATAGCTTAGCATAGATCATTGAATCTGATTAGACCGTTAGCGTCTCTCTCAAATAAATGACTAAAGAGTTTAGATATTTTTCCTATTTAAAACTTGACTCTTCTGTAGTTACATCGTGTACTAAGACCGACAGAAAATTAAAAATTGCGATTTTCTAGGCCGATATGACTAGAAACTAAACTCTCATTCCTGCGTAATAATCAAGGCACTTAGTACATTGTACTAATTTTTCGATGTAAATACATAGTTCTTAAAGCCACTTAATATAAAGTGGGACCAGATGCTGTACTATCTCTGATGCTCTCTCTATAGCGTACAACACTTCCTACGGCCTCTTTAGACTAGTAATCTTAAGGCTGTGCATCTCTGACTCACAGCCACTTGTACACACTGATACAGCAGTGAGGCAGAGATTACGAGGCCTTTAAGATGAAAACATCTCTTTCTGGGTTTGTATGGGAGTGCTTTGGTTATCGGGAAGTATTCCAAAGGGCTTTCACATAAAAAAAAACACTCCTGGGTTCCTTCGCTCTCTCGCTGTGTCCTTCAAGGGTCTGTTGTTCATGTCTGTGTGATAATGTTAACAAGTCTCTAAAGCCTTGTTCCAAACTCGGTGAGCTCCCAGCATTTGTAGGGATCATACTGTAGGTAAAACTGTTTTGCTAAGACACCTATTTTGGTCGAGTTCTGAAGCAGCATCACATTTATCTTTTTGTTAATTTATTGCAATGAACTTCAAATTGATTAAAACTTGTTGCATCTGATTCAAATGGAGTAATTCATACCCAATATTTGTGTGCTCCATGTATTTTTGTGCTTATTAAGGTATTTAAGCATTAGCTTAGCAATGCCAAACATATCTGTGAGCATTAGTGGAGTCTCTTGTGCGCTTCACATTAGGGACTGTTAAGTGTTTTAGAGATTCCAGCCTTTTAGGAGATTCCACTTTGGTCAGGATGCTGCCTTAGAATTAGCTGTCTATGAAGACCATACACTCGGGTTTAGAATAGAGCCTAAGAGGCCGTTCACAGAAATAAGGATTACATGTATTTTTGTTTTTGTTCACATGCACATAAGTCTGAGTTATTTTCACTTCCGCATCTATAGCAATGACTGTCTTCCCCACTTAGGCAAAATCTGATTGGTACCCAATATAGGCCTATGTCTTCAGCATCTATGAAAGAACCTCGTATGTGGTAAAGAAAGGATACAAGCTAAAACATACTAAATGTTGCATCTGCGTCTGTCAATCTTGCTTTTAAAAAAAACTTTAGGCCTATCAGATCAGAGAACTCCCTGAGAACTTCATGACTGTTAAAAAGTATACATGCTTTAAAGTATGAATAAAATATCAGCATATATAAACATGCATGTGTGTGCAACCTCAATACTACATACCGCCATGATGTCATTGCCATGTGATCTATAGAGTGAGATGTGACCTTTCTCTGCCAGTTACGAGTCATGACTCCTCTCCCATGGTCTGTGGATAGTCAAGTTTCCATTGGATGTGAACTTCCCCAGACAGCAACATAGTGTCGGCACAGATCCGGGTCACATCTGGTATATGGATTCAACGCGTACCAGTAGAGATGTGGGCCGGATCTAGGAAACTATGGAAACTTTACTCATGAAGTAGTACTTCATCTGGGTATTTGTTTTGCCTGTAGGAATACTGTGAATTCAGACATACTCATTTAACTGCTTTACTATATACTGTAGTAGGGAGATATGCATACTCAAACACATGGTTGGTGTCTGATGCAAAAAAAGTAACAACAGATTTTTAAGTAATCCATAAAGTTTCGAGATTCTTTTTTTGTTATTGACAAAAATGTATTCAAAAATACTGTTGAGTCAAAAGCTGTAATTGGACATTGAATGTGACATGCTGTTTACGAGCATATTAAAGGATATATACAACATTTTAGCGTCCGGCAATATGGTTAGCCCATTTTGGCTCATGAGAAATCCTGCATTTGTGAAGTGCTTCTCATACTTGTGTACTGTGTGTGTTTTAGGCCTTAGAGTCAATCCTCTTTTACTTGTTGATAATTTTGTTTTTGTTTTTTGTCACATTTGTGTAACAGTTCTGCTGGCTTTTTCAACACTCCTGGGAGAACTCCTAATGAATGGCACAATTTCACTTTTAATGTGTCAAGAAGCCATTATTTGAATCGCATTTTCAGACTTTTGTTACACGAATGAATAGAATAAAAGTGTTTCTATAAATGTATGCAGAAAAACTGACTGAAGGGCGCGCGTTGAATGCGAGAGAGGGAAAATAGCCATTATTCAGAGTTTCTGACAGGAAGAAACGGGACCCCCTACAGGAGCAGCGAGCTGTTGAAAACCTCACTGAGTCCAACAGAGCAGGTAATAGTTGGACATTTCAGTTCTGGTTCCTTAAGCACTTTGCTGGCCTTTCGGATAGTGAGTGCAACTAAAAAAATCAAGTGTGTCATTTGGCGAGACAGAAAAAATGTGTGTAGAAACGCATCAGGATCCGTTTGATATGCCTTCGCAGCTCTTGCTTAACCTCACCTCACATTCCTGTCCCGTCTCATCGTGAAAAGCATCTCGCAGAAAGTTTCTCAATGTTCCGGCTGTCTTCGTCTGAGCTCTCACCCTCTGACCTGTTTTATTTCCGTTACGGAAAGGTGGCTTGACATTCCCGGCTGCAGACATTCGTCTGTTTTATCGGTCTCAGTCTCATTTCTTATAGCTTGTGCTTGTCAAGTGTTCATTTAATAAATTCTGCTTGCCATTCTTATTTTAGGCAGTTGTGAGAAGCACCTGAGCTGTCTTGTGAGAATAACCAAACTCATTATCTACTGTTTTATTGAGAGCATCGGTTAACAGGTAATGGTTTCCTTCTGTTGTCTGATGAACTTGAAGACCTTATGACCTCTCAGATGTGTATCACTCCAATACAACAACTCATTCATTTGATTTCTGGGGAAAATGATTTGCTCTGGCTGTTTCCCCATCAATAAGATGCACTGTTATGGATAAACCCTACACGGAGAGTGTTTCCAGTCAATATCAAAACATTCGGGTTCCTAACACAATCTCACAGTATAGGTAAATCTCACAAAGAAATATCCAGGGCATATTTCCCCACAAACTAGCACCCTTTGGGCCCCATCATACACCCATTATACATACGGTACCAGGCGCGACGCAAGTGTTTTTTCCTAGTTTCAGCCCGACGCAGTTATCATATAATTTCCACATTGTTTAAATAGCAAATGCATTTGCGCCCATTTATGCGCCATTTATGAAACGAGGTGTGTTCAGGCGCATTGTTGGCGCGTTGCTATTTTGAGGCAACTGAAATAGACTGTGCCATTTACCAACTGAAACCTGTTCTAAAGTCAATGGCGCAGTCTTTTTTGTGTGTGTTATTTGTGACCCTGGACCACAAAACCAGTCAAATGGGTACATTTTTTTGAAATTGAGATTTATACATAATCTGAAAAATGAGTAAAAAGTTTTCCATTGGTGTATGGTTTGTTATGATAGGACAATATTTGGCCGAGATACAACTATTTGAAAATCTGGAACCTGAGGGTGCAAAAAATTCGAAACATTGAGAAAATCGCCTTTAGAGTTGTCCAATATAAGTTCGCGATTGTGCTGCATTCATTCACACAAATAAATGTTTTATATATTTACGGTAGGCAATTTACAAAATATCTTCATGGAACATAATCTTTAGTTAATATCCTAATGATTTTGGGCATAAAATAAAAAATTATAATTTTGAGCCATTGTTGGCTATTGCAACAACAAATTGAGTGCAAAACTGCATGATATACACAGAAAAAAAGGTACAAAAGCTGTCACTGGGACAGTACCCATCAAAAGGGTTCTAATATGTATAATTTACTGATAGATATGTACAATATGTACCTTTGAGGGACTAATATGCACTCTTTAGGTACAAAGTACCTTTTGAAAAGGTACCACCACAGTGACAGCTTTTTTTTACCTTTTTTTCTGAGAGTGATACTGTACATCTTTCCCAAGAATACATCTTAAATTAATTGTTTTTGTATAACGCAATTATTTTTGTCTTTTTGTTTTAAACTTAAATCTAAAAGCATTGAGTTCCAGCAAATAGTTTTCTTATTTTAACAGTGTGAGATTGACCACTTTACTGATGTGAAGTACAACTCCATATTTTACAGAGATATCAATGACCTCTTTCAGCTTATTAAAGTGTAAATTAAGAGTTCAGAGAAGGTATCATCTATAAAATGTTAATACATGTGTGCGTTGACAAAAAAAAAGAGAGAACATTTCAGGTCAGTTTTTTTATTTAATCAATGCTTGTTAGCATAAAAACATAGCATAAAGTATCTGATTAGTGTGACATAAATAATTCCATATACATCAATTTATAACCTTAGTATATGTTTCATACCCATAAAGTTACAGCCTTGACAGGTGTCCTATCTTGGGAGCATGGAGGGAACTACACCCATGAATTATGAATCAGATTACAGTATGAGTTGAGATCTCGATCCCACCTCTCTTTTTACAGGCGCGTGCTGATTTTAAATCAGAACAGTTTCTTATGTTGTGGGCCATGAAATATTCAGCACCTGAAATGGAGTGCAGCTATTAATGTTGTACGTGAGCGCAATATCTTACATCAGTGGTGAGTTCTGAAATAATAAACGCCACACAAAACCCAGAGTTTCATGTGTGTGAGTTCAAAATGAACAGAAAACAGATCGCCTGGCAAATAGATAAAGATGAACAAGTGAAGATTAACTTGTTTGCTATAACTAAAGGCTGTGATTCTGCAGTTTGATTTATTCTAGTGAATTATTTTGTTCGGATGATTCAAATAAAATATTTAAGAATTATGTACGTGCATGTTAGTTATTTTCAATGCAGAAATATTTAGTTTAAGTGATGCCAGGAGGCATGATTTGTTTTTAATGCCTTTACCAGTTCAAATAAACTATAAAAATGAGAGGATATTAAAATGAAAATATTTTATATTTTGAAAAATATTTTAAATATGAGGAAAGAACAAAATCACCCTTATTGAGATCATCGAATACATTTGTCGTTTTTTATACTAAAAAAATACAGCTCTTATACATTATATCATCAGATAGTTGCTGTATATTTCGGAAAATGCATTGATCAGGTGTGGGAACCCTGTTATGATGACCTTTGTGCTAATAATGCAGAGAGAAAACAGAGGAAGATAAGCAAAGTTTCTTCACATCTTGAGCTTGAATTATGAGTCTTGAACAAATATTGAGTCATCAGGCAATTTAGCTTGACATTGACATATATCACCTCTCCGAAAGCACTATTAAATCCAATTCACTATTATTCACTGAATTTTCTCCTTTATTAAGATCTCAGATGGACGGCAGCTTGGCTATAAATTAAAAATAAAAATGACAACACAGGAAGAAAACTATTAATTTCTTCCCTTTTGATGAAAAGTGGACCATGTCCTTGACAATACTCAGAATTTGCCCATGATCTTATGCGTATTAAGGATCCAGCATGCTTTCCGGCCTCATTAATGCTGGAACATCTGCAGTCCACTCACATAATGGCCCATGGGACTTCAGTGGACGCCTTTAAACAAAGTCGCCCGGTGGAAGAATAAAGGTTTCCCTCCTTCTTTTTAGTGCTTTAGTCTCTGTTAATGCACACATTTCATGCTGGGAGACTGTCTCTGTTTCCATAACTTCCACATCTCCAAGGAAGGTACGGAAGTGACAAAAATTGAGATTGACCAGCAGGGTGTGTGGAAATTAGAGAGCGCAAGATACTGTATTTTTTTTTGTTCTATTGGCAATTAATTAGTACCATGGGGAGCCGAAAATGACTGAGAAACTGTCGAGAGTCTATCAAATCTGTTTAGAGGGCCATTGATGTAAAGCAAGACCAGTTGAAAGCTTATGATCTAATGTTTGTGCTATTAATACTGTCTGCTAATTTATAGCCATGTCTACTTATCAAGATGATTACCTTGTTAACCAATGGTCATCTGCTAGTTTACTGCTAAGGTAGATTAGATCTGTTCAATAGTCTGCTCTGATATACTCACTGTCTGGATAGCCTTCCTTATAAGGCCGTTCACACTGATAGTGATTTGAAGTGACAAAACAACTGCAAGTCATTCATTATCTTTATTGGTTTAATTTTGTTTATTGACTTTTTCATTGGCATTGGCATGTTACATGTTTTTGGTTTTATTAAATCATCTTGTCACGTTGTGGGTTTTGTTTCTTATTCCTTGTTCTTATCTGTCATGTGATCCTGTTTTAGTCTTGTGATCCTGCCATGTGTCTTGTCTTTGGTTAATCGTCTGAATCTTTGTTCACAGGTGTTCCTTGTCTTGTAATTAGTCTGTGTATGTAAGCCCTCATGTTTGCCCTGTGTCTTGGGCTACGTTTACACGTGGACGGCTATATTCATAAACGGACATTTCACCCCTCTCTGTTTTAAAAAATAACATTGTTCACACCTGTCAGTTTTCAGAAGAGTGTTCGTTTACACAAACCCGTGTATGCCGTCTACACAAACCCGTGTATGCCGTCAAGAGCATGCCAAACCTGTAGGTGGCAGTGTAATGAGAAGCTCAAGCCCACGTTAGCCAATCAGAATCCCGAAAATGGTCACATATTGTGACGTCGGCTGCCTAAAACTCTGTTTTTCTCAGTTTACATGCAAACATGCAAACAAAGTTTTCCGAAAATCTCCACTCTGGCTGGAGTTTTTAGGTGTAAACGAAGGGACATGTCTCAGTTCCCCCTTCAAACTTCAAAATAAACTAAATCAAACCAAAAGTATTACACTGATTCTTGAGAGTCGGGACAAAACATGTCCCACATAGAAAAGTCTAATTTATAGCAAAAATTAAGAAATTCATCATGATTGGCATACTTACAAAGTTAAATCTAAAGGATTTGTATATACCTATCTGATTTTTAGAATAAACTTTTTATCTTTTTGGGGAAAATTTGAAGGTTTTCTACAGGTCCATGTAGAAGGTCCATGTTATTGCACTTGTCCTCAGCAAGAGGTCACAACATTAACCATCCCAAAAAACTTTAAAAAAGCTCTACAATTGTGAAAACATTTATATCAAATACAAAATAAGGGGTATAAATATAAAAAACAATGCATGAAGTCAACATCAAACAATATTTTCCATAGAAATCTACCTATTAAAGTTGTGTCCTCAGTTTCTGTCAACTCCGTCAGATATTTTCATAAAGCTCTTTAAATCAGGAAATAGCATGGTCAGCTATATCCCTGAGGACCCCTTTTCATCTCCCTGCCTGTGGTGAATGCAGCAATACCACACATGCTCTAGTACGTTTTACATTTTTTTATATTTTAGACAAACAATGTCAATATTCCTATGGTCACAGCTGCACCATGTCAATACCATCTTTCTGTTAAGATACTTTTTTTAAACCATAGTGGATTGAATTTAAGCATTTTAGTGAGGTTATTGGGACAGCTAGCAACTGAGGAAAAACTACCTAGCTGCAGTGTACAATACATGTTTTGGTGGAAAATACATGGCCTCACGTCAACTCCGTCAGACGTCAACTCCGTCAGGTTCTATGTCTGACGGAGTTGACCTGTACGATGACGGAGTTGACAAATCCACCAATAACCTCTTAATGTGCGAATATAATATTATTTGTGAATATAGTGAAGGGTTAAACTGTTATTTCAGGGTTTTATTTACACATAAATGCACATACATAGCATGCATTACATTATTTAACCATACGCATCTGACTTGTAGAGAATGGGCAGGCAGTGGTCTGCTTATTATTGTGTAACGTGTAACTTTGCTAGCACTTTAATATATATATATTTATATATATAGAGACAGATAGACAAAAGAGAAGCCAGTGTAGGGCTGGGCGATATGGCCAAAAAAAATTATCACGGCAGAGGGTAGCCCCTGGTTTCCCTTATTGTTTTTTTTTTTTTTTTTATAGTTGGAAACGGTTTAATTTAAAATAGTTGGAAACGGTGTATGTGCAATATGTTTATTATAGTTTGCTTTACAGTAAGTTCAATACTCTAATAACAAGGAGTAGTTTTAGTAGTAGTGTTTAAAGAGCACATCTGTTCAATAATCAGCAATGCACACATTTTGTGTCAACACCGTCAGTTTTTCGTCAACACCGTCAGTTTTTCGTCAACACCGTCAGATCTTCGACGTTTGGATGTATGTTTTTGTTAATTTTTTTGGGAAAAAAATATTCTTCCTTCAGTTGGTGTTGTTTTTGTAATAAAGGACCATCTGATCTACATCCTCTTAGGTTTTATTTATTTAAGGAATTTGTTTTTACAATATTGAAATTAAAATCAAAGTTTGAAAATGCAAATATTTAGAAATCTGAGTTTTCAGAATAGTGTGAAATCACAACTTAAGTTTATATATTGTATTTTGTTTACATATCAGAGTAACTAAACACTATTACAATATACTTCATAACTTTAGATTCTTGTTGGATTGGAAGAATTTAAATTGTTTACTTTTTAGTGTGTCTGACGGAGTTGACACAAATCCAGTTCTGAAGGGAAACATGTAAATTTGTTTAAAATGTGTTTTTATTTAGAACCTGTTCCTTTACATGGTTAAATAGCTAAGACCTTTCTCTGCAGAAACGTATAACTCTAATTGATATAGTGTGTATTTAAAAAAAAAGTTTTTTAAAACGTGTTTTGTCCCGACTCTCAAGAATCAGTGATTATATTATATTATGTTTTATTAGTATATATTATTGTAGTTTTTTTTGTAAATTATGAAACCCTATTTTTAAATAATTTATAAATTATTTAAATAATATTAAAATATACTCATGTATAATATTAGTATTATATTTGATTATATTAGTAAAATTTAATTTTTTAATTGATAAAGCGAGACATTACAGGCAAAAACAATGTTTTTTCATGTATCTGTCAATTTTGAGATTTTGGGCTTTTTGGCTTTATGGGCTTTTTTTTCAGACTAGTGGAAAGAAAACATCCAACATACACGTTTAACTGTATCTTTTAGAGCACTTTATCTATTTGTGTCTTTAGATTTCAATTACAGTATACAAACCTTTGACTCTTAACATATATTACAAAAATTAAACAAGAATCTTGAACCTGACTTTTTTGTTCTAGAAATGTATGCAAATTAGTGCATATGTAATTAGAATTTTTCTAATTCATTTTCTAAATCATATTGAAACATAATTGAATGTATTAATTATTAAAGTAATCAATCAAGTGGTGTATGGTGATATCTAATAGTTATTTTTTACCTTATTCATTTGGGGTGTCTTGCATTAAATAATATCATCATTTCACATAGTAGCTAGGTAGCTATTATATTTTTGATGCCTCTTACTTCTGACGTGTGAATTCACTCTCAAATATAAAGATCTCCTTGTAACGTATCGACCGGTGGCACTTGGACTTTGATGACTGTCGTTTGTTGGCACAGAGATTAGCAGCGATTGAGCTGATAACAGGAGAGTGATAGGTTAATTCACCTGCTCTCACTCCTACCATATCACAAAGAGAACAAAATGTTGTACTCTGCTTTCTTCGATTCAGTCCCGCACCAGTTTTGCACCCCAAATACGTGATGATAATGTGCAGTCAACTCAGTAGCGTCACTAGGTTTAAATCGTCACTGTATACTTGAATGAACATAATTCTTCACCGAACAGGAAAAAGCAACCAGCATTTTCTTCAAGAGACCGAAATGTATGTTTCTACAGCTAAAATTATCATTAATCAAGCTGAGGCTAATGAACAAAAGGCAATCATGAATAACAAGCCGACCTGGAGACTGAGCAGACAAAGGAATAACATAGAATGGGCTTCCTTTCGTAATCCATTCATGTCAGAACAAAGCGTGACCTTGAGAGTTTGCTGAAACCACAGTCACGGTTGGAGAGAGGAACTGTACAGTATAAGGTGGAATATAAGTCAGTTTCTTCACCCCGACAGACTTCTGCTGCATACTGTTACTCGGGTATCTGAACACAACTTAAAGTCAATAGTCTCCTTTCACCAGATTCAGACTATATTCAGACACATCCAGGAAGCCGTTAATTATAGCTGACAATACCGAAGTACCAAGAGGGAAGACGAGAAGGTCAAGTAGAGTGAATTAATAAATCACAGAGGAAGAGTGAGACAGGAAAACATGAAATGAATACCATGTACTTTATGAGTTAGTGAAGGTTTTAAGAAATACCGACTGAAGCTATGCAGGCATCTGTGTAATTTTCTTTTCTGGTATCCATCTCTAACTGTAATACGCCAGAGAGACATTCTTATATTGATGCATCTGCCATGATGACACATGCAGTAGCGGAGCATTTAAAGACTTGTCAGGCAAACATATGAACACAATTCCCATTCAGTCATATGCCAAACAGCACAGTGAATCATTTTGTCCTTGACTGATGTTGTGTGACGGGCTGATTGTTCATCTCTGAACTCTGACCTGATCTTGACTGGGCTATACTAGATCATCATCTGCTTGGGTTGTTTGGCACTAAATGCTTCCCTTGTCCTACCTCACATCATTTAATGTTGGTAACGTTATTTAAATAATAATAATTGGTTACACGTTATTTTGATGGTCCACTTTGGACACTACTAACTACATGTGACATTGCAACTACATGTCAACTAACTCTCATAAGAAGATTGGTAGACTGTAGTAGACGGTTAGTAAACTGTTATGGTGCAGGTAAATAGAAAACGTTGATGTATTTGCAAAGTTAAAAAATATCTGTAAAATAAAGTGTTAACAGATATTATGCAGAAAGTCTACCAATACTCTAATGACTGCTAGTTGACATGTACAGTAGTTGCAAAGTTTTTTTTTTGTAGTTAGCAGAACGTCTAAAGTGGAACAGCGAAATAAAGGCTTACCTAATGATTTTCTTAAACATCTCTCAATGGTTTTGTCTTGTTTTGGAACTGGTAACACTTTTCAATAAAGTTCTACAAGGGCCCTTTCACCTTGTTTGGTCCGGGTTTTCGGACTTTTCAGTTTGATCCGATTCAAAATTACAGGTGTGAAACCTCCCCCAGACCACGGTCCGGACCAAAAATATGAAATTTGGTCAGACGAAAAGAGGTAGTCTCAATCTGGATCAAACTGTTCATTTCTAGTGTGAAAGCATTTTCTGTATTCGGACTTTTAGACCATTTACAGGAAGTTCCGGAGGTTCTCGCAGGATTGCTTGCAGTCTTCTCCTCCTTTCCTGCCGGCGACGATAAAATGTTCGCACAACGAGGACGTTCATTTGGCGAATTTGAACTAGCCTCGAGTATAGTTGGTGCTGCAGGTAGTAATGCCGTAATAATAACAGTATAGTGGCAACGATATGCGTCTGTTCATTCATTCTTGTCAAAGTTACCCGCCGAATTGACAACACGCTGACGTCAGACGCACGTCCGTTTACAAACCAATCAATGTCAAGATGCAGCACACATAGATGATGACGACAGGACGCAAGTACCTGTATGTCATGTAAAGTTTAGATTTAGATTTTTTTAGGTTGTTTAGATTTAGTTAAATTTATGTGAATAAAAATACATCAGAAATACTGTCGCCTCATGCTTGGAATCGATTACACACCAAAACCTCTTACTGTACAGCAAATTAAAAGAATGCTGTTCATTACGAGAACAACCTAAGCAATCGCAGCATCCATTACAAGCACGGATCGATGAATGACATGCAACCTTCATCTGAGCCAATAGTGCCTTTCTACTCAAAAGCAATTTTCCTAAATGACACCCACTGGATCCACTATCGGAAATGCCTGATATTGCTATTACCCGCATTAAAATGATGCACAACTCTTGAATGTGTTGATCTAATGTAATTCATTAGAGATTGTTCCCTTGAGGTTATGAGTCTTTTAAGATGTGTTGCAAGGATGTGTAGAGGTGTGCGAAAATGTTACATCAGTTGAAACCCACATTTCTGTCATGACAACTGTCATGGAGCGTTTGGCATGGTAATGGATATGACAGCGTTTGGTTTGGCGTGATAGATCTTCTACGCTGCTGCAGAGCAAATACGGCACTTGCTAGTGCCAATAAATACACAACACGCTGCTGTGAGCAAGTCAGACATACTACTGCTGTACAATATACCATACATACTGTATATTACCTGTATCTATACAGGTGGAGCTGGGGAAGGTGGAGGGTTTCTGAATGCGCCTTGCTAATCCTGTATTTGAAGGTTGATCAGCGAGCTCATTGGCTACTGACACAGTACAACAGGAACCAATCAGCTCTTCCCTACAGATAATGATGTGATTGCAAGCAGATTGAGAAGGACCTTTTAGCCAGCGCCATCTATAGAGTTTCGTGACAGAACTTTGCATTTCAAAGAATTGGGGCCAACTGAGCTTTCGGAAATACTTTGTGTATTCCCACTTGCTTTTAAATTGACCCGGCTCTGTTTACACCCTCAAAATGATTCCAATGCATTTCCGTCAAATGCGCCGTCAGTGCTGTCAGTAAATAAGAATAAAAATGCAAACAAAATATCTGCAGACTGACTGTAAAATGGGCATCAACAAAAATGAAGTAATACATTTTGTCTGCCTCACTGCACATTTTAACACATGGCCAAAATCTTTGAGCAGTTTTTGGCTGAATTCAATTGGAAACGCTTCTGTGTGCTTCACAATTGACTGTGTTTCGAACATATGTTTGTCATATCTACATGGTGACAGCGTTTACCTGATAGAGCTTGCTTCTCTGCTCAGATTTTCAGGCTCTATCCCATCGCTCCTTTATTTTCCAATCAAGTCCTTGAAGAGGAATCCATCTACAATTCCTATCTAGAAATGAAAGTATAAGCATCTTATCGATGCGGTTCTAAATGACTGCTCTCTGACACATCCCTTGATTGATGATATTAAAGAACTAGTGAGAAGAGGGAAGTAAGTGAGCAAAATAGATTGAGAGAAGGGAGAGAAATCGTTAGACTGTTCCTGGCAGCTAAGCAAGCCTCCCGTTGATGCGGCCGAACACAGTTTAAGGCTGAAATATCCTTGAATTGCTCTCAGACTGCCAAGTAATAGCTTTCACATTTTTGACATTTCTCTGCCGTTTTCGTTTTGTGAATTTGTTTAACTGCCTTCAATACATAACCACAATGATGGATTGGGTGAATATATATATAGTTGAACTTTACATATTTACATTAGAATTTAAACCCTCTTCTTTTCTTCTGAATTACAAAAAGTGATGTTTTTCTTCTTCATTACAGGCTATTAAGTAGTATTAAGAGTTGATACGAGTGTGTACAATCTTCATGAAAAAAATTTCACAATGCTTACAATCTTAATTGCCCTTAAAATAGGCTTCATTGTTTTAATGTAAAATATAACTTGTTATTCCTTTCTTTTGATTTTTTTTAGGGTGAAATACAGTATGACCCAAACATTTCTCGAGAGATTTCATTGGGATTCATCTGGTTTCACAGTACCAGTGGATTGTGAAATTAGCAAATGTAAAGAGCTGTGAAAAACTAGAGCCTTTACGGACCATGAAATGCAACATTTTGTTTCATTGAGGTCTGTTGTTTCACTTGATTGTTAGCTGCCTTCCATCAGCAATCCTCCCTCAGCACATCCCCACAATCCTCCACAGCAGTTCTCCAATGTGTGCTTGTGATCTGGGCCGGAGTCCAGCGTCATGGAGTGGTGTCTGTTGAAGGATAGTCACCGTAACCTCACTGCCCACAAAAACAAATAGGCCATAGATATGAGCCATAAGCTCCAGCACAAATGACACTATACTGCTAAACTTTTGAATTATGAGGCTCCGGAAGAATGATTGGTGACAGATTATGGTACGATAACTAGTGGAATGATATGATAACTAGTTTTATTTGTATAGCAACACATTGCTTGCAGTGTAGATTGGATATAACAAATGTGTCAAAGTTTTGTTTGCATTGTCCAATTAGCCCCTGCTGATATATGTCTTAACTTCTGAATTATTTCATTTTAATTTATTTCATTTTATTTTCCTAATATTTTTTTGCGATATAGTGTAGGTGATGTTTGTAGTAATTTGCATGAAGGTAAATTAATGTGTAAATAACATTTATTTTGCAGGCAAAAAATACGCTCTCATCTGTCCATAATATATATTGGACAGGGCAAGACATGTCTGACTGTGCACTGATCTTCAGACTTGTTTCCGCATAAATTAAGCCCTGCTGGATGACAATTTTCAATTCAATTCAAGCACTGAAATACGTGCTGAAATCACTTCTATTGAGGAAAAGACCAAACAGAGCGAGAGAAAAACATCCAGACATTGAGAACTGCTAACCTCCTCGTGACGGGCCGTAGATATTGACTGTTGGTCACTAGGTAAGCATTGTTTAAAGCTAACTTTACACTTTGAATCCAGCTAATGAGTCCCTGTGGATCAGCCCTCCGTTGTTTGCTGAGTTTGAACTTTCTCAGAAATGAAGCAACCTTTATCAGCCTGACATTGTGCACGCTAAGCCTTTGTGACTACAGAAAAGACCCTGAAATCCATTTCTGAATTTCTCTTTCTCAGGCAACCTTGACTGCATTTATCTATTCTAAAGCTTTCTGAGTCGCACAGTTTAGTCCTACCAGCGATTTCTTTTAGTCAGTGATAACTGCGCAGCCATACCGTTTGGTTGAGATCAAAAAGACACGGGCCTCTTAGAAATAGAAAGGAATTGTACAAAGAACACAAACTGACGTGTGATATACACCCCAAACCCGACAACTGAAAGCTTCCCGCAGCATGTATGTCTCAATCCCAGAGCTTTACAATATGAAATGGCACAGCTATATGATATCCTGCAGAGATGAAGGGTTCCATTGCTCAGTGTGTCTGTAATGAGACCCCATGACACTGTAGTACAGTGAGCCCTCTTGGATTGCGATAACACATATATGCCTGCCGGCGGTCTCCGCAACCCAACATAATTGTCACATCAGATGAGCGTCCTATTGACCCAGCAGTGAAGGGTTGATTTTTGATGACGTGTGATGTTTTTGACATAGCTGTTATTGTGGAGGAATGGGCATGATATTTCTTTGTGTTAATCTATCTTTAGTTTCATTTTTTAAATCAAGGTCAAGGATAACAACTGACTGGTTGGGTTGCCAATATATATATATATATATATATATATATATATATATATATATAACAAAAAAAGCTAAACAACTAAAAATCTTTGGCTCCATTATGCTGGAAACAATCATCTTTCTCTAATGATGACCATTCAAAAGTAGCTTTTTTATTTTATTTTGAGGGCTCTATATTTTGAATTATTTATGGAACTAACATTTTCTTATCTCATCTGCAGTTCAATTTTTTTTTATCTCTAGTATTTAAACCTATGAATGGGACGAATATTTCATTTCCTTCCATCCTTCCATCCTTCCATCCATCCATCCATCCATCCATCCATCCATCCATCCATCCATCCATCCATCCATCCATCCATCCATCCATCCATCCATCCATCCATCCATATTCTTAATGGGCATTACTAAAGTCTAGTCAAAGCACACAGAGCACTTTTCCCTGACCACTAAAATCATTTACAGAGTTATAAATCAACTAGCTGTTTTTTTCTTCCCTCCAGGCATTCTGTTGCACTCTGTCTATCAGTTTTTGATTTTAAGAATTCATGACTATAAATCAACCTAATTATACCGGGCTTTCTCAACTTGCTGTTCGGTCAACCGCACGACTAGGCACATGCCCTCTTCATGCTGCTCAGTTCATATCAGGCAGGTAAAGCTCTGGAGACACTAATCTACAGTTAGACTCTATTAGCTCAGTATACTTGAAGAGAGTTTGGAGCCCTAGAGGGAAGGATTGATTGTGACACATTGGTTCACCTGCTCTGAGCCTTCGAGAGGCCACAAACAGGTGTCGACACATGGAGGGAAACTGACTAATTAAGAACAAAGGATTTTTGAGAGTCGAGTCTTCAGACATGGAGTGTAACGCCAGATGTTTTACCTGTTTGATGCCTTGAAAACAGGTCTGAGTGTGGGCAGACTGATAGTGAAGAGGGGCCAGTAATTTCACATGGCAAACGCTTTGTGTTTTGTTCTTGTCATTGCTACCCCGTAACAATTATGGAGCGACCTAAATTGCAGCTGATGCAGATGCTCTCATATATTGCCTCTTTTTTCCTTACAATATTACATAAATATGTAGGTCCCTTTTTTGCTCACACTGCTTTGGCGCAGTAAAAATTGCAAACAAACTATGATATAATTGTGATTATTACATTAACGATGTGATTGGTTATACACAAATCAAAAGTATTGCCAAATTGAAAGAATCTCCTAATGCACTCAAAACATTATGAAAAGCTAGTAACAAATGCTCTTTCTTGTGTTCACATTAATAGATTGAGATTACATAATATGCCATCGTGCTTGACTTTAGTGGAGTTAATACACTTTTTAAAAATCTTTTTCTTTAAATATGTTTAAAATTAAAGCATAAAACATTAATCACTGACATTTCAGTATAAACTGTTAAAGGGTTAGATCAGGATTTTAGACATGAATCTCTATAGCTTCCCCATAAGCAGTGTGGTGCATTGACCATGACTTACCCCCGACAGCGTCCTGTGAGCCGAGCTCCGGTCCAGTTTTGGTCAAGATGAAATTAGTCCGGCAAGTTTGCTGGGGTCACGGCAATAAAGCTTTTTTCTTCTCAAATCAATATGTGTTCAAAAGAGTGATATATTTAAAGCACAAAACCGCTGTCTATGGAGAGGTCAGACCTCGTAATGGCTTAGCACTATTTTCTTCCCCGTCATATCACTGCGCGCTGCCGCTACCTACAGCCAGCTGCGAGCCGCGCACGTGTAACTTTGTTTACAACTCGTAAAGAGAAAGATAAAATGTCAGACTACAGCAGCGACGATGACAACATTGACTTCGACACACAGCCAAAAGGTTATCTTTACGAACCTGAATACACAGATGACGAGTTACGCCAGATGGAGTTAGAATATGGAGTTAGTGGTGTGTGAGGAGAAAGCGCCACATCTTTGTTTGTACAGTCCGGATAGTCACAAGTCCGCACCATTTTGTACAAAGCTTGTACAAACTGATCGCTCTTGGTGAGTAGCTATGTTAGCTCGTTCGTGTAGCTGTTCTGAGCACGTAAACACTGCTGTAAACACTGCCGAACAACTGAAAAAGTGGTGTGCGCCTGCGCAGCTCGCAGCTGGCTGTAGGGTAGCGGCAGCGCGCAGTGATATGACGGGGAAGAAAATAGTGCTAAGCCATTACGAGGTCTGACCTCTCCATAGACAGACATTTTTGTGCTTTAAATATATCACTCTTTTGAACACATATTGATTTGAGAAGAAAAAAGCTTTATTGCCGTGACCCCAGCAAACTTGCCGGACTAATTTCATCTTGACCAAAACTGGACCGGAGCTCGGCTCACAGGACGCTGTCGGGGGTAAGTCATGGTCAATGCACCACACTGCTTATGGGGAAGCTATAGAGATTCATGTCTAAAATCCTGATCTAACCCTTTAAAACATCAAGGATACATTCAATTGAACAAAATTGACAGGAAATACATTGTTACAAAGCATTTTTATTTCAAATAAATGCCGTTTTTTTAAAGTTGGTATTTATCAGACATGGTTTCCACAGAAATATTAAGCAGCACAACTGTTTTCAACATTGATATAATTTTCTTGAGCAGCAAATCAGCATAGGATCATTTTACCCTGAAGACTGGAGTAATGGTGCTGAATTCAGTTTTGCTATCATGAATAAATTACATTTTAAAATATAATACAATATATTTAATAATGTGATACTATTTCAGAATATTACCGTTTTTACTGTATTTTAATAAAATAAATGCAGCCTTGGTGAGCATACTGTACAATACTTCTTTCAATAACATTTATTGGGAAGATTTTTCCCAACCCCAAACTTTTGAATGGTAGTGCATTTATAGATGATTAAGACTAATTGATAATTTGACCTTAACAAGCAATGAGTGTAAGCCAACTGCAGTGAGGGGATGCATCTTCAAACTTCTTAAAATGTGTGTTCTTTTTTAATATTATGCTCATGTTAGAATGCCTGCTAACTGGGGGCTTTATTTTTCACCCTTATTATTAATATACGTGTCTATTTTTCTCCTCATCAGCTTTTATTTCCCCACAGGAGAGTCTGAAACATCAGTATTTGTCTCCACCATTGACCAGAATATTCATTCCGCTCTGACAATGATGCAGCTACAGTATGTGTCCAATACTTGGGGGTAAGTCAACAACTGTTATATGCCACAGACATATTGTATGGCATGTTTGGCTATTCTACGCTGCTATTTTTCCTTTCTTATCAGCATTGGGTGACAAGTAGCCAACAGGGTGCACATACTGCCAAATTAATTCTCAAAATTGATGCAGCATCCAATGTTTGAAAATTGAGACCTTGGTGAAAATTTTCCGCCTTGATGTCGCAGTTAGTGTCATGCTGTCTCAACACTGACCTGAGGAGGGCAGTATGGATCTGATTAACAACGCTTTGACTGTTCGCTCTACTAGTGGACACAGACAAGCTTGTAAAAACTAGATCCCTCTAGCGTATCCTCTTCCTGGATACAATCAGTGGAGAATATTCTGCTGTTATTGTGCTGCCGGCCTGTGCTGCTAAATAATTGATGGGATTCTCGTGGGCAAAGCTTTGTGTGTGTTTGGAGCTCTAGAACAGTCACTTTGATGGAGGACATTCAGTGGCGGTTGTTGAAGTGTACGTGTGTGTGTGTGTGTGTCTGCAATCCTGACTCATCAAACAGCAGAACAAACACATGGATTTAAACATTTGCTCTGCTTTATAAACATGCTAAAATGTAAATTGCCAGGGATACACCCATTCCGATGTGTTCTTTTTTGATCCGGGCGGGTTGCAGCATCTGCCTCCGCTAAATAAATGTATACCATTTTGTGTATATAACGGGACAGATTGTAAACAAGTCATGGCCTGAAGCTACTAAAGCTTGAAAGAGAGATGAGACACTGTGGAGAAAATGCAGATTTCACATTTCTTAATTAAAATGGCCTACTATTAAGTGACACTGACACAGGAAGTATGTTTGTACACAAACTGTTGAATCAGCCAAAAGGGCCACACTTATTCCACAAAAAGCCATCCATTTTTTATTCCAATTAATATTATTAATAAATCTGCTGTTTATCATATTTCTGTGGCCTCTTCTGCACAAATAGAGCCAGTTTCATTTCAAATACCATCACATTATTCAGCATCATCGGCATAAGCTTTTCTTACCCTTGAGCTTTCATATTAAATTAAATTGTTTGGCATGTTACATCTTTCAGAAAGGCTGCATTGTGCATTAATGTTTCGTCTAAGAAGGGTGCTAGTAAATTACGTCGCTGTCCACATTTTCAGAAGCGATCAAGGACCTTTTCATGACAAAAGCGTAGTTTAGAATATGGTAAAAGACTAAACAGCCCTTTCTGTCACTACCATCATCAATCAAGATACAAAACATGATGTGGTTTGACTGATGAGCTCTCACAACACAAAGTTAGCATTCACAGTTACAACGATATTGCATTAGACGCACAGTTAAAAATGCACTGCTTAATTTTAATGTGACATTTGGGAGCTAATTATAACAAATATACATTCATAAGGACATGTGGAGGGCTGAGAATAAAGGCAGACGGGCCAGATGCGGCCCACAGGCTGCATGTTGAGTGTCTGTCGACTTCAACAGCGCTCTCAGTGTTTAGCTAATTATCACGTTCATTGATTTTTCCACTCTAATGTTCTTCATTCAAAAGATGAATATCGTGCTTCATAACTGGACATGCATCAGATCAGTTCACAGAGATGTCAAAGGGAACCAACTGCTGTTGCTGTCAATGAATAGTCATGTATTTCAAACCTTAGCAATGCAATTAGCATTGCCAAAGGTCAGAGAAATGCTAGTTTATGTTTATTTTGGAACAGCGTGGAATCAGCGTCTTAGCTGTGACTTATCTTGTAGTTAATGTGGCCTGGCTGGATGATTTCTGGTCTGTTTAGTTCAGTTTTAATCTGTTCATCAAATATAATGGTTGTGTCAGAGCCTAGCAATTAGCAAATATGGTCTGACAGATTGAGCCATGGTACTTGTGTTATGTGAATCAAGCTTACAACGTTAATAATAATAATAATGTTTACCATTTGTTTGTTATACTTCTCTCTTTGTAATAATAATTGAGTGACAATAATGTATATTAGCAATCTAGGCTCATTGTAAACACATGCCTACCTACTGTAGCTATATTTTTTGCGATTTTTTGGTTCCTTCAGCTAATGTATTTTAATATTGTTTAGGATTAGTGTAAGCTGTATATTATTTTCAAATGCAATAGAGTGTTAACCTTTAAACGCTTCTCTCCGGACATTTCATTTACAAACTTCTGCGATATGTGTATAACTACCAACTCAATAAAAAGCTGCGTGATGAACGTTCATCTGTTTTGGATAAAACTGAACATGCTTTTAGTATCACTCACTAGACATTTCACCTTGACAGTGTTGTGAAATTATTAAGAAATGTAATATATTTTTTTGCAGAAATGTCACCCCAGCCACGTTTTTTTCCAATGTGACTGGGTTGGTTATTTTGGTGAACACTATGAAAATAACATTATGTATGCATCAGGTGGATGAGCTGGTATACACGTGCAGTTCTGTTGACTGTATTAAAACATTTATTTTCACCATGACGTTCTCTATGCTGATTAGTGACCTTCCTGTGAGGAGTCTTGCTAGGTTGGGGTTCAACATCTCTCACTTTCAAGACCCTCTTATTCAATCAATTATTTCTTCTTGGGGTCCTTCATTATGGCATTCTGGGTTTTAATTAACAGTCTCCTGGTAATTACACAATCTAAGAGTAATTAGGGACGGTGGATGATAAAAGTTAGCCAGCGTAATGGGGGATTAGCAAAGACGCAGCGGAACGGCTGCCGTCTCTGAAACCAAACCCTCATTTAGAGCTAATTTAGTAATGGCAGACCGCCTCACGCTGAGAAAAGCAAGAGGCGTTTGACATTTTTAATCTATGCTCTCCCCATTCTAAAGCCATTCTTCAAAATTTTACATTTGCAGCTCAAGAAAGACCTTTTTTTTTTCCTTTTAATGAGACATTTAATGAACCCCATACATTAATAAATAGCGCAATAATGACATGTCATGATGATTTTGTCTTTACTGCTGGTTTATTAGGATGAATTTGAACCTTTTGTTTTCTAACTTGTGTCGTTGGCTGTGAATATAATCTTGGACCTTAAAGGAACACTCACCGTTTTTTGAAATAGGGCTTATTCACCGTCTTTCCCACATTTAGATAGGTGGGCAAATGCAATTTTGTCTCAGTGCATGCATTGCTTTAGTTTGGCAGGGTCGCCGCTAGCTTATAGCTTAGCATAATGAATGGAATCCTTTGTTGCCAGCTAGCATGTCCTGAGTAAAAGTAATAAAAAAAAAAACGAATTACTTCTTGTGGCCTGCGCATTCACAACGAGTACAAAAATAGCGATGCAGATTAAGACTAGGCGATTTCCTAGGCGTATATCACTTGGGACTATATTAGGGTGAAGCACAAGCGAAGCACTGCTACTTGGGCACAGAGATATCACGCAACACCTGAAATCCCACAACTTCCGTCAACATACCGGCGTGAATAGTAGCTGGATATTTTTCCTACAGTAGACATAGTGAATGGCGATGAACATGGCTGATTTTGTGAGAGACGAAGAGGGTGACTTCTCAGACAGTCAAGAACCATACCTCTATGAACCAGAGTTTTCAGAAGAGGAGCTGCGTGCTTTGGAAATAGAACGACAGGAGGAGGATGCTGCCTGTGCTGTGGCGAGTGGAACAAGGTAACTTACTGCCATCGATGACCAGGCTCAACGTGTCAGATCAAGATGAGCGTGCCCACAGTTGTCACAGCTACCGAGGATTTCTCGGTGTTGATCCATCCTGCAGTCCTCGTCTTTTTTTCCGGTGCGATAAATGCTGTCCATAGAGTAAGTGATTATTTTCAATTACCATGTTTTCTGTAACTTCTCAAAATAAACACAATCCAAAAGCGAAGATACTCGGTGCAGGTCACAACGGATTGACGGATATGTTGACGGATTGCAGGTGTTGCGTGATATCTCGGCGCCCAAGTAGCGGTGCTTTGTCTGTGCTTCACCCTAATATAGTCCCAAGTCAATATCTGCCTAGGAACTCGTCTAGTCTTAATCTGCATCGCTATTTGTACTCATTGTGAATTCGCAGGCCACAAGAAGAAATTTGTTGTTTTTTTGTTGTTGTTTTTATCTCTTTAACTCAGGACATGCTAGCTGGCAACAAAGGATTCCATTCATTATGATAAGCTAAGCTAGCGGCGACCCTGCCAAACTAAAGCAATGCATGCACTGAGACAATGCATTTGCCCACATATCTAAATGTAGGAAAGATGGTGAAAAAGCCGTGTTCCTTTAAGGATGATGGTATTAATTCTTTCAATGTTAAATTACTCTTTTTGTTTCTTTTAGTTTGACTTATTTAAGAATGTAATGCTGTGACACGGTTTGCTGTTAGATTGATTGTTTGATTGATCCTCTGACTGGCCATGCCCGGGATAGGGAGCTGCGGTCTGGGATTCTGAGGCCGATTGCTGTTGGCAGTACCGATTATTCAAGGAGGAGACGCTAAAGGTGTTTGACGCTCTGTCTTTGGTTTTGAGGCTTCTCGCCAGCTCGCAGCTCTTCATCAGGGAGGGCGGTCCGCTGCTGATTACACAATTGACTTGCGCATGAAATGAGGTAGCAGCACCCATGGCATTTTTTTTGGAGGGCTTAAATGAGGAGCTGAAGGGCAAGATTTTCGCTTTGTAGTTTCTCTCATGCCTGGATGAGACAAGCGTTCCGATTTGCGCTTAGGTACCCGTGCTGATGTCACTGTGTTTCGGTGATCCCCATTCACCATCCTCAAAGCTTGAACCCATGCAGCTGGGCAGAATCCATGAGCACCAATGCTGAATTCAGGAAAGATTGTGCCTTTATTGTGGTAGAACCATGGCCATTTCATTGCCACTTGCCCAGTAAAAGACAAGGCTCGCCAGTAGATCGGGGAGCACTGGCAATCTAGACTCCTCTATCCTCATTCTTAAAGTCTCGCACTATGATTACAGTCATTCTCCTGTACGCTGGGGTACCTCTTCTGTTTCTTGTTTGGCCTCATTGACTCTGGGGCGGAGGTACATTTTATCGAGCCACCGGCCTGGTAAATCTCACTACATGTGGCAATCATTAAGAGATAATACCCTTTCTTGTGTTCCAGTCACCCATGACCCCTATTGTCCCAGGGCATCCCTGGTAAACACATCATAATCCTTAGATTAACTGGGCAGATAGTTCTATTTTGTCATGCAGCTTGTCATGACATGTCAAGTGGCTTGTTTCGTTCTTGTAAATTGATTGATTTCATAATTTCATAAAACTTTGCCAAGTTGCCGCCCCCCTGAATGCTCTGATGTCCGTCATGTCCTGTTTCGTTTGGTTTGATGCTGCAAAATGTTTTTTTTTTTTTTTTTTTTAGCAACCCTCCGCCAGCGATTCTGGTGGCCCGCAATGGCACACAATGTCTATCGGTTTGAGGCGTCCTACTCCGTCTGTGTTCAACATAAGCCCAGTTATTCACTTCCTGTTGCCTACTTCGACCCTTTTCCATTCCCTACCGTCCTTGCTCCCATATTACACTGGATTTTGTCATGAGGTTTACCCCCTCCGGTAGCAATACGGTGATCCTTACTGTCATAGACCATTTTTCCAAGTTCCATTTTATTCCCCTTCCTAAACTTCCAAAGGTGGTCATCGACCACGTCTCTAGGTTCCATGGTCTTCTTTCTGACGTGGTCTCTTGACAGAGGGCCCCAGTTTGCCTTTAACTATTGGAGGGAGTTCTGCCGGCAGATTTGCGCTGCAGTCTATCATCAGGGTTTCACCCACAGACTAATGGCCAGGCTGAGCAGATGAACCAGGACCTCTGTCGGATGCTCTGCTGCCTGGTGGCTAACAATCCCTCCTCCTGGTGTGAGCAATTGACATGGACAACATTACGTTATCGTCCACTGGCCTGTCCCAGTTTTATTGCTGTCCGGGCTACTAGCGTCCCCTGTTTCCCTCTCAGGAACCCCTTGACGCCGTTCCCTCGGTCCAGACCTTCATACAATACTGTCGACGCATTTGGAGGAGGGTAAAAACAGCTCTTTGCTGGACCGAACTGCCGGCGGTCCAGTGCGTTTAGTATATGTGTGGACAGAAAGTTTGGTTCTCCACACGTAATTTTCCCCTTCAGGCATGCCCTCGGAAATTGGCACCCCGGTTCATTGGGCCTTATACTCTAACTAAAATTGTCAGCCCGGTCTTGTGTATCAAGCCTGTCATTCGCACCTGCCCCCCCATGCTCTCTTGTCTAAAGGGTTAATGGGCTGCGGGATGTCCAATCCCGGGGACATCGGTATCTTGTCGATTGGGAGCGATATGGCCCAGAGGTGAGAAGCTGGATACCGGGATGGGACTGCTTCAGAGTGGAGGACTCGTGCTTGCGCACATTGCACTCACACCTGTTTCTTTTATATCCTATGATTTTTGGCATTAAAGAAAAATAATTATTTCGATAATTATGACCCATACATAGTATTGTTGGCAATTGCCACAAATATACCGTGCGACTTGTGACTGGTTTTGTGATCCAGGGTCACAAATACCATAGTAATTAATCACTGAGGCTTGCCTTATCAACAACTCCTTAGTATTGGGTTGGCAAATACTGTGATTGTTTGTTACATAATTATCTCCAATTTTGTGCTGGTTACACTGCCATTTTCTTCTGAAAATATAAAAATATATTAGCAATTCTGTTTGGTGCCTCCTGTGATACAGAAATTACATACTTCCCCTTTGATAGATATCCTTAATTTTTCAGACAGTTAATATGATATGCCTTGAATCACAAGTGAATGTGAAAAAGTCCACCTCTCATAAATGACTGCAGATCATCACTTGATTTCTGTGATGATTAATTTCAAAGATCAATAGAAACAATAAAGGAAATACTGTATATGAAGTACTTTAAACATCTGAGACATTAAAGGCTACTTAATTAAATACTTAAAGCCTTAATATTATGATAATATAATATGTTCATTATACATTTTAGTTTTACTAGAATCAACTTGATGTTAGAGGCATCATTATTGTTTATGAATGCCGTTATTGCATAAATCGTATTACATAAATACCTTATTTATGTCTGTCCTTACGCAGACGTGCCTTTTGAGAGAGTATAAGCATGATCAAAAAAGATGCGGAATCCTAGCACGAGTTAATTATTTTATACAAGAGCTGGTGCTAAAAGTAACGGTAAAACACCAAAGGAAATGTATCTTTGATTAGTTGGCTATTGTTAACAGAGCAACCTGTATTGGAATGCAGAACCTGATTTCACCAAGTTCAATATTCAAATCAACCAGATTTGAGGGTTACAGTTTACAGTTTATGTCAAGTTTAGGCTTACCAGCAGGGTTAGGTGCTTCTAAATCAGTGTTCTTAACTTTATTAATCAGTGTCATTTCCCAGTGTAATTTCCCAGTGTCATTCTTACAGACTGCACCTTTAAGTGAGAGTCACAACTCTCTGCAAATTCCTTGGTCATGAACCTTATCAGTCTTCATGTGTCCTGTAACCAGCGACCTGGTGTAGCCTGTGTGTTAGCTACATTTGGGATGTTAATTGCAATTTTCAGGGGATTTTTCACAGACATTTGTTGGGAGAGTGAGTTTGCTGGATTATTCATTAAATATAATGAATAATTTGTGTGTGTCTGATTGGTCCAGACACTACACCTTGTTTTCGCGGAAAACTTCTGTTGTCTTGCCGTCACAAGCCCCTTGCACGATTAGACCCTGAAGTCTTTGTTCTGGATCAGGGCTAACTACCACCATCCAATAGACCTCCCAGACACCTCGGGAGAGTGTCTACCCCTGTTCAAAAACACAGCCGGACCCAGAGCCTGTTTCACCACCTGTAAGCCCCCCGCAGACGGAGAGTTAACACTCGCCGCGACACGTCAGCTAGAGCCCGAGGATAAGTGGACAGCTCTGACCCTTGTCCTAGATGAGGAGCCCCCAATTGAGTCTGACCAGGGGTGTGAGCCAGCGACATCTATGGTCTAGTGTTTACTGGTGGAAATAGTGACTGAAGACTGGTTGATGGACTTGAGTACGGAGGTATCGTCTACCATCCTATCCCCCCTGATTCTTGTACTTCATCACTGTTTCTAGACAGAACAATGGACTGTTTGAACTGTGATTTATCCATTTGCTTGGGATAAATTTGAACCTTCAAATGTATTTATTGAACCTTCGTTTGAACCTTCATCGCTGTTTCTAAACAGCACAGAGACCTGCATGGACAATGTCCTATACCTTCGACCCTGTTGTAACGACTTAGACAAATCAGACACAATTATTTGTTATATGTAAGAACCTTTAAAACTCACTCAGGGATCTATGGTCCCATCCATTCCAACAAGGGCAAGAAGGATCTTGGTTACCATGACTACGATAAGTTGGTATTATTGCTGTCAAAAATGTGGTCATGTGGTCAAGACAGAGACCATTCGGAAGACAGAAACAGACTTTAAAACAGACTTTGCTGCATTAATTTATAGACAAACTGATCTATATAAACATGCACCCCAGGACACTGTGTGAATGATTTACTGTCTTGTGTACTATTAGGTCTTTGATACTACAGTATGTATTTTATTATACAACCAATGGTCAATGTAACCCCACCTGTATCGTGTCTCCTATCTAATTCATCCTCATTTAATGACTCATTCTCTTAGAATGCAGTGTGTGTTTCTCATATCTATCTGAGTATAAATGGACACACATATGTGTAACCACACTTGAGATAGCATCATAAATCCTCCCAACAGAGGAATCATAACAACATGCAAGCAGGAAAAGAGCAAACGAAAAGAAAACTAAACTAAAACAGACAAGGGAGCCTCAAAATTACGTAATATTATTTAATAAGAAATAAGTAAAAAAACAAGCATTAAAATAAGACAAAACAACTAGTGGGGAGAACAAGGATTTTGATACACTGCCGATTTTGCAGGTTGTCCTACTTATAAAGCATGTAGAGGGCTGTAATGTTTTATCATAGGTATTCTTCAACTGTGAGTGACGGAATCTAAAACAAAATCCAGAAAATCACATTGTATGATTTTTAAGTAATGAATTTAGCATTTTATTGCATGACATACGTATTTTATACATCAGAAAAGCAGAACTTAATATTTGGTATAGAAACCTTTGTTTGCAATTACAGAGATAATACGTTTCCTGTAGTTCTTGACCAGGTTTGCACACTCCTCCATACAGGCCTTCTCCAGATCCTTCAGGTTTCGGGGCTGTCGCTGGGCAATACGGACGTTCAGCTCCCTCCAAAGATTTTCTATTGGGTTCAGGTCTGGAGACTGGCTAGGCCACTCCAGGACCTTGAGATGCTTCTTACGGAGCCACTCCTTAGTTGACCTGGCTGTGTGTTTCGGGTCGTTGTCCTGCTGGACCCAGCCACGACCCATCTTCAATGCTCTTACTGAGGGAAGGAGGTGGTTGGCCAAGATCTCGCGATACATGGCCCCATCCATCCTCCCCTCAATACGGTGCAGTCGTCCTGTCCCCTTTGCAGAAAAGCATCCCCAAAGAATGATGTTTCCACCTCCATGCTTTCTTGGTTGGGATGGTGTTCTTGGGGTTGTACTCATCCTTCTTCTTCCTCAAACACGGCGAGTGGAGTTTAGACCAAAAAGCACTATTTTTGTCTCATCAGACCACATGACCTTCCCCCATTCCTCCTCTGGATCATCCAGATGGTCATTGGCAGACTTCAGATGGGCCTGGACATGCGCTTGGCTTGAGCAGGGGGACCTTGCGTGCGCTGCAGGATTTTAATCCATGACGGCGTAGTGTGTTACTAATGGTTTTCTTTGAGACTGTGGTCCCAGCTCTCTTCAGGTCATTGACCAGGTCCTGCCGTGTAGTTCTGGGCTGATCCCTCACCTTCCTCATGATCTTTGATGCCCCACAAGGTGAGATCTTGCATGGTGCCCCAGACTGAGGGAGATTGACCACCACCTCCTTCCCTGATCTTGAACTTCTTCCATTATCTAATAATTGCGCCAACAGTTGTTGCCTTCTCACCAAGCTGCTTACCTATTGTCCTGTAGCCCATCCCAGCCTTGTGCAGGTATACAATGTTATCCCTGATGTCCTTACACAGCTCTCTGGTCTTAGCCATTGTGGAGAGATTGGAGTCTGTTTGATTGAGTGTGTGGACAGGTGTCTTTTGTACAGGTAACGAGTTCAAACAGGTGCAGTTAATACAGGTAATGAGTGGAGAACAGGAGGGCTTCTTAAAGAAAATCAAATACTTAGTCATGCAATAAAATACTAATTAATTATTTAAAAGTCATACAATGTGGTTCTCTTACGTAGAGTTCTCTCGTACTGCGTCGAAGAACGCTACGGGAAAGATATTTCTTTGTCGAGATTGAAGCCAAAAATTAATCCTTAATTTTGTAATATTGTAAAACGCTTTTCTGAAGCATACAACCTAGGCGGAGCAATACAGCTCACCCATTGGCTGCTCTGCCAGAAAAGCACAGCCTATGCGAGGCCAGGACGCTGACCAATGAGGACGCTTCGCGCCCTTCTGCGTCACCTCCCGCCCAAACAGGCGTGGCCTAGGCCTATAAATACGAGCATAGCTGTCTAACACGCCGATTTTCTTAAATTCACGAAGCTGCACGCATCGTTGGATTGGATTCGAGCCGCCACAGCCGTTTGGAACAAGCACCTCAGCAGGACGCGCCTCTTACCTGAAGCCGCTGGTCATCGCCGCCTTCAGCCGTCGCGTCACACAGTTTTTCCACACTAAAAGAGCCGAGCGTCTTTTTCAAGATGTCTCGCACCTCCTGTGGCTCGTGTAGAGCCCCGCTCAGCGACGGGGACCACGTGCTTGTGTTTCCTGCCTGTGAGTATCACGCAGCTTCAGCTCTCGTCGATGGCGGCTGCCATCACTGTGATTTGATGCCTACGGTGACTCTGCGGACTCGCCTGGCGTTCATTTACTGAAGCTGCACCCTTTTCCGCCCGCTGTAGTGCCGCGCCGTGAAAAGCGCCGTGCTCAGCGGAGCCCGGAACCTCCCTTCACCACGAGATGCTCGCCGCTGCTGCCGCTAGCTTCTCCGCCCGCTTCGCTCGACTCTCTGACCGACGGACAAGGGCCGCTGTGTGCCGCCGCGTCCGTCATGGATGAGGAAGATGAAGCCGTGTCTGTGAAGGACGACTGCTGTTCTCTCCTCGCTTCGGGTAGCGAGGGATGGGCGAGCTCCGAGGATCTCCCCTCCCCCGCCGCTCGTGAGCGTCGACGGAGAAAGACCAGCATCGATGCGCTTACCGGCTGGATGGCTGCTTTTCTGCAGAGGAACGTACGTTACCGTCCTCACGACCCGCGCCTTTTTCTTCCTGAATTCACGAGGAAATCGCGGAGTCCCGGAAAGCCCCGTTTTCAGCCAGGATGCGCATTTCTGCTTCGAGGAAAGCTACAGTGTTAAAATCCCGCCGCGGCCGGATTTCACTAAAATGTCTCGCTCGCACAGTCCCAACATTCGCGACCGTGCCAGTGTATTTTGCAGTCACCAAATCGGCATCAATGCCCGTTTGCCTGCACACAGACGCCGTTTTCACGACGCCCCAGGTAAATCTGAAAATGTATTTACTGGTGTCCCGGCCACGGCCGATGGTGTAATGTGTGTATCCGTAATGCCCACGACCTAGTGCCCATTCGTACACACAAGCACAGCCCTACACAATACAGGGCTTGCACACATAAAATCGACCCGTGTCGGTTGTGCTTCACATGTAAGTTAGTGAACGTGCCCGCTTTTCAGTGCCCACAATCACTACACACTGCATGTCCCGTGGTTTCTGTAAAAACGAAACGAATGCACGGTCAGTCGGTTCTGATAGACAGTACTCTCTGTGCTACACGGTGTCCCGGCCACAGCCGATGATGTAATGTGTGTATCCGTAATGCCCACGACCTAGTGCCCATTCGTACAAGCACAGCCCTACACATACAGGGTTTGCACACATAAATCGACTCATTTCGATTGTGCATTATATGTAGTGAGCGTGCCCGTTTTCAAGCGCCCACAATCACTACAAACTACATGTCACACGGTTTCTATGAAACGAAACCAATGCACGGTCAGTCAGTTCTAATAGACAGTACTTCCCAGTGCTATAAATGTACCCGCGTTCACGCACCCACATTTATTCTCAAACATGCCGAGCCGTACGGGGCTCGCACCGCGCGCTCTCTCTTTCACCTGAGAGAGCTGAGAGCGCGCGCGGGCTGCCCGCTCGATTAAGCGCGCCCCCGCATCACGCTGCAATGGCGCCCATGTTACAGCACACGACTGCTCTCGTGTCGCCGCCATTTCGCGACCAGAGCCCGGTTTTTCAACCCGTGCAAGCACAGCCCTGAACAACGCAGGGTCTGCACACATAAAATCGGCTCATGCCGATTGTGTTTTACATGTAGTGAGCGTGACCCACTGCCAAGTGCCCACAACCACTACACACTGCGCGTTCCGCGGTTTTCTGTAAAAACGAAACTAACGAACGGTCAGTCAGTACACAAAAACAGTGTTCCCGGTGTTATAAATGTGCCCGCCACCAAGCGCCCACGTTTATTCACAAACATCACGAGCCCTACGGGACTCATCCCGCGCGCTCTCTCTCGACACAGAGAGCTGAGCGCGCGCGGGATGCATACTGTGTTAAACATGCCCCCCGCCTCACACGCCACGGCGTCCATGTCACAGCACACGGTTGCTCTCGTGTCGCCGCCATTTCGCGACCAGGGCCCAGATTACATTCAACCCCTAGTCACACGTGCAGATGCATGGGAATGACTTCCCGGGGTCTCAGAATGGGTGCTAGAGACTATAAAAAGAGGCTATTCGCTACAGTTTCATCGACGCCCTCCCCGTTTCACGGAGAAAGTCGAAACTACGGTGAAAACAGAAGTAGCACATCTACTTCGAGCCGAAATAGCGAAGCTATTGAGCAAAGGGGCCATAGAGCCTTTATCTCAAGCTCAGAGCGAAGGGGGTCTGTACAGCAGATATTTTCTGGAACCGAAAAAGACGGGGGTCTCAGACCCATTTTAGATCTCAGGCATCTGAACAAAGCGCTGACAAAGCGAAAGTTCAGAATGCTCACGACCAGAGCTTTCCTCGCGCAGATTCGCCGAGGAGACTGGTTTATGGCAATAGATCTGAAAGACGCGTATTTTCATACAAATTGCGTCACGTCACAGGCGATTTTTGAGATTCGCCTTCGGGGGCCAGGCATATCAGTACACAGTCCTGCCATTCGGCCTGTCTCTAGCACCTCGTACATTTACAGTGTGCATGGACGCGGCGCTGGCACCTCTGAGACTCCGCGGCATTCGAATTCTGAATTATTTGGACGATTGGCTGATTCTAGCTCAATCACCTTCAGAACGCATCCGCCACAAGACCCTAATTCTCGATCACCTCGAGTGCTTAGGTCTGAGAGTCAATTGGGAGAAAAGTTCACTGTTTCCCAGTCAAAGGATCTCCTTTTTAGGACTGGATCTGAACTCACTGTCTATGACAGCACAGCTGTCATCACAGCGCAGGCAAAATACCCTGCAAATGGCGAAATCCTTCCTCAGCGGCCACATAGTGCCACTCAGGAGATTTCAGAAAATGCTGGGCCTCATGGCCTCAGCCTCAACAGTGCTGCAGTTGGGCCTGCTGCGCATGCGCCCACTACAGTTCTGGTTGAGAGCGCGCGTACCGCGCCGAGCATGGTTACACGGTCGTTATCGCCTCAAGGTCACTCAGGAATGCATTTCAGCCCTGACACCATGGAGAGCGTCAGACTGGTACCGGTCAGGTGTAAGCCTGGGGACTTCCTCGAGCCTGAAGGTGGTGTCCACGGACGCGTCCACCTCAGGCTGGGGAGCACTGCTCGACGGCAGTCCGCTCTTTGGCCAGTGGTCAGAGCGAGCCGAACTACCGCACATAAACTGCCTGGAAATGATGGCAGTGGACTTTGCGCTGAGGCGCTTCTGTCCCCGGATAAAAGGACACCACGTCCTGGTCCGCTCGGACAACATGTCGGTAGTAGCCTACATAAACCGCCAGGGTGGCGTGAGATCCCGGAACCTATTCAGGTTAGCGGAACGCATACTGGTGTGGGCCCAGCACAACCTGCGCTCGTTAAGAGCAATGCACGTGCCAGGCCACTTGAACGTAGGCCCGGACAGACTCTCACGGAACAACGTTCCTACGGGAGAGTGGTCCCTACACACACAGACAGTGCGTCTGCTGTGGAAAACGTTCGGCAGAGCGGAAATAGACCTGTTTGCAAACCAGGAAAACGCTCATTGCCCAGAATTCTTTTCGAAGAGCGCGAACGCGCTGGCCAGAGTCTGGCCCCGCCGCCCGCTCTATGCTTTTCCTCCTGTCTCACTCCTGCCTCAAGTGCTGGAGCGTATCAAGGAGAGCGGATGCTCAGTACTGCTAGTTGCTCCATTCTGGACGAATCAGACCTGGTTCCCAGCTTTGATGCGACTGAAAAGTACTGCCCCGTGGCCGATTCCAGTGAGGAGAGACCTCCTCTCACAGGCCAAGGGCTCGATTCTGCATCCTCACCCCGAGCTTTGGTCCCTACACGTATGGGCCATAATCGGGTACCCGCTAACCTCCCAAGAGGAGTGTTAGACACGATCGAACAAGCTAGGGCTCCGTCTACTAGACGGCTCTACGCTTCCAAATGGTCGGTGTTCTCTGGATGGTGTTCAGATCAAGGTCTGTCACCACTTCAGTGTGGAGAACCGGAGATTCTCTCCTTCTTGCAAGAGCTATTGGATAAGGGAAGAACCCCATCCACGCTCAAAGTCTATGTGGCTGCCATATCAGCGTTCGTTAATCCAACGCTTGGCCGTTCACTAGGCAGGAACGACCTGGTGGTCCGCTTCCTGAGAGGCGCCAGGAGGTTAAACCCTCCAAGGCCTCCTTCAGTCCCCGTTTGGGACCTTTCTACAGTGTTGAACGCTATGAAAGGGGCCCCTTTCGCGCCTATTCACTCAGTTGACATGAAACACCTGTCTCTCAAGACCGTGTTTCTTTTGGCTCTCGCTTCAGTGAAGCGTGTGGGAGACTTGCAAGCGCTCTCAGTGAGAGCTTCTTGTATGGAGTTCGGGCCAAACGACTCTATAGTCGTATTGAAACCGAAGCATGGGTACGTGCCTAAGTCCCTCAACACACCGTTCAGGGCTCAGGTCATCTCCCTGTCGGCCATGCCGGCCTCAGAGGACGGAAATAGCTCCCTTTGCCCGGTCAGGGCATTAAGAGCTTACGTGTCCCGCTCCGCTGTTTTTCGACAGACGGAGCAGCTCTTTGTTTCGTTCAGCGGGCACTCCAAGGGACGAGCCGCAACGAAACAGAGTCTATCTCGATGGGTAGTGGACGCCATTGCGCTAGCCTACGCATCTAGAGGCTTGGAATGCCCTTTGGGCATCAGAGCACATTCCACGAGAGGCATGGCCTCTTCATGGGCTTGGTATAGCGGAATCTCGTTACATGATATCTGTATGGCGGCAGGCTGGGCCTCCCCGTCTACATTTATTAGGTTCCTAGAGGTTCCTGCGTTGCAGGCTAAACTGCTCTCGGTCTAGAAGACTATGTATAAGTGTTCCTGCCCCGCGCTGCGGCCCAGGTCACTTCAATGGTAATATGTACAAGTGCTCCTGCCCCGCGCTGCGGCCCAGGTCACTTCAATGCCTAATATGTATAAGTGTTCCTGCCCCGCGCTGCGGCCCAGGTCACTTCAATGTTTAAGCATCACTCACTGACAATGTGTCCCATGAGCATGCTATTACCCTTCATATATATCTATATTTACATATATATGCTATTATGCCTTAAGAGGCACTACTATAGGGATGATGCTATTTTAGCCGCTCTCCCTATACTTCTTGGGGTAGGCGCTTGTATACCAGGGCGCGCGCGCCCTTAGGTGTCTGTGTCGATCCAAGAACACGCACGGCGGTTTGCATAGGGTTCCCGTAGCGTTCTTCGACGCAGTACGAGAGAACTCTACGTAAGAGAACGTACTCGGTTACTAACGTAACCTCGGTTCTCTCTAGGAGAGGGAACGAGTACTGCGTCTCATGCCGTGCGTGTCCACGCTGCGTCGCTTCATTGACGAAAATTGGCGTGTTAGACAGCTATGCTCGTATTTATAGGCCTAGGCCACGCCTGTTTGGGCGGGAGGTGACGCAGAAGGGCGCGAAGCGTCCTCATTGGTCAGCGTCCTGGCCTCGCATAGGCTGTGCTTTTCTGGCAGAGCTGCCAATGGGTGAGCTGTATTGCTCCGCCTAGGTTGTATGCTTCAGAAAAGCGTTTTACAATATTACAAAATTAAGGATTAATTTTTGGCTTCAATCTCGACAAAGAAATATCTTTCCCGTAGCGTTCTTCGACGCAGTACTCGTTCCCTCTCCTAGAGAGAACCGAGGTTACGTTAGTAACCGAGTACGTTTTCTGGATTTTTGTTTTATCTCTCACAGTTGAAGTGTTCCTATGATAAAAATTACAGCCCTCTACATGCTTTGTAGGAAAACCTGCAAAATCGGCAGTCTATCAAATACTTTTTCTCCCCACTAAAATCAAGATATTTTACTGAATTAACGAGGTAGCCTAATTTCCAAACTTGCTTGCAACAAGCTTGACATGGAAAATGTCATGACAAATCACTGGAAGCAATAGCAGGTGAACAAGTGTTTATTTAGGACTTGAAACTCAACAGCCAGAATAATACTCAAAGTCAGTGAGGAAGATCCTTCTCAGGGTATATAAGCGAAACGCTTCTCAGTCCACGAGGCTGGCGGAATCCACGGGGGAATGACGGTCAGGCTAGTCACACAGGGACTTCGATGGTCTGGTGCTCGGTGCTCGGTGCTCGTGTGCGGTGAAACGGCAGGACACATCCACAATGACCAAGACAACCCGGAAGACAACACGAACACCACGGAGACTGCAAGTAACGGATGGACACTGGAATGGAGAGATGAATGAGTATATGTAGGGAGTGGTAATGAGAAACAGCTGAGGACGGGAACGAGATAATTGCAGACAGCTGGAGCACTGAACAAGCGCGTGAGCGGGACAACGCCCACTCACGCAGACTCACAGACATGTAAACAAACAGTGACACGCGACACAGAGGAAACAATGATTTATCAATCGTGACAGTACCCCCTCTCCTAGGAATGCCTCACGGCATTCCCAGAACTCCTTACCTGTCGATTGTAATCATCGATAAGGGAGTGATCCAGGATGTCACGAGCAGGAACCCAACTCCTCTCCTCCGGACCGTAACCTTCCCAATCCACCAAGTACTGAAATCCGCGTCCCCTCCGCCTAGAATCCAGGATGCGATGAACCGAATAGGATGGTTCCCCGTCTACGAGTCGCGGCGGTGGGGGAACCGGGACAGGCGGATTAATACGTGAAAAAAAACACAGGCTTAACTTTAGAAACGTGGAAGACGGGGTGAATTCTCCTGTACGCCGGAGGAAGATTGAGGCGGACTGCCACCGGACTAACGATCTTGGTGACAGAAAACGGGCCAATGAATTTAGGAGCTAACTTATTCGACACGGAACGGAGAGGAATGTTTTTGGTAGAAAGCCACACTTTGGAACCGACGACGTATACGGGAGGCCTTGACCGGTGGCGATCGGCCTTGGCCTTGGTGCGCTCCCGCACTTGGAGGAGTGTCTCTCGGGCCCTCGTCCAAGTACGGTGACACCTCTGGATGAAGGCGGGGGCGGAGGAGACCGCAACTTCGGATTCAGCACTAGGAAAAACAGGTGGTTGGTACCCTACACTACACTCAAATGGCGATAGGCCCGTGGATGACACTGGCAACGTATTGTGGGCGTACTCCACCGTAGCAAGTTGTTGACTCCAGGATGAGGGATTCCTGGAGACCAAACATCGTAACGTTCTCTCCAAATCTTGGTTGGCTCTCTCAGTTTGTCCATTGCTCTGGGGATGGAACCCAGAGGACAGACTGACCGTCGCCCCCAGCAAACTACAAAACTCTCGCCAAAATCTGGACACAAACTGGGGTCCCCTGTCAGAAACCACGTCTGTCGGGAGGCCATGTAACCGAAAGACGTGGTTAACGACTGCCACCGCTGTCTCCTTGGCTGAAGGTAATTTGGGCAAGGGAATAAAGTGGGCTGCCTTCGAGAATCGGTCCACCACGGTCAAAACTACCGTGTTACCCTGGGAGGGTGGGAGGGCGGTGATAAAATCTAGAGCGATGTGGGACCAGGGTCTCGAAGGCACCGACAGCGGTTGAAGTAACCCCGCTGGGGGTCGATTGGACGACTTACCAATAGCACAACTAGAGCAAGCCAAAACAAAATTGTGAACGTCACGAGCCATCAGAGGCCACCAGAATCGCTGCTTAACAAGAAATATGGTACGACTCACCCCTGGATGGCACGCTAGACTGGAACAATGACCCCACCGAATAACGTCTGATCGTAATCCCTCCGGCACAAATAAGCGGTTAGGTGGACACCGGATCGGAGGCGTTACCCCTTCTAAGGCCTTCTTGACCTTCGATTCGACCTCCCAAGTGAGCGCAGAGATAATTAGGGTCTCCGGAAAAATGCGCTCGGGAGTAGATTCGTGTTCGGGACGATCAAAAATACGCGACAAAGAATCGGGTTTGATGTTCTTGGAACCCGGACGATAGGAAAGAGTAAAATCGAAACGGCCGAAAAAAAGTGCCCACCGAGCCTGCCTGGAGTTCAATCTCTTGGCGGTTCTAATGTACTCCAAATTCTTGTGGTCAGTCCAGACTATAAAGGGTACCCCTGAACCCTCCAACCAGTGACGCCATTCCTCCAATGCTAGCTTGACTGCCAACAACTCCCGGTTACCAATGTCATAATTTCGTTCAGCAGGAGATAATCGATGTGACAAAAACGCGCAGGGATGCATTCTGTCGTCTGAAGGAGAGCGTTGTGAAAGCACTGCACCTACCCCCACCTCTGACGCATCGACCTCTACCACAAACTGACGTGAAGCATCAGGGGCAATTAGGATGGGAGCTGAAACAAAGCGGCTCTTGAGTTTGGCAAACGCAACCCCAGCTGCGTCTGACCACCTGAACGCAGTTTTGGGAGAGGTCAAGGCCGTCAGAGGTGCGGCTAGTTGGCTGAAATTGCGAATAAAACGCCGATAGAAGTTGGCGAATCCCAAAAACCGCTGCAGGGCCTTGCGGGAATCTGGGATTGGCCACTCTACCACAGCCTTAACCTTGTCAGGATCCATCAACATACCTTCAGCCGACACAATGTGTCCCAGAAAAGGGACCGACTGTGCATGAAAAACGCATTTCTCCGCCTTGACAAAAAGCCCATTCTCTAACAACCTTTGAAGCACTAGTCGTACATGTTGCACGTGTTCCTGGAGAGACGAAGAAAAAATCAATATGTCATCCAGGTAAACATATATGAATTGATCGATCATGTCTCGCAACACATCATTGACTAGTGCCTGGAAGACTGCGGGACTATTGGAAAGCCCAAAAGGCATAACCAAATATTCAAAATGCCCCCTAGGGGTGTTAAAAGCAGTCTTCCATTCATCCCCCTCCCTGATGCGGACCAAATGATAAGCATTACGCAAGTCCAGTTTTGTGAAGAGTGAGGCTCCCTGCAACCTCTCGAAGGCTGAAGACATCAACGGCAAAGGATAAGTATTCTTTACCGTGATGTTATTCAACCCTCGGTAATCAATGCAAGGTCGCAGAGATCCGTCTTTCTTCCCCACAAAAAAGAACCCCGCCCCCGCTGGAGAAGAAGAAGGGCGGATGAACCCGGTTGCCAGAGAATCAGAAATATATTTCTCCATGGCCTCCCTCTCCGGAACTGAGAGTGAATAGATCTTGCCCTTAGGCGGAGACTTACCTGGCAAAATATCTATTGCACAGTCATAGGGACGATGCGGAGGAAGAGAAGCAGCCCTAGACTTACTGAACACTTCACTCAGGTCCCGGTACTCCTCGGGCACGTTTGATAAATCCACGGCTTCCTCCTGAAACACAGGGACAGAAACAACAGAACAGGCAGACACTAGACACGACTTATGACACTCAGTGCTCCAAGCTGAGATGGTTCTGCCCTTCCAATCGATACGGGGGTTGTGCAAGCTGAGCCAGGGGTGACCTAAAACTATGGGGGTGATTTGTGAGTCCGTAATGTAAAATGAAATGGTTTCGGCATGATTTCCTGATGTGATGAGTGTAAGTCCTTCGGTAGCTTGAGAGATGGTAGGTAGATTTTGTCCGTTGAGCGCATTGACAGTAATTCTCTGGGGAAGTGTTCGGAGGGGAATCTGTAACTGAAGTGCAAACCGGTGATCCATGAAATTACCTTCGGCTCCAGAGTCTATGAGTGCGCTGCAGTGGTGATCCTGGGTTGACCATCTCAGTCTTACCGGGAGGATGGTGGAAGTGGATGAGGTCTTGCCTGCGGAGATCCCACCCGATAGTAGCCTCATACTTACTATCGGGCTGGGCCTTTTACCGGACAACTATGAGCAAAGTGTCCAGCGCCACCACAGTACAGACAAAGGCCCTGGGATCTCCGCCTCTCTCTCTCCTCCCGGGAAAGCCGAGCTCGCCCTACCTGCATGGGCTCGGGATCGTGGGGACCGAACGCGTCCAGACCAGTGAACCGCTGACTCTCCATCCCGCCGCGAACCGAGTTGGGTGACGTCCTCTGACCAATCCGAGACAGTCGGGCGTCCACCCTCAAGGCCAGATCCATGAGTTCATTGAGAGAGGATGGGAGGTCCAGGGCGTAGATTTCTCTCTGGACACGTTCGGCCAGCCCATGCAGGAAATGGTCCCACTGCGCCTCCTCGTTCCAGCGACACTCGGCCGCCAGGGTCTTAAACTCGATCGAATAATCCGACACGGGACGATCTCCTTGGCGTAGATCCGTCAAGACCCTGGCAGCCTCCCTCCCCGCGACGGCTCGATCGAAGACGCGCCTCATCTCCGCCGCGAGTGCCTGGAACGAGGAGCAGCACTGGTCGTGATTCTCCCACACTGCAGTTCCCCAAAGTGCCGCTCTCCCAGTCAGCAGCGTAAGCACGAATGCCACCTTCGCCTCCTCTCTCTCAAAAGTTCTGGGCTGTAATGAGAAATGCATACTGCAACGTGTTAGAAATGAACGACACAGATTTGGCTCACCGGAGTACAGCTCAGGAGTGGGCAATCGAGGCTCAGACTGAGAGAGAGGCACCGCTGGTGTAAGGGGAACTGCAGGTGCCTCTGGGGGTGCTGGCGCAGTGGGAGGTTGCAGCTGATAGAATCGCTGGGTGAGCTCGGACACCTGTGTGACAAGAGCCTGAATAGCGCGTCCCGTCTCCCCCTGATTGCGATCCTGTGCATCCATCCGGCCGACGCACACACGAATAAACTCTTCTAATGACGCAGATGAATCACCCGCTGCTCCCGTTTCTTGGTCCATCCGTTCTGTCATGACAAATCACTGGAAGCAATAGCAGGTGAACAAGTGTTTATTTAGGACTTGAAACTCAACAGCCAGAATAATACTCAAAGTCAGTGAGGAAGATCCTTCTCAGGGTATATAAGCGAAACGCTTCTCAGTCCACGAGGCTGGCGGAATCCACGGGGGAATGACGGTCAGGCTAGTCACACAGGGACTTCGATGGTCTGGTGCTCGGTGCTCGGTGCTCGGTGCTCGGTGCTCGGTGCTCGTGTGCGGTGAAACGGCAGGACACATCCACAATGACCAAGACAACCCGGAAGACAACACGAACACCACGGAGACTGCAAGTAACGGATGGACACTGGAATGGAGAGATGAATGAGTATATGTAGGGAGTGGTAATGAGAAACAGCTGAGGACGGGAACGAGATAATTGCAGACAGCTGGAGCACTGAACAAGCGCGTGAGCGGGACAACGCCCACTCACGCAGACTCACAGACATGTAAACAAACAGTGACACGCGACACAGAGGAAACAATGATTTATCAATCGTGACAGAAAAGTAATGCAAATTCATTCAATATTATAACTCCATGGGTATTTTTTTTATGAATATACATTTTTCTAGTTATGCCAATAATATATATTAAAAAAAAAATCTTTATCCTTAATCAGTAAACTGGAAAAGTCATGTGGCCTTCAAATGTTGTTGTGTACAATGTATGATTTCACTGTCAACCACAAATATTTTATCCAGTCACTAACAACTGGAAAAGTCATAGGGCCTTCAAATATTGTTGTGGACAATGGAAAGCCTTGGAATCAAAAGGTTGAGAACAATAGTTTCAGACTGTTATGATATTTTCAGTTTTGATATATGTGGCTAAGTATAGTTGTAAACATCATCCTGCCCTGAAACAGCATGTGAAAACAAGCTATTTTTGGCTAAATCTTTGAATGTCATACAAATACAATACAAAATTGATCTTTCTTGAGAGTATAATTTTTGTCCTTTGTTTTCCATTACTGTTCTAATATACATTTTTGTGTCTCCCTCTATCTCTTTGTCTCAATTTCCTAGTTCCCATTTCCCCTAAATATCTGTTTCTTCACCGCCGTGCAGTCCTGCAGTGCATTTTTTTCCGCTCATCTGCCTCTCGTCTCTCTTGTATGTTCAGTTTCTGAGCCCATCACTCCTGCAGCTCCACCATTATGGAGCGCTCAGACACTGATGAAAGAACCCCGTGAGTCAGCAACCGTGGGATCAGAAGAATTCACCTGCACCGCACACACACACAGTAATCTTGAGAGAGAAAAGCAGTTCTTTCATTCTCATTGTCTGACTATGTTATACTTTGCACCCCGACTAGGGTTTGGAATCGAAGTTCGTCTCGAAAACCGGTTCCATTTTCGTAAAGAATACTGTAATCAAATCATTTGCATGAGATTCAGTTTTGTTAACGTTTATATTTCCCCCCTGCAGATGGAACACTGCACTACATTACAACCAGCATCAAACCAATCGAACTAACCAATCTCAAAAGTCAAACCACCATTTACAATAGTTATAAAAGCTATCCAGTCTATTTTGTTTATTTCTTGTTGCAGGTTGTCTCCACAGTAACCATAGCTGACTTCTTCGCATCTCTTCCATTTCATCCACAGCAGACCGATGTAAGAATTGATAGGTGCATACGTTTTGTAGTACTACAACCAAAGTGGTACAAACTTTTTTTTTTTTTTACTGAATAGTTGACCCACAAATTAAAATAATCATTTGCACCATCATGTTGTTCCAAACCCGTATGATTTCTTCCACAAAACAGAAAATATATTTTTTCATGCAATTTAATGAACAGGTCTAAAGCTTTTAAGCTTAAAAAAGAACACAAAAGCACCATAAATTTGAAATTGAAAATGCAACATATATCAAGTCTACTGAAGCTTTGTCAGTGGAAGATAGCTTTGTGCGATAAACAAAATAAAATTGAAGTTTGCAGAAAATCTTTGAGTTGCATCTTCTCAATGAATCGGTTGATACAGTTCACAAAAACCGAATGATTAATTCGTTCACAAATCTGATGGATATGGTTCTTGAGAATAACTTACTGAAACAGCGATCTCATTGCAGAGGTTAACAGCTCATTGGACGGGAAGATTATCAGTGAATAGATCCTTAAATTCCAATGTGTTCTTTAAACAAATCTTTCACATGGCTTCAGAAGACTTGGAATAAAGCACACAAGCCATATAGACATTTTTTTATGATACTTTTATGGTTCTTTGGCATCTTTTTTTTAAGCTTGTAAGTTATACAGGTTTGAGTGCATCAAGGTGCATAAATAATGACCGCATTTTCATTTTTGGGTGACATAATCATTTAAATGTAAACAGAAATTTGCAGGGACTAGAGAACGTGGGTGGAATTGGGTTCGGACCATCTACCATATGACATGGTAGATAAGAAGATTATGTACTTTAGTGTTTTCAGTCTATGTTTTAGTCCATTTGATTTTAATTCATTTTTTGAGCAGTTTGATCACGCTCTAGTCATCAAAGCGCAATTGTACAGACAGAATATTTATGTGAATCACACAGAAGAACAGACAGTCTGCCGTTGCTTGATCAGGTGCACATTGGGGGCAGTAACTTTCATTTCTCAGTAATCTCATTTCTGCCTCTCTCGTATAAATGCAAATATGTTTTTATCAAATTTGGCTCGATCTATAGAGTTTGTATCCATGTACATACTGCACCCACTGTAGGCGGGAGAAAAAAAATCATTTCACCTATGCATTGTGATTGTTTCACAAACAATTCTGGATCAATCAACAAAAGCTCACAATCTGAATTGTGTAATGCATCAAGAATAGTTTGGGATTTGGAATAGAGTTTAAATTAAGTTTGAATGAAATCATTAGATGTACCCACAATGCATTTTTTAAAACTTCCTAAAACACATTTTTTATTTCTAGAACACAAATACCTTTAGTGCAGTGATTATGCTTTTCATCTTCCTTCCTCTTGTCTGCAGCCTTTCTGTTCTCAATCTTCTTTTCTGCTCTTTTTGATTCTCTCTGAGATGAATGGATTCCCCCCTCCTCACAAATTGACTTCTGAAGTTTCACCGCAATCCGTCCCCCCGTTTTCCCAAAGATGCATATCCTAAATCCTCCTAGTATACACTGATATATTTTAGATGACATTCTGCTCACTAAATTAATATGAGTTGAAAAGAAGATGATTAATGTCACTTTCCTTATTATTCACATTAGCACTATCATTCCGGTGGCTGTCATAATACAGTAGTTGTTATTGTCCTCATATTTATGAGACGGAAATCACTCTTCATCATGATAAAATGATGTGTCAGTTTAATGTCTGCAGACAGAGCATTGCAAATGGTTTCTTAACAGTCTTCAGGAAAACAAAGAGGTATTTACATGAGATATTATTTATGTGAGCCTGAGATAATCATTAGTATACTTATTTCTCATGTTTTTCTTGCTCAACTTTACAGTACTTCTCTTTTCTGACACTTTGTCCTTACTTTGCATTCATACTACATTCACCACGTTGTCATTATCATGTGACCTACCAGTGTCAGTTACATTGCTTCACTACCATTCATAAGTCCTCTCCTGTGGCCTTATGGGATAGTAAAGTGTCCATCAAATACACACTTCTGAATCTCGTTCGAAGTAGTAGCTCATCCGGGTAATGTTTGCCTACTCTTTTATACTGTGAATTTGAACATAACTATTTATTTGTGTGCGTGCATGTGTGTGTGTGTGTGTGTGTGTTTATATAGTATGTAAATAAATTAATACTTTACTAATTAATATGTTACAAAATATTTGGTAACACTTTATTTTATGGTGTTCGTGATACAGAGTAACTAATTACTTAGACGTTGTAATAACATGTAATACAATGTAATTAACATGTAGGCTAATTAAGTTAAGGAACAGCCTGTACTTACAGATTGTAATTATGCACATGTAATAGGCAGCTACTGTTACACATATGTAAGATGGCATCTATTGTATTCGTTAGTTTTGCTTATTAATATTAGTATTCTTTATTATTAAAGGGGTCATGACATGTTTTTTTAAATTTTATTATTATGTTCCCTTAGGTGCAATTATAGTATTACTATAGTTTTTTTTTTACTAAAAAACTTTTAAAATGTAGTGATTTATGACCTTTTCCCACTCTGTTTCTCATCCTCTGATTCAAACAGTCTGTTTTGGGGGTGTTTCCCCTTTAAGAGTTCAGTGTTAACGCCCACTGTTATGATTGGCTAACGTCAGTGCCTATGCATCAATTATTAACGCCCCCAGCCAGAACATTTGCGGATTCGGCGTATTTAAAAAGTAGTTTAAAGTTTTAAATACATTACTTACAGTTTGCGTCGTCGTTGTTGAGCCCAGAATAGTCGGCACGGACTTATCTTTGAGCAACAGTTTTCTGGCAAAGGCAGCATCATTTTGGGATTTGTTCTCAAAACAGTCATCCTTCAAATAGAACAAACGCTTAAATTAACACTGCCGTGACTGAGACGTCCGCAAAAAATAAAGTGCATTCATTTTTCCCTGACGACTGGATCTTTCACAACGTATTCAAAGATGTTGTTTGTCCACAGCCAGGAACAGCACATCTGCGTGGCATCGTAATTTCCCTGTACACAGTCACAGAGTCAGACCCACTCGCTGTCCATCGACTGAACACTTGTGAGGCGCGCAGCGCGCGGGCGCGACTATGATACGAAATGAGCGTAGTTGCCTTGCGCTTAAAGCGTAGTTGTCTTGTGCTGGAGGCGGTCTATATGAAAACGCTGGTACGTCACTTCGTACCGTGACGTCACTTCTTACCATGGATCCAGAACAAGCTGTATTTAGAGCTTGATTAAATAAATGATTTGTTTATAATGGGGAGGAAGGCTTAAGCTATGAAACTTGCAGGACGTTTTAATGGTACAAAGACCTCTTATATACCAAAAGATCAAGGCAAATTTGGTTTCTCATGTCATGACCCCTTTAATATTATTATTCTGTATGGCAGCCAATATAACTGCATGCAAGGAAGTTATGAAACTTGGGACACAGATAGAGGGTAGTCTCAGCATTAAACACAGTCAATTTGGTGTCTCTAACTTCTAACTGTCCAAAATTATACTCATGTTTATGCTAATGATTTTTAAATTTCGGCATTTGGAATTGGAAAACAAAACAAAAACATTTTACAAACTCAACCAAACTGGCTTGCTTGGATCATCTTCAGGCCATGCATGCTGGCAAAAAGTTATTAAAAGCTCTTTATTATTATTTCAATTTGGCAATGGTATAGCATTTCTTTTTTGCCAGTTTTAATTTCTTAAAAGTACTAAAAGAATTGTTAATGGTACCATTAAAGGACTGGCATTATTTAATTCTATAAAATTCCCGTCCCTACATAGATTGATGGTAAGTAGATAGACAGACGATCACTCTCACAGTTACAAATACTCCGAGCGTTCAAAAGCTGACCAAAGGAGGGCTGGAAAACTCACTTTATAAACTCTAAATTTGCAAGTTCCATTACAGACATCCCATATGGATGGAAAATTTGCCTTTATATCCCCCAGACTTTAATCTTCTGTTTAAAGCAACGTAATGCCATGTCTGTCTCCAGAATCCTTCGTCTTTCTTTCATGTTATTATGGCTGTGTGTAACGGGCGGATGAGTGCCAGAGGTTGAAGGATAGAGACAGAGGGCGCAACAGAACCGGAACAGGTCCCTTTTTCGCCAGTCGACTGATCCCAATTAATATGTAAAAGGCATTTCCCAGTTTGAATACAGATATTCCACAAATCAAAGGCTTTCTTCTCTTTCGGAATGTTAATGTGGGATGTGCGTGTGAGAGAACAAAGGTGACAGAATTACCGTTATTGAACTTATCCACTCTGTGTCAAGCCAGACGTTTTTTCCCCCCCTACGTTTTAAAGGGTAAATGAATACGACAGTTCTGTAGCCATTAGAGAATGGGGGAAAAGAGGCCGAATAGATTTATGTTCGTAAGGCTGAATACACACTATTCAAATTTGTCAGCGTTAATTAGGTGCAGAGACCTGTGCCTTGTGTGTTTTTTGAGTCCTTGTGTGCTAACTTGATTCCAATTTACTTTTGATGCTTTAATTAGATAGATTTGTAGTCCATTTAAATATACAGATCATGCTAGAAGCGTTCTCATTTGTAATTCATTTCTCACAACTCCTCGCTGCCAAAAGTAGCCTACTTCTGCTATTGTCGCAAATGTCTTTCAAATGAAACCAGGGTTCTGCAAACTTAAGCCCTATTCGGACAGGATTCGTTTTACTAGTGTAAGACATCTGTCACAGTGTGCAGAAGTCACTTAATAGCTACAGACCTTCAAACTTCGTGTGGCCTTCAGAATAGCTCAAGAACAGTGCGTAGAGAGTTTCATGGAATGGGTTGCCATGGCCAAGCTGCTGCATCCAAGCCTTACATCACCAAGTGCAATGCAAAGCGTCAGATGCAGTGGTGTAAAGCATGCCGCCACTGGACTCTAGAGCAGTGGAGACGTGTTATCTGGAGTGACCAATCACGCTTCTCTGTCTGGCAATCCGATGGACGAGTCTGGGTTTGACGGTTGCCATGAGAACGCTACTTGCCTGACTGCATTGTGCCAAATGTAAAGTTTGGTGGAGGGGGGATTAATGCTTCAGCATACCAAGACATTTTGGACAACTTCATCCTCCCAACTTTGTAGAAACAGTTTGGGGATGCCTCCTTCCTGTTCCAACATGACTACGCACCAGTGCACAAACCAAGGTCCATAAAGACATGGATGAGCGAGTTTGGTGTGGAGGAACTTGACTGGCCTGCACAGGGTCCTGACCTCAACCCGATAGAACACCTTTGGGATGAATTAGAGCGGAGACTTTGAGCCAAGCCTTCTCGTCCAACATCAGTTCCTGAACTAACAAATGCGCTTCTAGAACCAGGTTGCTGCTGGAAGAGGTGTTAGTGAGGTCAGCAGGGGGCGCTCACCCTGTGGTCTGTGTGGGTCATAATACCCCAGTATAGTAACGGGGACACTATACTGTCAAAGAGCACCGTCTATCGGATGAGACGTAAAACCAAGGTTCTGAATCTCTGTGGTCATTCAAAATCCCATGGCCCTTATCGTAAAGAGTAGGGGTGTAACCCCGGTGTCCTGGCCACATTCCACCCATTGGCCCTTACCAATCATGGCCTCCTAATAATCCCCATCCACTGAATTGGCTCTATCACTCTCTCTCCACCTATAGCTGGTGTGTGGTGGGTGCACTGACGCTGTTGTACTGTGGCTGCCGTCGTATCATTTCAGTGGATGCTACACACTGGTGATGGTTGAGGAGAGACCCCGACATGATTGTAAAGAGCTTTGGGTGTACAGCAGTACATATGGAAGCGCTATATAAATGCCTCGTTCTATTCTATTCTAGAAGAATGGTCAAAAATTCCCATAAACACACTCCTAAACCTTGTAGAAAGTTTTCCCAGATGAGTTGAAGCGGTTATAGCTCCAAAGGGTGGGCCAACTCCATATTAAATCCTACGGATTAGGAATGGGATGTCATTAAAGTTCATGTGCATGTAAAGGCAGACGTCCCAAAACATTTGGCATTATATAGTGTACTGTATATAAAACAGTTGTTCGCATTTCTGTTATTTCCTCTTCATTTTATTATGAATTAATTTCTAATCTTTATATCATGTTTTTTTTTTTTTTATTATACATAACTTTGCTTGTCGGAATGTGAAATGTGAAACATTGACTTAACATGTAGTTGTTTGGTTGGCCTGTTACTGTAATCCACTGTTCATGCATTATTTTGCTCCAAAATCAGAATGTTACTTTTTTATCCAATGGAAGTTCATTTTCAGTGTTGCCACTAGGGGCTGAATATCTTGCGAAGCAGGTTAGTTAAAGTTAGTTTAATTGTCTACATTATTCATCTTAATAACAATGCATAAACAATCTGTTATTTACTCCCCTTCATGTGGTTCCAAATTTGTATGAATCTGTGGAACATGAATGAAGATATTTTCACGAATATGCTGTCTAGTGTTGTTTGGACCCCATGGTTCTTACACATATCTTCAGTCATGCAAGTTTGGAATGACATGAGGGTGAGTAAATTACATAATTAAACATTTTGGGTGTTCTATCCCATGACCATAGACTGGCAATTCTCTATCCAAGCATTTGTATTTGCATTTGTACATTTGTGTAGAGTATGTTTCAATTTATCAATTATGTTTCATTCAATTATGTCTTCACGTGCTGTCCCAGGGCATCTTATACTAAGCAATTTTGCCTCACCAGTATGATCATAATTTAGTCATAGAAAATAAGATGATGCTTTACAAAAGTAGCCCTCTGAAGAGCAGGTTGGAAAATCTACCTCCATTGGAAGCTCCATTGAGATGGGAAGAGGGGGGAATTAAATTAATAGACGACACTAGTTAAACTAGAGTAGCCCACAGCTCAGCGGGGGCCCAGCACCATTTTATTGCTACACTCTGCAAATGGTTCAATAAAAAGCAGGCCGGCCTCAGGGCTGTGTCAAATTAAAACATGGCTGCCATGCCATTAGCTTCAGGTAGGCCCAAGCCTTCCGATTGCCCAATCAGCAGAGCCTTTCGTAGTTTTATAGTGGAGAAAAGGTAAACATAAAAGTAAGTCGGCCATCAAACTCTTGGCCCCAGCCTCTGTGGACCATATAATAACTTTATAAAGCTTTGTTGGTTAACGGTGAACCCTCTCGTTCCTGTCAATGCACCCGCGATGATGAAAAACAACTTTAATCCACTTCAATTTATGCCCTCCCAGTTTGTCCAGCAGGCTCTAAGATTTACAGTGCCGTGTCTTTCCTCCATGTATGTTCAACGAAGAAATGGTGTGGAGCAATTTGATAAGTTACGACATCGTACATCACTTCCCCGCGACCTGTTAGCTTCTGTTTCTTTAGCCAAGAGGCACCAGGCCATGCAGAAACTGATATAATTTCTGCATGCATACAATGTAAGTGGGCGGAACTCCTTCTTGCCTTTTACGTCTGATTGATGGCATGAAACGACAAGTCAAACGCACAATTCCGGTTGCTCCTCCTCCACTTGAAAGCACGTGTAATAGTTGTCCTCAATTGATGCTTGCCATAAAGCATCTTTACGTGTTGTGCGGCCAGCATCCGGTAATAGCCTCAGAGTGGTGCTGTCATGTTCAGAGTGGTTTCTTCTTTAAATAGCAGAATTTAATTTACAGTGTAAACTGGGTTTGTGTGCACATTATTCATATTAGCTTTTTGAGTTCATATGCAAAGCCTCTCTGGTTTTATAGACTCGGTAGTGGCTGAACACATAATATATGCACAATTATGTAAGGTTTTGTTTATTATGCAGTCATGAACTGGTTCATAACTGCATATTAATGCTGTTTGTTGTGCCATTATTGAAATGGCATGTTGATTATGTGGAAACATGGTTGGTTACATGATATGAGATCACTTCCCTTTTGTGGGCAAGTTAGTTGAAGTGTAGTGTATAAGATGTTTGACTATAGCATAAAGTCTAATTTGTTTATTCTGGCCAATAACTGCTCAATTGGATATGGAAGAGATTGCTTGACTGATATGTAAAGCGACCAAACATAATTTGTTTTTTTTTTACATGCTAATTTGTACATGCTTTTACATTTCAGCACAGAAAACTATGTAAAAAATGATTGTGTATCAAATCAAGCATAACATCTGCTAGTGGGGGTAAGAAAAAATATTAGTTCAAATTGATTCTTTTTTAAGCGTAATCTCAATTTGTATACGTTTTTCAGAAAACAAGACTTATTATCTTGTTATTTTGTTTTTCAGGTAAATGTATATTGATTTAAGAATGTATTGTACTGGAAAGCAAGACACACTGAGTAAGAAAATAATTTTTTGAAGTGTTCTGCTAATGTATATGTTGTTTACTTGCTTATACTGTAAGTGCCTCAAACAAACCTCTAAACATAATTTGATGCCAGTAACCAGGCAAACTTGTGAGATAGGTTCATGGTTGCAAAAACAAAATTTGTCTCATATTGTATCATAGTGCTTACTGGATTGCTTGCCATTATTATTATTATTTTTGCATTTTTGCCTCATATGGTTTGTGAACAGACTGGACGGTCTGGGTGTGTCACTTTAAGGCTGAAACTTGTTAAAGCGCTTAGATCAAATAAAATTACTTACAGAAAAAAAGAAAGAAATAAATAACATGCCTTACAGTACCTTCCTTACCAATGCCTGTAAAATAGTAAGCATAAAAACAGGCCTTTTATGTTTTACCTCTCTGATGATGGTTTAATTTTTAGGAATGCACAGGCTGTAATTTAGACACTTTAGAAAATCTTGCATGCTTTTTTGTATCACTAAACTTGCTAATTTGCTTACACATAATTGGAGAGCTTAGGGAGGTACACTTTCTTTTTGAGAGTGCCATAATAGCAGTAGAACAACAAAATAATGTCATTGTTCAGTGTATGGGTGGATCATGATTATGTTTCTTCAGCAGAATATTCAGGAGGTGGTAGCACAGGATATGGAGATGTGGCCACTCTCCAAAGGAGGACTTTGAAATAATGGATCAATTTCCGCTTCTCTAATGACTGTGGTGGTAAGGATTTATTGAGTTTATGCAGGACCTTGAGTAACCCTATTAAAGAAAAAAAAAAAAAAAAAACTAAATAAACATATCCTCTATTGACAGACTTTGTTTGTTCCATCCAATAACGACTTCTCCTTCCTGAGCTGTCAAACCTCTCTCTGTTTGCAGTGTCTACTCTTTGTAGACTTTCTCGCTTTCTCTCCCTCTCGCTCTTTGAGGCATGGAGCAAAAAATCCAGGGACATCACCCTAGTGAGTAATGGTGGAAGTGGACATGTAACTGAAACAGCCATCACTAATAATCATTTTAATTTTGGCTCCAAACAAATCTAAAACTCGTTGTGCATTTACATGCATATATGCATGAATATATGCATAATGTGGAACAATTCTTTCCCTTTCATATGCTTGAACATCTTTGGTCATTGCATCATGTTTCACTGTTTTTCCTGCACTCCATGAACAGTTTAAGAATAAAAGATTGTCTCTTACAAGCTTGCAATTCCATTCATTACATTTTATCTATTGGTTTTTAAATGCAAGAACCAATCCAGTATGTACATCTCTCACTTTTTTTTTTGAGCCACTGCTCGCTTATTTGTCAAGTAACATTCTGTCCTCTGGCTCTTTCAGGCTGGCCTTAAGGCATTATTGTTGTTGAAAGCTGCCATCTGACAAAAATGGCAAGAACTTTATCACACATTAATAATATCCAAAAATCCACAATAATAATATATACCACCCTTCTCATTTTTTTTTTTTTTTTTTTTTTTTTTTACAATTTTGCCAGTTTTTCTAGTCTCGATTAGCCTGACAAGCCAGACCCACATCAAGATGTTGGGTCTGGGAACACACCATCGGCAGGGTTTAATCCGAGGGGCGGGATAAATGGTTGTCTTTTAAATTCCCTCTGCACGCAATATGATAGCGCTACAACCAACCAGAGCAACGAAGAAGGTGACGTAGTTAATAGATTAAACCTTTGCCGTATCCGGTCGGCAAAACTCCGAACACATCTTCCTTTTTAAGAATGACTTCAGTGGTGTTCTTTGTTCTTTTCTCAAAGAAAAGCATAACTCCAAGTCTGCAGAGTCGCGACCAAAGCTGATTCGAAAGACCGCTGTTTGCCAGCAGCAGCAGCCATACATTTTCAAGTAGCAGGGAATTCACGTGGAACCGTCGCAACTCTGCCGTCATTATTATGCCCGGACATCGACTCTATACACGATGTGATTAGCCTGATTAGAGTTTGGTTCTTACAGCTCGCAAGCCAATGGAGAGTTGCTAGACGTTACTGGCTGCAAAATAAAATTTGCTGCCACTAGGGTGGGTCTAGATTTCTAGGCTAAGTCTCAATGAGGTTTTGTCTTAGATTGCAATTTGAATGCCAAGACATATAATTGAAATAAATTGAAATAAATACATTTTTAACTGTATGACCACCCTGGGAATGCTTTGTTTGAAGGTTTAGAAAGTCTTAAAATGTGAAGGTTTATTGGCCACAGATAAATAGAAAGATAGATTGATACATACATTGATACGTACATACATACATGCATGCATACCACCTATAGAAATTTGTATTGAGTTTATAAATTAATAATTTAACTTTTGTGGATCCGGATGGAAGAACCCTCTATTTCCAAGACCGCATTACCTTTGAATTTCAGTTCAGTAATTTCTCAAACTGTCATACTAACAATAATTCCAATTCAACTTCCTTAATTTGCCCAGGATTTTTAGACTTCTTTGACGCGATCCATAAAATAATATGACAAAATTCCCAAAATGTAATTTATGCTCATGATCTACACTGGTACAGTAGGAAAAAGGGAAATGTTGAAAAAAAGCGTGAGGAAGAGAATAAGTCATTATTGTCATTATCACTGGGCTCTGGGTCAGGTTTCAGCTGATATGCACTTGAACCGCTTGATGTTTTCCGTTGATATGCGCTCTCATCTGAGGGCTTGAATCAATATAAACTCTTGCCCTCCAAATTGCGCAAATGACTGTTAGATAAAGGCAACTCATAGAACCCCCCACCCAACCTCTGCACCGCCAAAAGCCATAAGAGCAGAATAATCCATTATGTCTTCCCTTGTGGCGGTTATTATCCAGAGCTGTGCAATGTTAACAATCAGAATCCCATAACCACACACACGTAAACACACATTCATTCCGACTTACACAACAGCGGCTTTTGTTGTGTGTACAAAGAAATAACAGGTTGTTGCAATTGACTCGAAGATTACTGTAATGTGCTTGTGTGTTTTTACTGCTGTGGTTTGTGATGTATAGGTATTAGGAAGCATCAATGCGATAAATGTCATGCTGAGTTGCTTGCTGTCTTAGAATTGTCTTCAGGATACTCGCAATACTCAGTTAAAAAAAGTGTCCAAATTGTCCCATTATTTGAAGGGATAGTAAAACCACTATGTAGCTCTCAAATCTTAAAACTTCTGCTTATTCAAACTTGCCATGCTCCATATTTTAGATTTGAAAGCTAAAAAAACAGAGGAGAAAGATTTTACAGCAAATAATGACTTAAATGTGTACCCTATTCAAGTCAAGTCAAGTCACCTTTATTTATATAGCGCTTTTTACAATACAGATTGTATCAAAGCAGCTTCACAGTGATAACATGAAAATAATACAAAAAACAATTTCATCATCGTCCACCTTTAAGGCAGATCTATAATATTGTTGAATATTAAATGTCCCCAACTAAGCAAGCCAGAAGGTAAGGCAACAGCGGCAAGGAACCAAAACTCCATCAGGTGACAGAATGGAGAAAAAAACCTTGGGAGAACCCGGGCTCAGAAACCACTGTGCTGAAACCACATATGTAAATTTTACTCCTCCCAACAATGCTAAAAAATAAACGTGTGAGAGGGTGTTATAGGCTATATGTCATGTTAAAGCCATCATATATGACGGCGCTACTGCGGCACGCATAAACGCAGATGAGCAGCTAAGCATCTATTCATCAAGCTAATGTGCAAATTATTGCAAATCAAAGTGAAAGTAAGTTGCAAACGCTTAACACACAACCATCTTCATTAAAAGTAAAGAAACGAAGTGATCTTATCTGTTGCTGCTCTCTCATATTGCAGTCTTATATTTTGAAATTAGCTGATATCAATAAAATGCAGCTCATTTCTGTTGCTTTCTGTGACGTGAACTCCATTAAATCTGCATATAGCACGGGAATTGAAGATCGGATTTACCCGCTTTCCAAAACACATCCATGTGATCAGGTGTAAATGGAATCGTTTTGATAAATCAGATAGATATCCGATCAGTAAAAATGCATAAAGTGATCAGGTGTAAACAGGCCCTTACATTTCCTCCTGCACCAAAACAATGAGTGTATGCTGTGTTCATGTCATGTAACCGTAAATTGCGAGATGGCAACCTGTGATGTTTTGCAGCAGTCAGGTGGTACAACTAGAGCCCTGTAAGTTGTTTACGTTCATTATTATTGTAATGTTATTATGTGCTTTGAGACATGAGGTAATTTAACGCCATCTCTTGTCTCGTGACACTTTGCAGACGCTGCTGTGTGAGTTGTGATCATGTGTTTTGAAAGAGGCATGGCTTTAGAGACGCTCTGAAGGGAGGGTGGGATCTTATGCTTTCAAAGCTAGCTTGCTATTGCTAGTTTGACCGAAATAACCTTTACGTTTTATTTTGAATTAAGGTTATTTGTTTTACCCCATTGCCAGATCTTTTTGTTAGATTATTGATTAAATATGTGAATGGTTTTAAACCCAGGCCACATTGGGCCACTGCCACATTCAATTTGTTTGTTTTTTCTCTAAAAAGATCTGGGTGTTATTTTGCCATATATTTGCCTCATTTAGTCCCAATGTATATCATGCAAATCATGTATATGTTTGGTTTCCTTTTATTCATTCAGTACGAGAATTTAATTTAAAACTCATTACTACCGGTAAATGAGAATGCTGTGACCGTTTCACCAGTAATAAAAGAAATGAGAAACTGAAGAGAAGTAAAATGCTCCTGTGGATTGTTATTGGATTTGTAAACACAGCAAAATAAAACTACACTTACTGAACATTGTGCAGTCAAACACACACAAAAAAAGGATTTGACAAGATTCAAGAGTAATTTTGTACAGTGAAATACTGTATTTGTTTACAATGTTTTAATGTATTGCTGCTCCTTAAGTGGCATTAGATGTAAGGCAGTGCCTTTGTGAGCAAGCTAATGAAATCCTCAGAGGTCAGAGACAATATCTACCATTGGTATTCTTCAAAGTTCTTTCATTTTGCCAGTTTTCCCAGTCTTTATGAGACCATTTTGTCTTAAAGTTCCCGAGGGTGAGTTAAACTCCAGCTGATGGAAGGCAGTCGTTTGGTTAAAGCATCAGGAAAGACATTGATTTTGACCTCTACTGCCGTACAGCTCGAGGTGTAATTAAGGCTCATTATGGTGCAGTGTTGTACACGCTGGCTGCTGCCGCTGCTGATGAGACAGATGGCAAATTTCAGGCACACAGTGGCATCGGGCTGAGCTGTGCCCACACACTGACTATTGAACCATTCATCTGAAACTCTGGAACTGTGAGCCATGGTCAGACCACCAGCTTACGTTCAGTTATTTGGCAGAGGCTTTTATAAAAAGTGACTTTCAGTCTGCCCACAGTATGCATTTGCCGCATGAAGTACTCTTAGTTGTACAAATTAAGATATATTCATGATTTCAGTATTTTAATTGTGAATTGTTTTTCTTTGCCAGTTATACCCGTAATATAATAACATTATAGAGCGCTAAACACTTAAATAATCTCCAATTAATATAGGTGCACCGTCTTTCTTAAGTCTTTGACTTGATGTGGCGCTATGCAGACCGATCGGCAGCTGTGTACGAAAGCTGAAAAATGCATTCAAAGGTAAGGCGGCATCAAGGCATAACCAAATCCAATTTTAGCTTCGCTTCCTGTCTCCTGAGATACCTTAATTTGATCGATTTTCGAAGGCAGCAAATCAGTTTCGTGAAGCACTTTCGTGCGCAAACGCTGCCTGCAAAGTTAATAGGCGAGTTTGAATTAATGTAGTGTCGCTCAGACTGATTAGTGCCTGACAAACGCAATGCATTCTGTTAAGGAAGTTTGTCCGACTTTGATCCACGCCGTTGTTGCGTCACGATCATATGTGCCATCAAAGTACCACAAGAGCAAGACAAGACCTGCTGCCTGGACCAGGCGCTCCAGTTGACACTTATTCCTTATTGGCTAGACTCTCTGATGACAACGATGATGTGTGTCATGTTTATTCTGTTATGAGCTCACACACAATAACAGCAACTCTATAGCGAGCAGCTGACAGAGCTGTATAGAACTAAAATGGCGTCCTTCTTCTGGGCCGGCCAAAACTAAACTGTCAATCATATCAACATCAAATCAGAAAATACTATGGAAAATACTGTGCCTTTTCAACACTTTTCAATGTTGATTTAAAAAAAGCCCACCACCTCCAAATCTACGCCTGTGCATATGACTGTGCATATAAGCACACATGACAAGTGTTTGAATGTGTTTCTGAGCGCAGAGAACGGGTTTTTTCCCCCCCTGGTTTTGCCCGAGGTATCATGTCAGTCAAACTTAGAATCCAACTCCCACTGAATGTGTCTCAAATCGTCTGATGCAAATGAAGCCGCTTTATTTCACCAGCTCTCTCGCTCTTTTTTCCCTTTGTCTCAAGGTGGATGTGAGTATCAGAAATAACAATCTTCCAGTTCATTAATAAAGTGCCTTGGAGAGAGTAGAAATGACAGAGGAAGCCAAAGAGAAAATAGAGCGTTTGAAAACAATGAACAAGACAGGACCGCGAGCGGCGAGGGCCGTGATCCCCCTGCGAGATCCGAGGAGAAAATAAATTTGCTCTAATTTCCTAATGGAGAACAAGCTTGTTAACTATCGTTCTGCTAATTTCCTTACCTCCCTTTTGCCTCTCTCGGTGTGTGCTCTTTGTAATCTCTGAGGTCACTTGGCTTTACCCAGAATTCTTAGAATATACACACCATGGGATCCATACTGCAGAGAAGAAGCACACAAAGAGGTTGTGTGGCATTACAGGCAAATTAAAGTCTTGCACAGCAGTGGCACATAAAGAAACGAAGTACAAAGTGCACTGGGTTTCAGCAGGCGCTTAGTGAAAGTTTGTCAGGGTCAGACGCATTACTTGCCTCAGTAATTAATCAGGTTTTTTTGCAGCTTCTTTTTTTGCAGGATTTTGCGGTTATCCATTCTTTTTGCTCTCGTTCAAGAAACTTTTTTTTTTTTTTTTTTAGTTTGTCATCTAAGCTGAACAATTAAAAAAAAAGCTCTTTGTTTGCCCTGCTTGTTTTTAGGGCTGCACAATATGTGCCAAATGTGACAGATGTTGGCATGCAGAGAATAAAGCTATATCTCAAATTTGATCTTGGGACATTTGGATGAGAAAAGTTTATATTTAAGTTTATATTGAGATATTACATTTTTGATTGAAGACTGTATCATGTCAAATCCGAGCAAAGTTTGAGACATGGTTGATGTCTTTTCAGGAGGAGATGAGAAAAATCTGCAAAGCCAAGTTATTATTTGCTCTTTGTTTAATCTCATTACTGTCTAAGATAAAAGAATGAGCTCTCCTTTGTGATGTTTTTTTTTTTTCAGAGATAAATTCATGCCTTTATTGTCATGTGTTATGCTTGAAGCCGAAAGAGCATAAATGAAGGGAACACAGAACATGGTGTTTAGACGCAGCGGGATGTCATGGCTTAAAGCTCTGACCGCGGGTTGGTGATTCGGCTATGAAGTCTGTGCAGCAGGGAATATCACTGTAAATGTAGAGCAGCTTTCGTCACATATATAAATCCATTTTTTGAGATTCAGAGGGATTAAAGTCTAACGAAAACTTCCACTGTTCTTCCCTGACCAGAACCGGCTCACTTTTGAAAGATACCATACATAATTTACCTTCTAAATGTAACTTTACAAGATGTACCTGAGGTAAATTAAACAGGTCATATGTATTGCAGATAAATTATGTGTACCGGTGTAATAACCTTTTTTTTAATTTGAGGTACATTTAACTCGTGCTGGAAAATGGCCAAAAAAGGTCACTTTACTTAAAAGCCTATATAGACTATGTAGACTAATGTTCAAAATGTTTGTGGTCGGTACAATTTATTTGATGTTTTAAAGTAGACTCATCAAGGCTCCATTCATTTTGATAAAAAAAAAGTAAAAAAGTAAAAGCAGTATTGTGAAATATTAATTCATGTTTTCTGGTTTAAAATGTCATTTATTTCTTTGACAGCAAAGCTGAATTTTCAGCATCATTACTCCATCTTCAGTGTCACATGATCCTTCAGAAGTCTTTCTAATTTGGTCCTCAAACAAATATGTCTTATTTTTATCATTGAAAACAGCTATGTGGCTAAGTATCAGTTGTGATAATTTTCTTCAGGATATTTTGATGAATAGAAAGTTCAAAATAACAGCATTTATTTAAAATATAAATATTTTAATAAAAATAATTTCTTAAAAAAACAAAACAAATGGTAGTCTCATGCATGCACTTTTTTTAAAATGGATTTAAAAAAACAGATATCTAAGGTATTCTGGTTGGTAAAAATTTCGTTCCTTCAGTGTAAATGTGTGGCAATTTGAATTACTAAAACAGCATGATCATTTATAATTTATTTTACCTGTAAGTCAGGTTGCAATCATCTAAGATATAATGCATCCCACTGCTTGTTAAAAAGCATCGTCCTGATGCATGTACAGGCTTTATCATGACTGAACAGGAATCATCAGAAATCATCTCTTTGAAGGATGAACAATTTAGGACACTCTGTATTAGAGCAACAGAAAGTTTATTACGTCCGTGTCCTTTTGAAGTTGTTTTTAGCAGCTCGAGAGCAAAGTGTCAGCCTGATCACAGCAGCTGTCTCTCCCTGAGGGGTGTGATGCAGATTAAGGGTGGATTAGTTGCTCTGGGCCATGTTGCATGTGTTGTAATTGCTGGGATGATAGTGGCCAGGCACCAGAGGCGCCGTCCTGCTTGTTCAAAAGGGCCCTTGTGTCTCCAGAGTTCGGCCCTCTTAAGCACCTTGCAAATTAAATCGGCCTTTCTCGGCTACATGCAGCTTAGTTTGCGGCTGATTGCTTGAGGCTTCTTTTAAAGATTAAAAAAGAGAAACTGACAGTTCAGACTCTGAATTGTGATTGGATAAGCCACAATTGATATGTTGTAAAATAGCTGATATGTACTGCCTGTTCAAAAGTTTAGATTTATTTTTTATTTTTTTTATAATAAGTCTCTTGTGTTCACCAAAGCTATGTAGTATGGATACTATGGAAGTCAGTGGGTCCCATAAACTATTTGGTTTCCAACATTCTTCAAAATATATTCTTTTGTGTTCAGCAGAAGAGAAATAAAATTATACAGGTTTGGAAAAAACTTGAGGGTTAGTAAATGATGACAGAATTTTCAGCTGCCAACCGGTCTACGCAGAGATGCATGAAGTCGAACAAGCCTAAACTCACCTTAAGACTAATGACTAACAAGATATACCTGAGAATAATCAAGACAATAAACAAATGGCATGACAGAACAGAGAAACACCTGACAAGACATTGTGGGCCTGTACCATGAAGGTAGCTGAACAAACTCGGGGTTACATGATTGGTTTTGAGTTGACACTAAACCAAACCAAACCGATGCAATCAGGCTTTATTGGTACCATGACGCAGCTTATCAACTTTCTCTGTCAACTCAGGCTTTGATCTTAAGCTATGATTACTCCACGAGCGCGTGCACATACCAAAGTGAGTGACGTTGACACCGAACAACCAATCGCATTTGATATGGATAGAGCGAGAGCGATTTATTTTTCCGCGGAGGAGCAAAAGATAGCCTACTCATTCAGAATTACGATGACGAATTTAAACAGAAGCAATACGGTCTCTGCTGCCAAAGCAAGAGAAAACTGTTGGAGAAAGATGGCTGAATGCATTAATGCGTAAGTTAAACAAATACTTTCTATACTCATGTAAAATTATGTATGTGTAATATAGCCTGCCCTATATTTTTATAATATATAAAAAATGTGCATGTATATACTAAGAAAGATTAATATTCATTGATTTTAAGATGCAACCCCAACTCTAAACGTTCTTGGCAGCAGATAAAGACAAAATATAATTCAAAGTGGTGAGTATTTAGCACAACCTTTTATTATTTTTGGGAACATTTTATCACAAACACTTGTTTGCAGCAAACATAAAACAGAGTGAAATTCAGAAAACCGGTGGAGGGCCACTCCTCCAGAATACACTGGAAGAGTTGGCTCTGAGTAGCAATATTAGGCCGATTATGGATGGGATTACAGGTGCTGTACAATCTGACCCTGGTGCTGGCTCCTCAAAGCAAGTAACATTGGGTATACGTGTGCTATACATTACAATTAAAAAAAAAAAAGTTTTAGATATGGCTGACTGTATGTTCTGCAGTAGAGGGAAATGCAGTGTCCCGGTTGAAGCCAGCACACATGCACACAGTCTCTCACACAGAGGTCAGTATGCAGCAGACAGAACACCAGAAACATACTTTACAGCAGTTATGCTTTATATTGGCCTACTTTTATTTATTAGGGTGGAGGAAATGATGAAGACACTCTGTCTGTGTTCTGAGACAGTTGCTGAGGTGAATGCACTGGGCTTTTTATTAAGGCAAACGTTTGAATGTGTGACATAAAACAGGGACTGGCCCTTACACATCTCTTTTACTGTAGGATTTTTCACAACCTGCCCCAGAACCTCTACCTCAACAGGCTTCAGAAGAAATGTGAACATCAGGTAGGCATCAAGGTAAGGATTTAAAACCCTTTACGTAAATTACAGTCCTGTGTTTGTAGGAAGTCAAGGAACTTTTGTGATTTGACTAGCCTCCAGAAAATTAGTAATGATCATGTGTGTGGTTGGATTCAGTCAGGGCCCTTTACAAAAGGAGCCTATAGAGCTAGACTGCACACTAAAGGAGCCGGACTATGAGCTGAGGAGGCTCCACATTTAAAAAATATTAAATCGGAGATCAAACAGCTGGATTAAACTGATCTCAGTACTGTGTATGAACTTATTTAACCAAGTAACACTTTAGCATGACTATTTATTAATGCAACTTTCTCTTGCTCTCTTTCTCCCTCCCATCCCACAAAACCAATACAACAGTTTGAGACCTATCTGCAGTTTCAATGCGCTTTTATTAAGTGTAATATTGTATGGTGATTAATAATGCACCAGCCTAGTGGTCAAGTGTGATTGGGTCAGTTTCATCGGGGTGAAGCTGGTTTTGTGGTGGTTCTCGCTCCTTTCTAATGGTGGCTATATTGTGCAGAATGGCACATGCAGCCTCTGATGCCCGCTCTGGTGACTCTTAAGCACCGAAGACAGTTGAAACATGCCTTTAGGATGCCAAAGGTCATCTCAAACTTCACTCTGGTTTTACTGAGGGCCACATTGAAGCGGTTCTGTGGCCCTGACTGAGGGTCATGATAGGGGGTTATTGTGTAGGTTTTTCTGTCCCAATTCAAATTAACAGTGTTTTGTACTGTACCAAAATTTAACTTGCTTTCCTCAAAGTGCTGACACGACACAGACTCACGGAAAGTAGATAATTGTCATATCTATTAATGTTACTATTAATTTAAAGATTCATCTCACAGAAAATAATAATTTCACATGTTCACATCATCTCTACCTGAACATTAAGGCTGTGAAAGGACTTTCTATTAACATAATCTGCCTCATGTTCTCCTAGAGCAGTGGAGATTGCAACATGTGTGCAGTCTATTGCTCCGATGACTCTATAGGGAATCCTATCATAAGATTACCCGAATAAAAAAATACAAAAAGATTTAAAACAATTCTTAACATATGTACTGTATTTTATGTTACATTTGTGAAATTTGCTTTTTGAAAGAAAAAAATGTGTTCATGTGATGTCACCCTATCAATATATCTTACCGGCAATTTTATAAAAGCCCTCTTTTATGGACATGGTTGATAAATGTCCGGGGAACACTATTAATGAAACTATTAATGTACTCCTGCAGAGCGAGGACCACCTTGCGAATGGTTCGATGTTTTCCCCTAGATTCTGTGCATCACCGACCGTGCAAGTAGGCCTATGTACCACTTGCAAAAAAACGCAATGCAATACCAAAAATGTCAGCCCAATCAGCAGCAAGATGTATATAAACCACGCGGTATTAAAGAGACAGCTCGCACAATGGGTCACAAGTAAAGTCAATAACAAATGTGTCCACTGCAGCTTGGTATACACGCAACAATTGAAGATATTAGAAGACATATTTGTCGTAAGACTTTTATAGTACAAATTATAGCATATCAACAGTGATCAGCAATAATTATAAGCCTAATACTCACAATAAAAATAATAAGGTAAAAAAGTGGATTATCCTTCACCTGAATTGTTTGTCTTTTCATCCTGAAATGCGATTTGTTTCCACAAATCCCTTTACTCGATTGGGATGTTCTCTTTTATTATGGACGGCAAGGGAAGTGACTGTAACATTGAGCGTATTTTGCAGTATTAAGGACGTATTTATACCGATTTCATAACGAAAAAAAAGAATGGCCTTCTCAGCTGCCATAGTTGCAACTATAGTTGTAACTATCAACACAACACCGTTTCCGTTTAAAAAACATTTTGCAACTTTTTATTTGGGATGAACAATTTTTATTTTATTTTTTATTATCAATATTGAAATATTAATATTTTTTGCATAAACTTACATTTGTTTTTATGACTCTTTGATAAATATAAAGTTCAAAGAATAATATTTCTTTGAAATAGAAATGTTTTGTAACATTATAATATACTTTACTGTAACTTGCTGAATAAAAGTATATATTTTTTTTTTTAAGTTTCGTGTATTGTATCTGTAATCGTGCATCAGTTAAATTCAATATTAATGCTACATCTAAACTGCAAACAGTGTGCAGACTAACGCACAAACAAGCATTAAAGGTTAATACTTAAGGTTAAGTGTTTATCCAATCTCTAACCCTAAATATGAGCATTTTTAAAAGTGCTTGAGTTATATTCGTTGTAACACCTTTAAGGGTATTAAACTGCTGTAGTGCGTTTATGATGCCGTAAACACGTCCTCCCACACATGAGCACATTTTGAAGTGTAGGAAAGCCTCCTTCCTCATGTAATAGCTCTAAGTGATCAGACATGCTGCTGTGTTCTCATCTGAAGCCGGAAGACTGCTTATGAAACCTCAGCAGGCATATCTGGGATGTTTCTCTGAAGAAAAGCTTCTCCCAGAGCCATTGTGTGGCTCATTATTTAAAATAACGTAGAGAGAAGTCCCTTTCAGCCTGGTAATTATCCTGCGTGGATGAGTGAGAGCGGATTAGAAAATACTGTGATCCGGGCGAAGCTGCCGTTTCGTCTCTGTTTACGCAAAAGCACCGCCACACTGGCTTACCATTGCAATTGTACAATGTTTTCCCCTAAATGAATTACATGCTCTATTTGAGGAGTAGAATCAAATTAGAGAATGGTGGGAAAACAAACGTTGCTGCATTCGGAAAAGTCTTCTAATGATTCCTTTGTTTTCAGCGAGCGGCAAAATAGATTAGATCCTAAACAAATGGGTTTTTACCACTTCCAAAAGTCACTTTGTAAAAAGAGACTTAAAAAGACAGAATGAGAAAATGAGTGAACGACTCGGTTATGCTGGAAGGGAATGACACAGATGGAGCGTCAATGGCAGGGCATCATGTACCTCTCTGTGTGACTGCAGTGGGTGTAAATGTGTCAAGAAGTCCTGTTATCTGAGATGAACAGTATTGGGGAAGCTATTTCGAAAACTACTGAAACTATAAAGTGAGTTAGATTACAGTCAGAAAACAAACAAACATTTAGAGAAATTTAAAAGGTAAATAACCCAACAAGCAAACCGTGTGTTAGAGTTCTATCGAACTTCCCCCAAATTGCAGCTAATGCCCAAATACCCAGATGCAGAATTACCGGGAGGCCTCTGGTTACCATAGCAGCAAAGGCACATCAACAAGATAAGACTGTTTTACAACCCAAATGATTCTAGAGAGGAAGTTTTACTCTCACTTCATTCACTTTTAAACACAAAACAAACCATTTTAATCCTATACATTCTATATATCGTCGCTGTCCGATGAAAACCGCGTAGGCTATGTCCATTTTGCCGATTTTGAGATTTTTCGACGGATAGAATGTCCAGGTTCATTTCCGTATACAGTATGCTTCACATATCTAAATGACCAATGAAAATTTGTGAAATCATGTCATCTGATTTTCACGTACCTGTATATCCATTTGGTGTCAAAGCTTTCAATCACGCCGCGTATCTCCCACCCTGTGGAGACATCTCACCGCCCCGGTCTCGTGAAGTTTCATCTTAAACCGGTGATTTATAGGTATGTTATAGGCTAATGATAATAAATGTGTCTGAAAAAATAACGAGGCATTTTAATTGTTTATTAATAAACAGTTGTTTTCTAAATCAGTCCCGGTTAAAAACATATCTCCATCTCCATTGAATTCGCGTCTGCCCCCCCAGTTGAAAAATCTGAACTTCTGCGTCAATTCGCGCCGCGTTAACCAATCAGGAGCCTGCTTGGTGCTGTCATGACACGTGGTGAAGTGACGTGATAAACGTGGGCAGGCCCTCTTTTCAGTTTAATATGTAATTTAAAATGTTTGGCCTCAATAACTTATTTTATATATTTGGCCTCAATAAATTATTTTGTAATATGACTAAATGCCTGCGTGAAAGAAGGAATGACATTGTTCAGCTATGTTAATATAAATGTGACAATGAACACTTGCAGTAATACATTTCTGAACATTCATATATTACATTTCTAAACTCACATAATTAAAGAAGTCGTTTGACCTACGTTATAACGAGTCATTCATGTATTTTAACTTGTATGTTTCATATAATAGAACCGAAGCTATAGATTGTGAATTTAAACATTTCTCGTGCAGCGGCAAACGTCATGAGGACTAGCCGAGGTAAGCCTGTTCCAGGCGGGTTACATGAGCACGAGCGCCCGGTGATCGCCTGGATCTCACAACTCCGAAACGTCAGATACATTTTTTTAAATAGGCGCTATCTTTATAAATAAACCACAGATTTGAGCTTTAAACAACTACATTCTCGACTGAACAACTCTCAAAACTACATTTCGTGACACAATAACATTAACAGTAGTATTTTAAAATTTCGCGGCCTTTCTTGCAAACTTTCACCTTCGTCAAGAGCGAAATTGTAGTAGTTACTTTGCGTAAAAACAAAAGTTTGAAGCTAAATTTATGCGCGTCAATTTCGCTCTTGACGCGCAAATTAACACAAAGTGGTCAAGCGTATAACTGGACGCGGCAGGCGCAAATTTGACGCGCAATTTGCGTCCGGTGTGAATGCACAGTAATAAATGTTAAAATAATGATGATAATTATTATTATTATTTGCGTACACGGACCCCAAAAGTCAGGTGACTGTAAATGTGCAAAAACTGCTTCCATTGCAGTTTTGGGAAATATTCACTTTCTGGCAGGTGAAATACTGCATTATAATGGTTGTATTGGCATTCTAAAGGCATTTTAAGAAGTAAAAAGTTGACATTTAACAAACTGAGCGTATTTAATAAACTGAGCGTAGCCTATTCATCTGTCAATATGAAACGCGACTTGGCCCTTCTAATTAATGATCGGCAGAACACGTATCGACCACCGTTATTGTAAAATATGCAAAATATGCAAAACGTATGTCCATTTAAACTCGATTTTGGTCAAATGTGGATTATATAATTACACTGGCAAGAATATGGTTACATTTAAAGATGCCGTACCAAGTATGACAACGCTACGTTCAACTGCTTTTGAAATTACGGTGTTTTTTTCACTTCCTGAAAAGTAACCGTTATGGACATACGTGAGTTTCATCGGGCAGCGACGATAAACACTTGAAATGTGTATAAACATGTATTCAGTTTTCCCATCAGATTATTTTCTTTTTATATCGTATCGGATATGTATTAATTAAATCTCTTGGAATTAAGACTTGCTCTAGTTAAACAAGATCACATGGAAGCTTTTGCATGTTTGGTATCTATGAGCTGCAATTTTAATTTCCTGTGTTCATTTACATTACATTTGTCTAACTCTGTAGCACATTATTATTATTATAATAATCTTGATGTTTCTTCTCCTAAGACCTGATTTCATATGCAAAACAACCTGTTGGAAGACAAAGGATCACAAACTTTTCCAATGTTCAACTCCATATTGTTTCACTCACCTATGAGGTCACGGATCACAAGATCAGGCCCCCTTTTCTCCTTTTTCCAAGAGAGAAATTCCGACGTGAAGATGAAGCTGAACTAGTCTTCGAAGGACCCCTACGTTTTTGCCAGGGCAGCCTTGCCTTTCCAATCATCAAAGACATTCTACATCAACCCAGATCTCTCTCATCAATATAACTTCAGCCAACATCAATAAAAGCTTCAACAAATTGTATCAGGACTCTTTCAAACTGGAACTGGCAAACTAAGTGCATGCATCAGTCTTTGACTTATTATTTGATACATCACCTACCCCTTTTCATAAAGGTGCGTTAGACCTATGAAACTGATATTTCCTTCAGGCTGTTGGTCTGCTGAATATCAAATTCTGTGAAAATGACATGCTTTTGTTTTTTACTCTGCATCAGCTTTAATTTTCTTCTTATACCCAACTGTGTGTGTGTGTGTTATATTTTACATGTCTTGTCAGAACTTTTGTTGTATTTCCTGTTTCTTGTGCCATGTTTGTAGCTTTTTTTATGTTGATTACTTCCATGATTGTTCCCAGAGAGTTGTTCCATAAAAGACGCTAAGAAAAGCGGGGATTAAACTCAAAAACCCGACTTGAATGAACCTAACAAATAAGTTGGGGCTAAAGCGGTTTCATAAAAGGTAATTCAGTAACCCTTTAGATTACAGCCCAGAAAGTACTGCGTAATTAAAGCGATGTTACAGTGAAACTTTCTGTAATTATAGTGTACCTATAAAGTACTTACATGTAAGTATAAGGGAACAATATGCACATTTTGGGGAATAAAGGGGTAACAACCAGGATAATTATTTTTTTATATACTTTAAAGGGACACTAAGTAGGAATTACTCCCATCTAGTGGTGAATTCGTATTTTGCATCCAAACTAATTTTGCTCTCCAGCGCCTCGCTTTTTCAAATGCGCATTGCATCTACGGTAGGCGATATGTGCCAAAAAGCTTTGACAGGATGTCTTCTAATAGCACTTCGTCGAGGGGGGGTGTTTTGAAACATTGTTTATTCATAAAAATAAATCATGAGAACATGAACTTCATCACTGCATGTGCAGGAATTGTAAAATCTTTTTTCTTATTAACTGAAGTAGCCTAACGCAATATTTTTACTCTAATAGCTTATCTTTCCCCACACATATGAACTGTGATCATGCAATAACGTTAACTTTACATCCCGATGCTGAGCTACAGTGAATCACTCGCGCCAGACGCTCAAAGATGAGTGAGTAATCATTTTAAAATAAAATTGACTTTAATCAAATCACGGATCCGTGATAAGTTTTGTGATCCGTCTGTTAGCACTATGATCACTTTGAGGGGAGGATAAATTTATCCCCACCGGGGATAAAAATAATTAAGCAGAGCCAGGGATACATAGACCAGAAAGGGGGAAATCCCACGCGTTTTACGTTCTATTTTTGACTTTTTTGGCGACGATGTTTTCTTCTCCTGTGGCTTGGCATATGTATGGTCCATAATAACAATGCAATCCAGACTTGTAAACTTGCCGGTGCAGTTTCAAGCGCCTCTCACTGCTCTGCACCTGCGTTTCTGCTGGCTCTGAACGAAAACGCGTTGTGGAAACGCGTTGGCTTAGTACTTTTTGTCCCTCTCTGCTATTATAGTTTTGCAAGATGGCGGAACTACATGGAAGCCTCCGTGGACCTACCCGTCCCATGTATATAAAGATAATAAATTCTTCATTTATAAGGATAAGTCAGATAATTGGCCGAGGTATTTGTACACCATTGAGGACATATTTATGAATAAAAATATTGATTTTAGATAATAAAATACCTAAAAAGATACTTTGTGTCCCTTTAAGTATTATAGTACTAAGGGGTACTTATTTGGGAGCAATTTAGCAAGAACATACACTGCGTACCTTTTTTGTAGTAATGGTGTACCAATACATAGGCTACTGTATAGAAAACTTAAAAAAAATTATAGGGTACATATCTACGCATTAATACTAAAACAATTGCAACTTTTTCTTAAACATTGGGGAAAGATACTCTTGTTTCATGTAGTGGTGCTTATTACCTTCTTGTTCCATGTAGTTACAGGGTAAGTATAATAAAAAAAAAAAAACATACACAATCTAATATCACTGACTTGGAAACCTTTATTTGAAAAACAACTTAATTCAAAACAGATTTACAACACTTCTTTTTCATTTAAAACTGATTTTTTAAATCAACAATTAGTCTTGACAGAAAGTACCGGTAGCACGTTTTGTCCCCCCTTTTTTCTCTTGCTTGGCTTCTTCCTTTTGTTCCTCTTCTTTTTCTTTCTTTCCACTGATGAATCTGAAGAAGAAATCATATTGTAACGCTGTAGATAGAATCAAAAGGATGAAGCAGGATCCTCATGCAGCAGCTTTATTAGCTCAACTCAAAACTAGACAGACTTAGACTTGGGAACAGGAATCATTACTAAGTCAAGAACCCACAAACACTGAAACAAGACACAGGGTTTAAATACAGAGACTAACAAGCTAAACAAGATAACAAGGGGGCGTGGCTAATCTGAAACACCTGGGGAAACTAATTAACATGACAGGGAACTGCAAAACATGGGACAAGACAGGGGAACACAGGTTGAAATCATAACATAGCCCCCCACTTAAGAAGCGGATTCTAGACGCTCCTCAACAAAAAAAAACAATAGTCCAGGAGGGTGGTGGAGCGGAGGCGTACCCGGGGGTGGGATGGAGGGCCAGGCCCGTGGAGCGGAAGAGGGCCTGGAGACTGCGGTAGGACGGGAAGCCAGAGCGGAGCATATCTGAAAGAAAATGCAGTACACCCAGAAATACGTCCTCACCATTTACTCATCTATCTGTGAATACATATAATGCAAGCTCATGTGTTCCTAAAAGTTGGAGCATCAATCAGCACATATGACCCCAAAGGATGTATCAATATCTTCTGAAGTGAAACGATATAGGTGAAAAAATACAATATTTAAAACTTTTTAAACTGTAGACTATCGTTTCAGACCAACTGTAATAAGCTGTTTTTCAAATAAAGGTTTCCGAGTCAGTGATATTAGATTGTATGTATGTATTTTTATTGTACTTACCCTTGAACAAGAGGGTAACAAGCACCACTTTAATTTACGTCCCGCAATGTCACACTTACCCTGTAACTACATGGAACAAGAGGGTAAGAAGCACCACTTTCCCTGTTACTACATGGAACAAGAGTATATTTCCCAGTATTAAAAACAATTTGCAATAGTTTTAGCTTTACTTGCCTTGAAATATGTAAGCCCAAACTTAAACATCTGCACTTTTATCAAAAAAAACTAAACAAAACAACAACAACAACAACGGTATAAATGCATAGATAAGAACCCTATAATTTTTAGAGAAAAAGATTGTTGTATAATAATAGTAGAATAAGTACCCCTTAGTTCTATAACCCCTTAGTTCTATAACAGCTTGGCAGTTTCTTAGAGGAGCTTGATGTACTACTCTCATCCTTCCCAGAGGATGGTACTCCTCTCATAGTTCTTGGAGACTTCAACATCCACCTTGAAAAACCTCAAGCTGCTGATTTCCACACTCTGCTTGCCTCATTCGATCTCAAACGAGTATCGACTCCGGCTACTCACAAATCGGGTAACAAACTGGACCTTATTTACACACGCTACTGCTCCACTGACCATACTCTTGTCACTCCACTGCACACCTCAGATCACTTCCTCCTCACTCTCAATCTCAACCTGCCTCAGAACACAACACACACTCCTCCACAGGTCACCTTTCGGCGTAAACTACGCTCACTCTCACCCTCTTGTCTATCCTCTTTGGTCTCGTCCACACTTCCTCCACCAGACCAGCTCTCAGCACTAGATACTAACAGTGCAACTGATACTCTTTTCTCCACTCTAACATCCTGCTTGGACAACTTCTGCCCCCTTTCCTCCAGGCCAGCCCGCGCCACTCCCTCTGCCCCCTGGTTATCTGATATTCTCCGTGAACATCGTGCTAAACTCAGGGGTGCAGAGAGGAAGTGGCGCAAATCCAAAGATCATACTGACCTTGGTCTTTATCAATCCCTCCTCTCTTCCTTCTCTGCTAACATATCTACTGCTAAAATGACTTACTATCACAACAAAATTAACAATTCTTCTGACTCTCGCATGCTTTTCAAAACCTTCTCCTCCCTTCTTAACCCTCCCCGTCCTCCTCCTTCATCAACCCAAACAGCTGATGATTTTGCCACATTCTTCATAAACAAAACTACCACCATCAGCGGCCAATTTACTAATCCACAAATTAACACACACATTCTACCCTCTTTCTTCTTGCTTTCAGAGACCGAAGTCTCCAAACTCCTCCTTTCCAATCGCCCTACTACCTGTCCGCTTGATCCTATTCCCACTAACCTACTTCAAGCTATTTCTTCCTCTGTTATACCCACACTCACACACATCATAAACACATCTCTTCACACTGGTACTTTTCCCACAGCATTCAAGCAGGCTCGGGTAACCCCACTGCTTAAGAAACCCACTCTAAATCCAGCACATCTGGAGAATTACAGACCGGTATCCCTTCTTCCATTCGTCGCAAAAACACTTGAACGAGTCGGTTTCAACCAGATCTCCTCCTTTCTTACGCAGAACAACTTCTTGGACAACAATCAGTCTGGCTTCAAAAGCGGACACTCAACTGAGACTGCTCTGCTCTCAGTAATTGAAGCTCTGAGATTGGCAAGGGCAGCTTCCAAGTCCTCAGTTCTCATCCTGCTGGATCTGTCTGCTGCCTTTGACACAGTTAACCACCAGATCCTCCTGTCAATCCTAAAGATGAAGGGAATCTCGGGTACTGCACTCCAGTGGTTCAAGTCTTATCTCTCGGGTAGGTCCTTTACGGTCTCGTGGAGGGGCGAGGAGTCTAAGACCCAACATCTAGCCACTGGTGTGCCTCAGGGCTCAGTTCTTGGACCACTTCTCTTCTCAATCTACATGACATCACTAGGATCTGTGATTCAGAGACATGGCTTTTCCTATCACTGCTACGCTGATGACACACAACTCTACCTCTCATTCCAGCCGGATGATCCGACGGTAGCTGCTCGCATCTCAGCCTGCCTGACAGACATTTCTGGCTGGATGAAGGACCACCACCTTTAACTAAACCTCGCGAAGACAGAGCAACTTGTAATCCCGGCTAACCCAGCACTTAATCACAACTTCACCATCCAGCTAGGCTCGTCATCCATAACTCCATCAAGATCAGCCAGGAACCTTGGAGTGGTAATTGATGACCAATTGAATTTCACAGACCACATCGCTAGCACTGCCCGGTCATGCAGATTTGCCTTGTACAACATCAGAAGGATCAGGCCCTTCCTATCAAAGCATGCTACACAACTCCTTGTTCAGGCGCTTGTTCTATCCAGACTGGACTATTGTAATGCTCTCCTGGCTGGTCTCCCAGCTTGCACTGTCAAACCTCTGCAACTGATCCAGAATGCTGCAGCTAGAGTGGTCTTCAATGAGCCGAAGAGAGCACACGTCACGAAATTGCGAAATTGCGTCCTCTCCTCACGAAATTGCACTGGTTGCCGGTTGCCGCTCGCATCAAATTCAAGTCACTGACGTTTGCCTACAGAACAACCACTGGCACTGCTCCCCTGTACCTGAACTCATTACTTCAGACTTATGTGCCATCCAGAAACTTGCGCTCTGCAAGTGAGCGGCGTCTTGTGGTGCCATCTCAAAGAGGCACGAAATCTCTCTCTCAAACCTTTACCATGACTGTTCCCTGCTGGTGGAATGATCTGCCTAACTCAGCCAGAGCTGCTGAGTCTGTAGCCATCTTTAAGAAACTGCTGAAGACGTATCTTTTTCGGCGGCACTTAAGCACTTGATTCAGCACTACTAACACTTTCTTTACATTCTAAAAAAAAAAAAAAAAAAAAAAATGCATTGCATTGTACTGTGAAGGGTCATAGCACTTACATACTGTTGTCCTACTGCTAGTTTAATTGCTTCTATTGTTTCTCATTTGTAAGTTGCTTTGGATAAAAGCGTCTGCTAAATGAATAAATGTAAATGTAAATGTATAATAGAGTAGGCCTATAAATATTTGTTTAATTCTCCTGGTTGTTACCCCTTTATTCCTCAAACTTTGTTTATTGTTCCCTTATAGCCTACTTAAATGCAAGTACTTTATAGGTACACTATAATTACCGAAAGTTCTGCTGTAAATTTGTCTTAATTACGCAGTACAGGTACAGATCAGAAGGTGCAGATCAGCATTTTAATTATTAATCCATGAAAATGTTAATCCGGCTTCGCTCTGTGAAGGCGCGCATGCTTCTCCATTTCAAATGGCGTACACCGACTGAAACACGGCATGTCGCAATCTGTGACGAAGCAGGCGAGAGAGCCAATCAGCGTTTGATATCACTGCCTTAAAAACATGTCAGTATTATATGTTTCTGTGTGTATAAAACGTAAATAAAGGTACGTGTGGTAGAACTACACTTCACGTAATAATATGCACGTATTCTCATGAGATCACGTTGGTAATGACACCATTCATATTTATATAAAGCATCATGTGAATTTCACAGCTGGGCCTTAAAAGTGCCCGTAGTTGCAAAAACACCAGGATATAGTCAGGCCATTTGAAACTGCTGCATCCAACAGCAGGTTTGCTATAACATTAACTGACTATTACAGCAAATGGCCTGAGGTCTCCTTTTCTCACACTGTCACAAAAGTTTCTGTGGTTTCATTTCTTTCATCAGTCTTCAGCCACCATTGCAATCCACTGAGTATTTTTACTGATGACAGTGTTCAGTTTACGTCTGCTGCTTTTGCGGAAGGAAGGAATATTCATCACCATTGTTCCTCTCTCTACTACCCGGCAGCTAATGGTGCTGTAAAGAGGTCCAACCGTGTACTCAAACACAATGTCCAAATAGCCATCCAGCAACATAAGCCATGGAAACCTGTGTTAACTGACTTTTTGCAGGTGTACTGTGCAACTCTATGCTGCAACTGGTACTTTATCCTTTTAGCTCCTCCATGGCAGGCAAATGCACACAAGACTATTTTGCTATTTGCTCCTGTGCACCCGCCAACTGACATAACAGTCCACCGAAAGGTTACGTGGCTGCAACCCAAAATGAAAAAGTACACTGATGCTAAGTGGGGTGCTCACACTCCTTGTTTCCAGGAGGGCAATAAAGTGAGGCTACAGAACCCCTTGTATGTTCCTAAGGGATACAGAAAGTTTACTGACCTGCTCACAATTGCCAAAAACTTGGTACATACATTCTTAGTGATAGAAAGACATGGAATGTTTCCTATATCACTGTATTTCCAAGCACACAGCTCCGGCTGAGAACACTGCACAATAAACACACACTCTACATGCCACTAGACCTAAATGTGATGTTCAGAAGCCTATTGGTTGAAGGACCATGTTACTTAGATCTTAGTTTTTGTTGTTTACACGGAGAGTGTTTTCAAAAACTTGCACTTTGAAACCCATTTTCAAAAGTTTGTGTTTTCAGGCACCCAAAACCCCGTTTTCATGTAAACGAACGCTTTTAGTGTGTCATTTAAACAGTCCCTTAGGACGCGTCTTAAACCGAAATTATTTACAGTTGAAATGTTGCACGTATATGTAACAAGCAAAGTATTATCAGCATTTAATTTTATACTTTCAATTGAATAAAACAATAACGTCAGAAAGATATCAGTTCTCCTGTTGCTCAAAAATACCAGTAGGGATGTTTTACAATGAAAACATTATTGTCACGGTGTCATCTGGGGGTATTCCTGAAAGCAATGTTATCTTACTGTCAAACATACCCTGAACTCTCATTTAATTAAATCAAATCTTGCTCACTCGAGGTATGCTGGTTCTAAAAACGCATCCGGGAGTAAGTTCATCCAACTCAGAGTATGTTCATGGTTAACACACCAGACATTCTCAACAGAGCGCGAGTCAACAAGTCACCATGGAAACAGACGCTAAGAAAAAGCGCACCATACTACTACTTTCTTCTTTTGTTAAATGCTGATTTAGTGCATATCACCACTTATTTGGTGGTTGTGCAATTTTTCAATCTTTTCGTTTAACAATCTTTAATCACTGTGACTAACTGTATCGTTTGTTTGATGCTAATTATACTATAATAAAAAGAAAGACTGATTAAACTAAATACAGTCTGTGCTTGCAAAGATAACATGGCTGTATACGATTATTTTTTGTTTAGTCATTTTGCTTCCACATTGCTTGAAAGGTAAGATGTATCATATATCATATCATGTATGTCTTTTATATAGAAATACATTACAGCATAGAAAAAAAACACACATGTCCCTCATCAGCTTACTCATCAACCACAGTATAAGAGCACACTTCTCAGTCACTCATCATCTGGTTTTTAATGTGATCACCAACTCCTTACCTGATCTACTCACCTGAAGTTGTCGCCTGTGGATTTATAGTCTTGAGACCTCCTTGTATTTGTCCAGTTTTCTCCCAGTAAGACTCTACAATTACATAGCTGTGTTTCCTCACCTGTTCCCTGCTCTAGTACTCACCTGTTCCAACCATCCATGAAGTGTGTGCTTTCCAGTCTCCTCCACTCACCAGTCATCGTCTAAGAACTTGAATTGAACTTTATATTAAGAGCTTGTGAGTAACCTCGTAACTCACATTAATCCTCAAACTGTCAGCAAAACCTCATACAGTAACTTCACCCGCCTCAACCGTAAAGGAAGTCCTGCACGTATGTTTGGATAACACAGTCTCACCCCAAAACGTCACATACTGACGGGTCTTGACCATACGTCAACATACAACGAAAAGGGTACCCCTATAACGTCCATGTGTGACGATTCGGGTATGGTTGGGTTTAGGTATGCGTTAGGGTACCGCTAGGAGGCGCTGCTGGTGCGCTTATGTCTGCGTCTCATATTGACGTTATAGGGGTACCCTTTTCGTCGTATGTTGACGTATGGTCAAGACCCGTCAGTATATGACGTTTTGGGGTGAGACCGGGTTGGTTTGGAGATGGTCTCTGCTTGTTTGCAGTGCAAGGGTAAATAAAAAAATAAAAAAAGTATTCTTTGAATAAGTAGGCCTACAGTGTTTCTTTATTCAAAACATGAATCCCCACCTGAATTACCTATTGTTTTTTGACAAATACTTAGGGCGTGTGTTAATTTCTAATCGAATCCACACAACTGGGTTTACAAGAAGAGATCAATTAAAAAAGCATGGTCAAAATTCCTTTTTGACCCCTGCCGAGAACCGAATGATAACTGTTGTGCTTTGGAGGCATTTTAAAGGTCTAGCCTACATTTGTATTAGGACTACTGAAATGCTGGAAGAACAGTATTATTTCATATCACCACTTAAAGGAGAAAGAGAAGAAAAGCACATAGACATTTGAAATGGGCCGTTATTATGGCAGCAATAAGATACGTTAAAAATATGAATCAATCTTTGTTTACCTCATGTAAAGAGTCTGTATTAACTTCTGCTAATTTCCACATTTTTAAAATGACATCCATCATTTTGAGATAAAATACAAGTCAGATTTTTTAAACAAAAGATTAAATAATCAAATAATAAATAGGATGTTATTTTCATATTAAATATTTAAATGTATTCTTATTGATCCAAGCATACAACATTTTATTTACAGCAGACTACGTGAGCAGCGCGTTCCCGGGTTTGTAGAATCACAACACTCGCTCCTCCACCAGGAATAAATCACCATCCGAATGCATGAGTTTTATCACTGAGGGGTCATGCAAATATATTTGTACAGAAATACACATGAGAAACAATTACCGTCCAAATAGGACTTTAGCCTGGTTGCTGTCTAGCCTGTGCATAGCACTGCGTCTTTTGTAACAAGGTTTTTGCCCAATATATTAAACAACAGTAAAATCTGAGCGTCCACATAGCTAGAATAACCGTTGTAACCTTTAAGTTGATAACTTAATGCAATGCACTTACTGCACCCCCCCCACCCCCCACCCACCCAGATGAGACTGATAAAACACAAATCTCCGACATTTGAAGATGAAAAACCTTGTATCTCCATTTGAGCTTGATTTTGATAAAAAAAGAAACTATTAAAGGTACAATATGTAAGCATTTTGTAATAAAATATCCAAAAATCACTTGCACACTGTGATATATTTCCTGCAGTTGTGTACTTAAAATATCCCAAAAGTCTCCAAAGATTTTTTATTTCAGAGAAATTCTCATTTTCAGTGTTTGGAATAACGCCATTTAAAAGAACGGCGTTAGGTAACGACGTTATTTTTTCAGTAACGAGGTAATCTAACTAATTACTTGTCCCATCGTTACAACGCCGTTAACGTTACTGGACGTTAAATGTGGTGCGTTATATGCATTGATTGAATAAACTGTGTAATCCGATTCTGAGCGCACATTTTTGAACCCCTGGCTCACAGCTAGTGAGGAGGTGGGATAATAACGAGGTAAGCGATTATGATTGGCTAAGGCAGAGTCATGTTTCATGGTAGCCAATCAGAGCCAGTGTTTTTACACGCATGCCAGCACACGCGCCAGGCGCCACACACACAAACACACACACACACACACACACACACACACACACACACACACACACACACACACACACACACACACACACAACAGCTAAACAGATTCGACGGAGCAGCAGAGATGGCGAGTCAGGAGCAATCCGATGAAAAGTTGGTGGAGATATAAGCACTACTTCAAATTCATTGTGGTCAAAGGCAAGAACGTGCATGTAATGTGTACATTATGTCCAGGAGCGAAGACTTTGTTGACATCCGTTGTAAGCAACTCTAATTTAATGAAGCATCTCACATTGACTCACGCATCTACAAAGCTAGTGGCAAAAAACACCGATACCTCCACCACAGATGCTAGTTCGCCAGGTTGCTTTCTTGGCCAGTTGTCTCAGGTTGAGAGAGTTTGATTTAATTTGCTAGAGTTAAATGCACTTTATATGGTGTAACTGTTTACTTTTCTTACAAAGATAATACTTGAAGTGCAGGATAAACCTCTTGCTGTCTGTCGACGTGCAATAAATATCGAAAGTTATGTACAAACACCCGTATGTTCTACTCATTTCAACTGACTTGTGAAAACTGCTCACAAAAAATCCAAATTCTTTGTATTATAGCAACTTTTTTTTTTAACAGTAACGCAAATAGTTACTTTCCCTGGTAACGAGTTACTTTTATTATATAGTAATTCAGTTACTAACTCAGTTACTTTTTGGAACAAGTAGTGAGTAACTGTAACTAATTACTTTTTTTAAAGTAACGTTCCCAACACTGCTCATTTTAAATATTGGCCCATCCCGTAAAAAAAAATGTTGCTTGTCAATGACGCAATATCTGCGCTATCCTCTGTTTCCGCTCGTACTGCCATAGCCATGACGTAACCATGGCGACAGACGTGGACGTTTAGCGGCACGCTGTTCTTATTTCGTTCAAACATTATGGACCATGGCAAGCAGACTTGTTTGACGTCCGTGGCAAACTTGGACTTGACAGAGCTTCACGATCACGAGTCACGACTTGACAGCGACACCGCTCTTGAACATTCTTTATTAGACAGGTGAGCAAATGTACATAAAACAAATCAATGGTATATAGCTCAACATGATGAAATGTTAGAATATGATCTGTATGTTATTCTAATGTTGATCTAGCTAACTAGTAAGCTGCTAGTTTCATATAGCAAACGAACTAACACATAAAACAACATTATAACTTTCAACACATGCTGTTTATTATGATAGTGTAACGTAGACCAAGTGAAACAGCGCTGTGTTACCTCACAAGTTTAATTCGTCAAATAAACTGACCTGTACGAGTAGTAATTCAGCACTTGCGGGTAGTTCGGTAGAATGAATCCTTTTTCCTTTATATCCGCGGGACTCGCGTGTGATATCTGTCTACTATTAGCAATCGCGACCAGCTTCATACCACTGTAATGTTAAAAACATGAATGTTTTCACTCATCCATTAACATTATTAGATCCATCAGCTTGACAGCAAGTCCCATTATTCAGCTTCTCACTGCGTCATAAACCTACGCCTTTGTTATTGTAAGAGGTTAGCGACCCCTAGCGGCGAAAAAAACAAACATATTGTAGCTTCAATTACTAAATATTAATTATGTATGGTCAGTCACACGTAACTGTCTGACCATACATAAAGCTACAATAGTAACTTTGACAGCAAAGTTGTTTAATCATAAAAATAAATAAAAAAAAGTATAATAATATATATATATATATATATATATATATAGAAAGAAACACATACATGTTTTGTGTGTATGTATGTGTATATATATATATATATATATATATATTTTTTTTTTTTTTTTTTTTTTTTTGATTTTCTGAATAGCTGTTCTAATGTAACCTGCAATTTTCGCTGGTTTCAAAACAAACCACGCTTATCTGGCATTGTAACATATCCTCGGATAAACTCCTGCGATCCAACAGCTACCAGTATACATTATGACTTGACAACTGAGTCCAGGCATTTGGCCATTGGATGCACCAACATCACATTTGCATAGGCCATACTTTTTGAATTGATGATTGGTTGACTGCCATATTAAAAGCTTAAACAGAACAATACAATAACATTATTAATAATGGAAATAAGCATTTCTGTTCAGAACGTTTAAACTTGATTTCATTTTCGTTTATGTTCCTGTTAAAAATGAATTAATTAATTTGTTCGTTTTTTTTTCCTTGAATCAGGTCAGAGCCCTGCTAATAACACGCTTGAATAAACTTATTTTTTTGGTAAGAGTTTTCCTTGTTTTTTTGTCAGTCGATGCTTGCTGTTGCATATAGAGGGTGTGCGTTTTTTGTTCCCTAGCTCTTTGTTAATGTTTTGTTTGTTTGCACCAATATACCCTGCACATATCCGCTCTACGCCTTCCATCTCTTTTACTCCTGTCAGCGTTACAGTCTGTGTGTGTATGTTAGAATAGCTTGAGTATTTATTGTAGTTAATAAAACCTTGTTTGTGTCACACATGAAGTTGCTCTTTTTTCTTACAGTACCATCATGCTGATCAGCTACATATTATTGTCTATGGCCAATAGTCTGTAGGTCCAATAGGTTCTGACTAAACTTAGCTGGATGATTGTTGACAGGATGTCTAACCCCCCACCGTCAAATGAGTTATTTGGAGTCAGTTTTGGAGAGGTACTTACTTGAAGAGGGTCAGCGTTATGAGTCGTTCATGAAGTCGTTCATGTTCATTGCGTCTGTCACGTGACAAATGAACGAAAGACTCGGAAGGGAAAGTAATTATTTATGTTCCCTGTAAATTATTTTTGACTGCATTATAATGATTTCTTAATTCAGAATATGATCAAGATTGCAGGTGGATGTGTTCGGGGAATTTGCCTGTTAAAATTATAACATTTAAAGCCCCTTAAATGAACTAAATGACTCGAAAACAGATTTGTTCAATTTGATGAATGAGATCGATCAAGAGACTCAGTAAAATGATCCGAACTGTGTCCCTGTTTTGTTAATTATTATTCTTAAAAAATGCTGTGTGCAAAATGCAAGTTTTGAAGTCAATACATCTTTTGTATTGACTGCAAGCCGTGTCTCCTGCCTTTACTCTGGTCATGTCTCCACAGTTTCATTATTTAAAAAAAAAAGAAAAGAAAAGTTTTTTCATCAGATATGTTTTTTTTTTTCATTTGACTTGTATTGATCATAAGTAAATATACATATTTCCCCTTTGGACTAATTTGCTACATAAATCACTATAGAGCAGCAGGGAACAGTAAGGATTTTAAGTTTGGGGACAAAACAACTTTAGCTCTTAATGCATTCCCTGGTAATCGAACCCATAAACTTGGTTCCTAGCACCTTGCACTACAGTTTTAACTACATGAATGTGTAACTAAAACAATAGCAATTTACTTCCAAAATGTGACTTGATGAATTATTTGATTCATCAGAAATCTATTTGAAAATGTGGTATTTAATGGCAAAATGGAGTCAGAACAGAAAGCAAGTTCTCTGTGCTTTGTGGATGACCACTTATTTCCGAAAAGTCAACTAAAAAGACAAACATTTGTGCACTGATGAACCGTCTAGTAAAGAGGGTTGGTTTTGATTGCATGCTGACATCAATTTAGTTTTGCTACTTTGTTAGTTACTCCCAAACCATCGACATAAGCTGCATGTTACTGTAAGACATAATGGTTCACTCTTAAAGGGATAGTTCACTTTAAAATTAAAATTCTGTCATCATTTACTCACCCTCAAGTTGTTTCAAACCTGTATTAATTTATTTCTTCTGCTGAACACAAAGAAAGATATTTTGAAGAATGTCAGTAACCAAACAGTAGTCTGTACCCATTGACTTCCATAGTATTTTTTTTTCCTACTATGGAAGTCAATGGGTACAGACTACTGTTCAAACCTAATACAGGTTTGAAACAACTTGAGGGTGAGTAAATGATGACAGAATTTTAATTTTAAAGTGAACTATCCCTTTAAAACACTAACTCATACACACACACACTGTCACACTCCCCATATCTCTCTTTCTTTGTCCACACAATGGTCTTTTGATCTTCAGTGACATTGTGTCGTCCCATAATCCACTTCTTGTTCTCTTTGTATACTCATTGTCTGGTTTGAAGGACTTTCTGTAATTGGAAGTGCCCTGCTGGACCTAAAGGTTGAATGTTGTCTCCATGGGTGGATGTTGCTTTCTCCCTTTTATTGGCCATGAGGCTTAATACTCTTGGGTTTGGTTTTAATAGCCAAAAATATGCTTTAATTTGTATATTTCACGTTGTTATTCCAATCTGTCTATCTATCTATATATCACTAAATTCGTGGCACATATACACAAGTCAACGGAATAAAAATCCTTTTTAAATTCAACCATAGGAAATTAAAAGAAAATGTTTGTCTTTGTAACTTTCCATCACAGTGTAATAACTTGATGATACAATTTTGATCTTTGACTGATGTTACCAAGTTGTCTTATTTTTCAACCCCTTGCCATCCAATCATCTGGCTCCATTCTGCATCGGAACAACCACTTCATGGTACAATTGATTTTCCAGTGCAAACAATCAACCAACCACTGTACTTGTTTCAATCTCTCATTCACTACATTATGGAAATAAAATGGGTTGCGAATACTTTTTCATGTTGTGTGTTTAAATTATGCATTTAAAAGTAAGAAATAGAGACACATCATGGATGTTGTCCATTGTGTGCTCTATTTTATTGCTCTGAGTATGATAGATAAATAAATAAGGTGGTAGCTCCAGGAAGCCCTTCTGTGGTGGTGTGACTGCTGTCATCAGCCTTATACTTCCATAAACTGGGTCGTAACAGACCAACCTCACAGGCAGTAGCTGCCGCACTCCATCTTCCTGGTGTACGCTGGCATTTCTCATTACATTCCCTAACAACCAGTCAGGTTCTGTGGTGGACTCCCTGATCTAGCTGGGTAAATTTGCCTTCACTTCTACACAACAGCGAAGGGTTATGGCGAACTCCAGACAGAAGGAAGAAGTGGCAAAAACTCGGATGAACATGACCAATATCTCCTCACCTACAGTGGATTGTGAGAGGATCATGCGGAAACTCGGTCAGGGGTGAAATGAGCTCTGGTGGCGTCAGAGGAAAGACTGTTATGTGGCACAAGGGGTCCACAGCTGAGCACACGAGGAAAATAGAAAGGAGCGAGGTCTCGGAAGAGACACAGAAAGGAGGAATTACTTTGATGTGTAAAAGACAAGTGCGGTTTAATGTTATAAAACGTTATGTTCTTTTGAGGAAAAAAGACAAACAATACCACGTGTGTGGGTGTATTTTGAATTCAGTGAGAAAGAAAAACACAATTAAAGAGATCTCACAAATGAATCTCAAATCTTAGAAAATCTCTTATCCAGTAATGAGATTAAATGTAGACATTAGCTTAAGCCTCTTGCTTCTCGGATGTTTCAAGAACAGGAACCCGGTAATCTCCAGATTTTATTAACTAAGGCTATTAAAACTGTTTTCGGCAATTGAAATAATGCTAAAGAAAAATAAAATAAATATTAGATGTGTAACGGTGTTTATTGTGTCATGTATGTGGTTTCACTGTCTTTGGTTTTTGCATTCAGTTTGTACCTTGTTTCTCTGCCTTGTTCATTGTATTCTGTTATCCCTAGTCATGTTAATTATTAGGTCCCTTGTTTCAGGTGTGTTGTCCTGTTAGTTTGTATGGTCCCGCTCGTTGTTCTCATTTGCCCCAGCTGTGTCTCGTTCCCTGATCCCCTCTGTGTATTTAAACCCTGTGTGCTCTTTTGTTCCTGGTCAGTTATTGAATGTATACGCTCTACGAGTATCTTTGTGTTCTGAGTTTACCCAAGTCTGTGTTTATTAAAGTCTGCTGCATTTAGATCCGACTACCGCCTTTGCTTCCACGCAACTCATGACCAGATGAAAATTATATTTTTTTAAATTATGAAACTGTGGAGACATGACCAGAGCAAAGGGAGGAGACACGGCTTGCAGTCAATTAAAACGTTTTATTGACAAAAAACAAAACAAAAAACAAACAAACACATAAAACAGGGACACTAACGCTGACCCTAATGTATACTAACGTATACCTTTCCAAAACTGACTCCAAACAGACAAGATAAAACCTTTCTATCTCCAGGGTTCAACCATTTCATACTAAATAGGGAAATGGAAATTATATATAAACATACATACATACATAAATAAACTTAACCATTGACAATAAAATTCAATATAAATTAACAGCACCCTTACCAGAATAAAATACAAATAATGAACAATACATTTCTACGAACTATCAATATAAACACAATAAAACAATGACCCCCCTGCTCACAATGGGAAATAGACAATGCCTACACTACCCAGAATCCCGCAGGATGGTAAAATGAGGGAACAGGAAGACCACATTCTTCTTAACCATGCTGCAGCCATGAACCAGAGAAAAGTAAGTAAATTAAGTTGATATAAATTCTATGTAAAATAAAGTAAGAACACTTTGAAAACTGTTTTTTTTTTCCACCTCTCTAATGTTCACATTAGACTAGAAAACGTGAACAATTATATTATACAAAAAATAGGAAACTATAATATAAACTATAGTAATATAAACCAAACAAACACAGGGCATATACATAAATTAAGGGTAACTAATGACATTATCACAGAAACAATTCAACAAGTTTGTTGAAGTACTAAAATTACTAAAACTAATTACAGCTATCTAGAATTTTTTTAAACCATGATAAAACTAATAAAAATTAATAGCACAATACAGGGTTACTGAACTAAAATGAAAAAAAAAAAAAAAAAAACCTAATTCAAAATATTAATAAACACTATTTTATATAATGTAAATACTAATGACTGGTAATCTGGCAGTCTCTGCTACAGTTTGAGAGGAGATGCCCATAATGTCTCAAACTGTGCTCAGATTTGATGATCGGCCATGTCTGTCAGAATTATTAACTTTATAGCAATATTCTAGCTTTATAATTTTGCTGTATGTCATCACATACAAATTTAGGCAAACTTTCAACTCTGGCAATCTATAAAACGAGGGAGTAAAATTTAAGAGAGACATTTTTAGCCTTTTTTTTTTTTTTGGACCAATTAGCAACCACCCAGAATTATTATAGCAACATGTTTAAAACCATTCAAAACACCTTAGCGACAAACTAGCAATGCCGCGTCAACCACTCTCAGCATTCTTGCCTCATCAAGGTGACTTTTGCAAAATGAGGCACCACACAGATCTAATTATTATTCAAATTTTTCCTGTTTCGGATCTAAGACCAAACTGATAAGTTCCTCATAACCAAGAACTCCATTACATGTCCTGAGCTGTGAAAGAGCGACCTCTGAGCAACGAGTCCACAAGCCAGAAGTGCTCCACACCCCGCATACCCATTCGACACATGCTGTGGAGGTAATTCACTCTGCCAAAGAGAGTGAGCTGTATTCACCTTCCAGACACATTGAGCTTTCAGCCTCTTCACACACACAGAGTTTGATATGCTGCCCGCTTATCTGCATCCACAACCACATAAACATGCACCCCGGCATCCTCCCCTTAATCGGGCTGCTGCTCTCTCCCTGGATTCACACTCAAATTGATTTACTGCTGGAGCTAATAGGATCTGCACAAGCATGCCATTACCAATGACGAGAAGGACTCGCATGTTGTGGCCACATCAAAGGGAGGTCACATGTCATTGGGATTCAAGGTGGTGATTCTGTTTTAAAACAGAGATTCAGGAGATTCAGTGTTGCTGAGTTCTTTTGTAACACTATAGCCAAGTTTCCACCGCAAGAACTTTCCCCAGGAACTACTTTTCGGTGTGTTTCCACCGCACAAACCAGTACTTGCTCGTAGTACTTGTTCAGGAACTCGCCGGTGGGACTTGGGTGCTGAACATGTTGATTGGTTGAGTTCATGCCGCATTTTGATTGGTTGACAGCATTTTATTTCAACCACCATCTGTTGCAGTGCGTACAGTAACAGTTGTTTGCTATTCGAATCAACAGTGGAGTTTAAAACATACGACCGATGGACTGACGTCGAGCTTCAGACTTTATTAAGCTTAAATTCAGAGGATGAAATCCAGCGGGAACTGTAAAGTAGCGTGCAGTCCTGTCATCTGACTAATTTGCCCAATCTTCATAGTACTTTAGACCGCGGTGGAAACACAGACAGCAACAGGTCTGGGGGATAAAAAGTTCCTGGGACAAATCAAATCATTTACTCTCCAAGTTATATACTAATATAAGCCGTGTTTCCTCCGCAGGATTTTTTTTTTTTTGACAGTTAAGGGGTTAAAATCAATAAAAAAAACTCTCGAGACCACAGAGGTAGAAAATAAATAAATAAATAAATAAATAAATAAATAAATAAATAAGGTCAGGTAATCGGTTCCATGTTAATGTCTTCTGCTCACCTTTAGGTCCCTGGGACCAGGGTGCGAACTACGGGGGAGCTCGGCTCCCCTTAAGACATGGGCTCCCCTGAAAGCCGTGATTTGTACAATTTTGGGGGGTCTCAAACAATATTAACAATGTGTTTTTTTGACGTGCAATTTCAGTTTTGTGTAATGTAATCATCGTGGATTAGTATGTGTAAAATAGCAAAAATATAACTCATTCATGCATGACGGCGATTTAAACCTAATTCACTTCAATAAAGATAACTATACATGCTATTCTTGTCATGAGCATCAAGTTGTGGTTGCGCTGCGGTGCAAATTCCAATCATGTTTAGTAGTACGTTAACTCAAAGATTTTAAAAAAAATAGACCATTGATCTACGCACAAAGTCCTTGAAATCCATTCTGTGTTAAGGTAAGGAATTATGGTATTCTTCTGTAGCCTGACGAGTAGTTTAAACGTTGTTTATGTGAACTCAAAGACAGCCTATTTATACAGTATTTGTGGGTGGCTGTTTGCTGTTTGTCCAATTTGTGTGCGATAGGGGAAATCCTGTATAGTGATTTATCTATAGTGCTTGCATAAAGCAAGTAGCGCATACACTTGTAGCTGTTATGTATTTTTGTAAGTCATTGTAGGTTCTCATAAGGCAAAAAACAAACAAACAAGTGGGCTCCCCCAAAGGACACGGTATAGTTCGAACACTGCCTGGGACTGAGGACAGGTTTCTGTGACACAGGACAACATGATGAACACATGTCCTCCAAACCCTAGAGACAACGAGAATGAAGCCAGTGAGTGCCGATGGAATGACAGTAAAAAAATGGATCTGTAGAAAAGACTCTCCCATGGTAAACTGAAAGCATAAAAGCATTGGTATTTGAAAAGTGTATGAGCTGAGGGGTCCTGCTGGGCTTTGTGGCTTTATTCTCTCTCTCTCTCTCTCTCTCTCTCTCTCTCTCTCTCTCTCTCTCTCTCTCTCTCTCTGCTAGTATGATGGATGTTGCAGTCTCTTTGTATTACCTTCTTACCCAAAGTCTCTCTCCTAGGCTTCTCTCTGACCACACAACTCTAAAAAAGGACAAAGTGTGTTTGTTTTAGTGTTTCTTTTTCTTTCCTCTAGATCGGTGAATCTCATGAAACTGGTCAAAAATCTGAAAATTTTTTTTTTTTTTGGTTTAAGTATGACCTGGACATGTTTTTGTGAGATTCATCCAGACACATTATCCTCCAGTATGATTCAAGAGCTTCCTCCTCAAGTTCATTTCTACTTTGTCAGTATTCTTCCTCCATCCATCTCTCACCTCTTCAGTCCTCTCAAACACAAAAAGGGCAAAGATGGTGAGAAATCCATTGTGCATCTGATGGATCTTTCACTTGGGCCAGAGAAGATATGCGGTTACATGTGTGCCCTTTCTCCCGGGTGTCTAAATTCAACCCAAGGCCATTAATACACGCATGCCTGTGTGAGCACAGGAAAGGGCATCGTTCGTATGATCTATGCCTGCTGCTTCCTGCTGGGCTTAATCACACTTCCTGCCACCTTTTGATCTGACGCAGAGAACTTAAAACTCTCTCCTGTTAACTGTGTTCGGTTCTCTGACGCGTGCTGTCGGGAAAAGGGCACGTCTCGTATCGTATGAAGTGTTCTTAATCTAATTTAGAAAGACGATTCGTTTTCATCCTTGATGAGGCTTCATCAAAGTGAGCCGAAAAGAGGGTGAGCAAATGAGGGAGAAAAAAAAGAAAGAAAAAAAAGAGCAAGGTTAAAAGTCATGTTAAGAAATGAAGAAAGCACTTAATAGAGCATGAATGATTTTATAAACTGGAAAAAAATCCCATGTTCCTGCTGGAAAACCAGGCTATAACAGTTTAAAGGGACAATCCACCCAAAAATTAAACATATTTATTTCCAAATTTGAGAACAAAAGTTTAGCAGAATGTACTGTATTAACAGGTTAATCTCAGCTGCTAGTGTGGCTTTCGAATCATCTAGACCACTTTGAATAAACTAATGACTGAATGACAATCAAAGCTTTGTTTACAGCTGAATAAAGCTAATACTTTTATTTATATTTTTTTTTCAGCTAACATATTAACGTTATCTGCCACATATTTCATAGACATACAGGCTGACAGTGGTGGTACAACAGTGGGATGATCGATGAATTTACCCATTACTGTGGTATGAAGCAGTTGTGAATGTGATGCTAATCTAGTTTACGGTTAGTGACAGACAATTATGAATGACTTTTCCTAAAGGTAACTGTGTTACGCTCACAGAGAACAAGTGAAAGACTGCTGATCACTGCAGAATGAAGACTTTGAGGACTCATAATACCTGCCCATAATACCTGCCACTGGTCATCTTGCTGTGTTTTTTTTTTTTTTTTTTTTTTTTTTTTTTTTACAATTTTAAATCATAATAAATTATGTTTTTTGAAAATGTAAAAATGCAGAAAGTTTTTTCTGATGGGTAGGTTTAGGGTTAGGGGATATAATATACAGTTTGTACAGTATGAAAAAAATAATTGTTTATGGAATGTCCCCATAAAACATGAAAACCCAACATGTGTGTGTCCTTAATTATAATTAAGGAATCTGTTGAGAAAGCAGCAGAACATCCTCTTAGTTGTTTACATCAAATTCAAGATCTTTGACTTGAAGATTAAAACCTGCTTGAGATTGTACACTTAAAAAGTAAAGTAGTGTGAGAACAGCAAAGTAAATAAATACAATTATTTAAACTAATATTAGTTTTAGCATACAGTATTAACCCTGTTACTTGCATGGGAACTTGAAGATGATGAGGAGGGGGGTGGACAGGAGAAGGTTACAGGGCTTTAATCCATTTTAATGAGTTTTGGGAGAATGTGGAGTCTGCAGAGACAACCAGAGCCCTCCACAGCGACTAACTGCTCACACGGTAATTGACAGCAACTCCCGGTTTATCTTTTACTTTCTATTTCATGCTCTCACATCCCCTCTCTTATTATTTCACGTTATTTTTTTCTGTTTTTTTTCACTCAAAATTCTGAACCCTCATATTCTGTGTAGTGTCTGAGAGACCCCAAGGCTCTTTTGATGGCTCAGAAAACATACTTAACATTTAAGCATCAGGTTGATGCTTCATGATACTTTTTTTCTCATAAATACTAAATTATTTAATAAGATGTCAACCACCCTCCATGAAAAATGTCAGTTACTGAAATAATTTCAGGAGGAGTGAACCCATCTAATCGTTCAATTAACTGCTAGAGCATCGAAGCGGCCGCTCATCTTCCTCCACCATCAGCTGTTTTGGCATTGTGCCCCACCCACTTACCCACGGCAATCTAATAGCTCAACTACACACTGCTCACTACTCGACAGAACTACAGGCAATAACAATCTCAAACAATATAAAAACAATGGCTGTTGTATATTTCAGAAAAGTGATAGTCTGTGCTAATCTGGTAGAACGTGCAGGTGTGACTGTTAATTTGAATTCAGAATTTTTATCGGTTTCTTTGAGTTTAAGTTACATTACATTTTTAAGTGAATTTGTTTAATTTAAGAAATGTTCTCCTTGTGTATTATATCAATATCAGTCGGCTCCCACAGGAGCTTTGTTTCTCTGTCTAGCTTTTCTTTCACTGCCACATCAGTGATTTCTCCAACTCTTCCGCAGAAGCTCCGTTTCTCCGTCTAACTTTGCCTTCACTGCCGCATCAGTGATATCTCCTCCACTCCAGCATGAGCTCAGTTTCTCCGTCTAACCTTGCCTTCACTGCCACATCAGTGATATCTCCTCCACTCCAGCAGGAGCTCCGTTTCTCCGTCTAACTTTGCCTTCACTGCCACATCAGTGATATCTCCTCCATTCCAACAGGAGCTCCGTTTCTCCGTCTAACCTTGCCTTCACTGCCACATCAGTGATATCTCCTCCACTCCAGCAGGAGCTCCGTTTCTCCGTCTAACCTTGCCTTCATTGCCACATCAGTGATATCTCCTCCATTCCAACAGGAGCTCAGTTTCTCCGTCTAACCTTGCCTTCACTGCCACATCAGTGATATCTCCTCCATTCCAACAGGAGCTCCGTTTCTCCGTCTAACCTTGCCTTCACTGCCACATCAGTGATATCTCCTCCATTCCAACAGGAGCTCCGTTTCTCCGTCTAACTTTGCCTTCACTGCCACATCAGTGATATCTCCTCCATTCCAACAGGATCTCCGTTTCTCCGTCTAACCTTGCCTTCACTGCCACATCAGTGATATCTCCTCCATTCCAACAGGAGCTCAGTTTCTCCGTCTAACTTTGCCTTCACTGCCACATCAGTGATATCTCCTCCATTCCAACAGGAGCTCAGTTTCTCCGTCTAACTTTGCCTTCACTGCCACATCAGTGATATCTCCTCCATTCCAACAGGATCTCCGTTTCTCCGTCTAACCTTGCCTTCACTGCCACATCAGTGATATCTCCTCCATTCCAACAGGAGCTCAGTTTCTCCGTCTAACCTTGCCTTCACTGCCACATCAGTGATATCTCCTCCATTCCAACAGGATCTCCGTTTCTCCGTCTAACCTTGCCTTCACTGCCACATCAGTGATATCTCCTCCATTCCAACAGGAGCTCAGTTTCTCCGTCTAACTTTGCCTTCACTGCCACATCAGTGATATCTCCTCCATTCCAACAGGATCTCCGTTTCTCCGTCTAACTTTGCCTTCACTGCCACATCAGTGATATCTCCTCCACTCCAGCATGAAGCTCAGTTTCTCCATCTAACCTTGCCTTCACTGCCGCATCAGTGATATCTCCTCCACTCCAGCATGAGCTCAGTTTCTCCATCTAACCTTGCCTTCACTGCCGCATCAGTGATATCTCTTCCATTCCAACAGGATCTCCGTTTCTCCGTCTAATCTTGCCTTCATTGTCACATCAGTGATAACTCCTCCATTCCAACAGGATCTCCGTTTCTCCGTCTAACCTTGCCTTTATTGTCACATCAGTGATAACTCCTCCATTCCAACAGGATCTCCGTTTCTCCGTCTAACCTTGCCTTCATTGTCACATCAGTGATATCTCCTCCACTCCAGCATGAGCTCAGTTTCTCCATCTAACTTTGCCTTCACTGCCACATCAGTGATATCTTCTCCATTCCAACAGGATCTCGGTTTCTCCGTGCACATCAGTGATATCTTCTCCATTCCAATAGGAGCTCAGTTTCTCCATCTAACTTTGCCTTCACTGCTGCATCAGTGATATCTCCTCCACTCCAGCAGAAGCTCCGTTTCTAACCTTTCCTTAACTGCCGCATCAGTGATATCTCCTCCGCTCCACTAAGAGCTCCGTTTCTCCGTCTAACCTTTCCTTCACTGATTCAGCAGTGATTTCCCCTGCAATCCTGTAGGAGCTTTGTTTTTCCTTCTAACCTTGCCTTCACATTGTATAGTGATATCTCCTCGTCCAACTACCTGCAAGGCTTACCCATCCGATTCTGTGAGTATTGAACTTCTGTTGAATGCTGCAAAAGCCCTCCTGACCAAATGTTTTATCCCCATTTCAACTGCCAGTGGGGCTTACCCATCGGATGCTATGAATATCAAACTCCAGTCCGATTATGCAAGAGCACTAATACATAAATAAATAAATAAATGCAACAGCAGTGCCCATTCATAGTTATGAATCGTGAACTCATCACTACTGTAGGTCATGCTTTTCAAAGGTAGCTCCCGCAGGAGCAACCCCCGAGAGTCACTTCTGCAGCAGTGCCCGCTCACGACTCCACATTTGGACATAGCTGGGGGACGTACAGTAGTCCACCATCAGCTCAGGCAGGAACAACTCCTGAGTGTCACTACCACAGTAGAGAATCTCGCTCATGACTCCAAGTTGGTAAACGCAAAAGCAAAATGTGTAAAGCGCTTGCAATTCTCCAACAGCACACCAACTTGTACACCATTCATTTCACCATGGATCGTAATATAGTAATCAATTGATCAAACTCTATTACATTTTATTTGACATTAGGCTGTCCTCTTACCTTGGGCACTCTATGAAATTAAGAGATATAAATATTGAATTACTAAAGCAAAGACAATTGATTTCAATCTTTGCAAAGAGTTAAATGATCCTGAGTGGCAGTGTTGGTGTACATCTTAAACGCCGCAAAAACATCTAAAATGGGAAAGATCTGTGCAATGTATACTGTACAAATAAATTAAACAAGAAATCTAAGCTGAAAGTTCAAAGTTCAAGAAAAATAAGCAAATGGATCGCTGCAATCTGCAGATATAGAGTTAGGATAACTGGAATCTAGGCAGTGAAATGTGGATTTGCAGTTACAATTTTGTGTCAGATACAGTATGTTGAATTTGGGGGTAAAATCATACCTTAGGTCATATATTGTACTGACAGCTCATCAATTGAATATTTACCATCACATTCTGTGTAACTGTAAAGTTTTGTTAGTGTTTATTTTAAAAAGTCAACGCATACCCTCTATTAAAGGGTACGTCCAGATTTTGCAGAGTTAGACATATTCCTGGATCAACATATTTTCTGATCCTGGAACAACATTCCTGTCTGAAAATGTAATCTCAACCATATCCCTACCCCTAAACATAACCCTAACCATAGGTTATGCCTAAAATCAGAGGGAAATTATAGGTGAATAACACTGACGTAGAAGCACCTAATTTTGGTTGCAAGCCTAAACGTAACAAACTGTAAACGTGTCCCTCAAATCTGATTGGTTGATTGGAATGTTGTTCCAGGATCAACAACGATGTTGATCAAGGAACATGTTGCACTTGGTGAAATCAGGTTCTGCTTATTACACCTACACCTACACATCACTCTCACTCTTTTTCTTTTGAATTCCTCTGTTCCAAAACCTTGCTGACTTCTGCCTACATTTAGTAAAGATGCTAGGCATATTGCAATAAAAGCTATCGTCACAATACTCTTGCATGAAAATAGAGCATAACAGTATTTGCTAAAACAGTGTTTTTTAAAACGAGCTAGTAATACTTTACAGATCTGGTTTTTCCACTTTGGCAGCCATCTTACCCTCCATCCTGACTCAGCTGATACATCTGTTCTTAATTTCAATATACTGTATGCCACGCAGCCACGATAAGCAGTGTATGCAAGCAAAGGTTATAACCGTTCTGTGCTAAACGATTATTTAGAAAAGTGTGTTAATTTTTCATCCCCATGGAATCTTTTTCATTGCAGTGTACCATTTTCTTTGTGTACTAGATCAATCAAAACACTTGCCAAACCTGTTGCACCGCTTTGCAAAACACTGAACCGATAAATACAAGAAATGTTTATTACTAAATTAAACAGGGTACCTGCTGTGTAAATTCAAGGCAGTATATTTGCTATAAAACTGTTTGATCTTTATGTGAATTGTTTACAAGCTCAGTTTTTGGGCCATGCCAATTGCCCAGCACTACTGTAAACCACCTGTCCAATTTATAAGCCTGTAACCTTGTGGTAGCAGACCGATGCCTTTCACAGTAGGACCAAAATAACATTGTGCATAACAATATTGTATTTATTTTGTTACTGTAAAAGTGCAATGCTAGATTTTTAGAATAACTAAGTAGGATTTGTATGAAAGACATGTTAAGTCCGAGCCGCCTTGCCATTGTCATGACATATAATTGGGTAGGATAATGCAATTTTATTTGAATTTATATATTATATAGCATATATATTTTGAATTTTTTCAAATAAAAATTAAATGAAAGACCAATCACAATTCCAGACTTCATAAAGTATTTTAACTTTGGAAAAACGGCATGTTTCATAGCTTATGAAATGGCTGACACAGACAGATAGACTGACAAGAGGTCTTAAAACATCTATGGCGTGTTATCACACCAGGGAGGGGCTATGAGATCTGTCACTCACAGAGGTAACCATGGCAACATTACCATGCCTCTAGTGGGAAGAGCAGTGATGCAGTGTGCTGTAAGATACAATCATGCTGCCAATCACATTTACATACATGCATATGCACAGTTAATGGTTGGCTTGCAGAGAGATCTTCCTGAGAAAATCAATTTCATTTGTGCATGTAAGTGATTGTATGTATTTGTGTGCACGTGTGTGTTCACGGCCCCTCTTTCTCTTTGCTCTCTTTCAGTGTTGATTGGATTTTGCCACCTCATCCTTGCTGTGCATATTAATTAGGAAGAAAGGCGACCCACTGTGCCCTGGATCACACTGTGCACTTGTCCTTTTGGGAGAGCCAGCGGATGGGAGGGGGAATGAAGTTTTTCTTGACGTAGTACCTCTCCTGCAGGTGTCAGTGCTGCACCATGGTCCAGGGGGATTGGATGCAATGCATCATGGGATAGTAGCCCATAACAGGTAGAGATCACTGAAAAGAGAGAGAATTGCAGTGTAAACACACATACAGACAGCTGTATGAACATTTGTTGCTTGCATTGTTCCTTTTTAAAGTGCTTTTTATTAATATTTCTTAAACATTCTGGTTTAGATTTATTCTAAACCACTTTTCCTGAATATTAAACTTCTGCAATTTAATCAGCCCAGACTGATTTATGTATGACTCCTAGTTTTGTAGACCATTTTTTATTTATTTATTTATGTTTGGTTTAATCCTTGTGTATTAAGAAAGTTGATAGAATGTTCATGATTCACAATGTAACCAACAGTGATGATGTCATTGTTATTTTTGCATACTGAGTTGTGATTGGTCTTCTTATTTATATCTATATGCATACTTGTTTACCCTGCGGCCTGCCTATATATATTTAATCGTTTATAGGTACCTTTATTCTGCATATGGACTGTGTTGGTTGTCAATGGAAATTGGATAAGCATCAATGACTCTAAATGCGGCTTTAAAAAAAAAATGTACTCAGAACATTTCACTCTCTTTTGCTGCCTCGCAAATGCAAATCTAGTTTTTCACTCTAATTTTCATTTCTCTTCTCTTGACATTCTCCTTAAATCATAGCCGTATCAAAAGAGAAAATGTTTATTCTACGTTTAATCTGGGATTAGCTTTAATTGTCCATGAAAATAAGTTAAATATAGGGAAAATGCACAGAATTGGAGAGTCACTGAAGGTTTTTTCCCCCGCTGCAGGTGCACATTATACTTAAGCAGAAAACGTATCTGCTCCATGGGATATTGTGAAAAAACACGACACGTACACACTCACAGATGCTTAATGACGTACATGCGGCCCTTCGTCATGGAACAGGCATCGTGAATGTTATGTAAAAAGACATCCTGAGAGCTGATGGATTGTGTTAAAGGAGAAACACTCTAAAAAGGGAAGATAAATGTGTGCAGAAAGGATGAGCTCCCCATTTGAAGGAGAGAAAAGAGGTAAGAGAGCTGGAGTGATAAATGAGAGGTGCGGGATAAAGCCACAGCAACTACCGTGAAACGACCAGGTGCACAGAGGGAGGAGAAAGAGAGAAGGATTATGAAAGAATAGATGGGAGAGATTAGCCATTTAGCCCAATTTACTGAGTGACACAGCACAAAATTGTAGTGTATTTAAAAGTCAAAGACAGAAAGAGGAATTATACTGGCTGCAAACAATAGATACAAATAGTAAACTTGACATTTTAAAAGAAAAATGAATAGTGTGGAAAACCGTAGAGGGGACTAATGAAAAGAACCACAGGCATCTATTAATCACACAAACATACGTTTTTTTTGTTGTTGCTGTTTTGCTTCCATTGTTTGAAATTTTGACTTCTTCATTGTCTTTCATTCTACTATTTGTATTTGACTGAATCTCAAGAAAACTGTCAAGAAATGTATTATTTCCCCTAAAAATCATGTTCATTACTTGAAATAAAATGTAAAAAAAATTAAAAAATAAGAAATTCTCTTGTTATCTCTAGTTATGTTAGTTGTACTAATGTTGAAAAAGAAAAAAAGAAGGTTATATAGACATACATGTGTAATAACATGAAATTATAATTAAAAATAGTAATATGCAGTGCATCCGGAAAGTTTTCACAGTATTTCAAATTTTGTTATGTTACAGCCTTATTCCAAAATAGATTAAATGTATTATTTCTTAGTTTGAAATCTTTGCAGATTTATAAGTACATAAGTACATAATACATAATAATTCACAGCCTTTGCATCAATACTTTGTTAAAGCACCTTTGGCACCAATTACAGCCTCAAGTCTTTTTGAGTATGATGCTACAAGCTTGGCACACCTATTTTTGGGCAGTTTCTCCCATTCTTCTTTACAGGTTGAATGGGGAGCGTTGGATGCACAGCCTTTTTTAGATCGCTCCAGAGATGTTCAATCGGGTTCAAGTCTAGGCTCTGGCTGGGCCACTCAAGGACATTCAAAGAGTTGTCCCGTAGCCACTCCTTTGTTATATTGGCTGTATGCTTAGGGTCGTTGTCCTGTTGGAAGATGAACCGTCACCCCAGTCTGTGGTCCACAGCAGGTTTTCATCAAGGATGTCTCTGTACATTGCTGCATTCATCTTTCCCTTGATCCTGACTAGTCTCCCAGTTCCTGCTGCTGAAAAACATCCCCACAGCATGATGCTGCACCACCATGCTTCACAGTAGGGATGGTATTGACCAGATGGTATTGACCAGACATGATGCTTGCCATTCAGGCCAAATAGTTAAATCTTTGTTTCATTAGACCAGAGAATTTTGTTTCTCATGGTCTGGGAGTCCTTCAGGTGCCTTTTGGCAAACTCCAGGAATTTAAATTTTGTCCAAATTTTAATCTTAACCGTTCTATTTCATCAGAAACGATCTGAAAACAGGGCTTTAAGTGTAAAATACCGAACTTGTCCTTTAATGATATAACGATAGTTTTCCTTAAATTAAACTGTAAAATGCTGATGAACTTCAGTGACTCTCAGAGCGGCTCTGGAAATGCATTCATGTTCTCATATAGTGAGACTGCAGAGGCTGAAAAACACAGCGAGCATCACACGTGCTTCAGTGTGTGTGTGTGTGTGTGTGTGTGTGTGTGTGTGTGTGTGGTAAATGAAACCGCGCATCTGCACCACTCATTCACACAGAGACACACATAACATGCAGGATTCGTTTTTAAATAGTCTTACTCTTGTGCCCAGATGCGTTCTCAGGTACAGAAATTTGGCACCGAATGATTTAATGTGAGTCGGTACTCAGTAGTACCGATGTAATTCGGTCGGTGCCATTAAAAGTACAGAGTTATGTACCCAACCCTAACTTTCACTTTAGTTTGCAGCATACTTTCAGAGTTCCTCTGTAACCCTCCATCTTCCCCCAGCTCCACCTGAATAGATCTGCTACAGGTCATTTTATACATGCTATTTGTGCTGAAGTAGTATATGCATATATGGTGTATGTTTTAGCAGTAGCAAGGTCCTGTACTTTCTCTGCAGCAGCAGCATAGTAGATCTATTCTATAGATTACTGTACGCTGTAGATCTGTTCTATCTATTCTTTTTTTTTATTTATTTTTTTATGAAATTGTATATTACAAATGTATTGTATATTCTAAATTAAGAATTAAAATATTTGGGGTTTATGCAATACAATTATGATCTCAAAGAGAATTGTTTTATTTTGTAAACTATCCAAAGACACACACACACAATAGTCAAATATATATATTTATCTCAAACTGGCTGTCAAAGTGCAAAATTGCTACAAATGTAACATCAATGTAAGAACAAAATGTGTACAACTTAAATTGAATACACTGGCAGTCATGAAACTTGCAGCATTCAATATGAACAGAGCGCTGTGACGCTGAGACGCGAATCACAAGCTGAATCTCGCACACCCTATTTAAATCACAGCCTTTGCCGTGTGATAAGTGCACTAAGCTATATTGCGATTTTGTTTTCTGCATCTACAAGCATCATTGAAAGATTCTTTGCCAAAGCAATGGCGCAAAACATTATATTAATGATCTATTAGGTTCATTATACAACTGTGGCGGGAAAGATTAAACTATGATGGATCATCATAAAATCTGAAATATACATTTGGTATAGAGCAATAAAGCAGGACAATTTGCCTAATCAATTTAAAAAGGCCATTATTCACATTTATGTGCTTGAAGTCTTAGATGCAGACAGCGTTTTAATCTTTGGTTTGCATAAATTATTTAGAAAAGTGTAAACTTTACTAGTCGATTCATGTGAAAAATCAACCCAGTCCTTTATCACTAGACAATCTCTTCTTAGTGAACTGTAAAGCCGCAAGTTGCGTGATAAAAACAATAGATGGCGGTAATGCACAATTTTAGTTTGTGATCTAATAAGAAGACAACGCCGCGCTGCTTCAATACATTGCATGCTCGTCAAAACGCAAAAAGGAATGTAGCTTTTGGTCGCACTACACAGCTCAGTTGCTGGTTTTAAAAGCAACTGAGCTACTGTCAAGCTACTGAAAAATGTAGTTATGTTAGTAGCGTTGCTTGTAGTTAGCGACTCCCCAACACTGATAATATCAAAATTTTTGTTCTGTGTTGATTCATTTCCTTTTGAAACTGGTGTGGTACATGTCGCTATCAGCTAACAGACATGGACTATTCCAGTTCTTATTTTATGGGCCCTCTAAAGTTGTTCTTTAGGGTGAAATACGATTTCTTATTTTGACCTGGACACTTCTTCATGAGATTCACACATTTATATAGGATGTGAGGTAGAATTGCTAGAGTCTGTGATGGATATCTCTAATAATATATTCTGCTGGGAGCCACTGGTCACAATGTAAGGTAGACATGACATAGTCCAGGTTAGTCCTAGAGCCTATTACAATGAAGGAATACACCCTTGAGTCCTGACATGTGGAACACACTCTCCATACCTCAAACCCTACAGTAGTGATGTGTTCCTCCGCAGTGGATCCCAGAGGATCTCAATGCTACATTAGTAAATGTGAGTAAATCTCGTTTGCATGGCAAGGACGTTCCCCATATAGATGCAGAGTCATTGAATAAAAATCACTGTTTATCCATGAAATAAATATAGCCTTATAAAAATCTCAACAGCAACCTAGAAAAAAAAGCCTATTCCAGATACTTATAGTTGTGGGAAATTGCTTTTGCCTGAGCAAGCACTGCTATTGCGCTCATACTTGGGGGTTGGGATTTGAACCAACCCCTAACACTAAATATTATATTCATTTGTGAAACAGACATGATTGATATCTCATATCATCCAGCTTGTTGACAGGTAGTGTGATATTCTCTAAGCGACCAGAGGTACCATAGACTTGAGGCCCTGTTTACACCTGGTATTAAGATGTGTTGCGGTCGATCGGATAACAAGTAGACAAGTAGAGGGAGATATTTCTGTTTACACCCTGGTGTTTTAATCAATCTCTTGTGTCCACTTTCAACCACTTCTGACCTGATTTCTTCGAGGGAGGGTCAATTGGCAGGTACATTTATGGGCTTTTTCATTGATATCTCGAATAATGTAGTTCACTGACGATAAGTGTGATATAAGGTACATTTACGGGCTTTTTCAGATCTTTTGATCCAATTGGGCGAAATAAGGTCATACAAATTGCATGTGAACGTGACCGGAGACACGGAAAAACATGGAGAGAAGCAGTTTTTGTTTCTGCTCTGACAGCTGCAAGACTATGCCGAATGCGCTCAGTGCGTGGTAGAAATCAAGAATGGTGAGAGAACATTGTGCTTGATACGACTTTTGTCTTCAAACCAAACTTGCGTTGTCTTCTTGTGTTATTATTAGCGGTTGGCAAACCAGCTTATGGTCCATTACCGCAACCTACTGGACAAGAATGATGAGTGGCATTGCTTAGAAAAAATAAAAACGTAAAAAAATAATAATATAGAACATAATTCTTATATAATTTCCTGTTTCTTGTAGATAATTCATCAGAGCAATTCAAATGTTTATTATCTTGCTACTTACCCATAAAGGGCCAGATTTACTAAATCTGGCGTACAGATTTACGTCAGCGCAAACCCTCTGTCAGGATTTACTAAAGAAAAGCAGTGAAAAATTAGTGCTGAAAAGGAGTAGACAGTTATTTTTGCGGCTGACATTATTGCATATGCATTTGTATGAGTTTCCTGTTCAGGCGCAAAATTTATGGGAGGAGAGTATTTAAATGAATCACGCATGGCAATTTACCAAGGTTTGCGCTCATCAATGTACTGGTGTTTGTGCCATTATTTACCGCCCAAAAAAAGCCTGCTTGTGCAATGTTTTCGGCGGTTTCATACATTCCCCATATTAGAGCTTTCCTGATAATTGATTTTGCTTATTTTTTGCTGTTTTTTATATTTCTATATTATCCATGTCCATTGAGTTTTTGGCATCCTTATCTGCCATCTTGTTTCCTTCTACACCAACATGCACTGGAAACCAAATAAAATGGCATATACATCACTTACATACTGTTGTCCTACTGCTAGTTTAATTGCTTCTATTGTTTCTCATTTGTAAGTCGCTTTGGATAAAAGCGTCTGCTAAATGAACTAATGCAAATGCATATCCCTGATTATTTATCCTATACGCATGGCAGTATTTCAAGGATAAGATTTTGTCTGCAGCTGGATTGGCCAGATTGAATGATCTTTAATGCAGCCAATGCAATTGATGATATTACTGCTTTCTTCATTTATTCTTCCTCTACCCACATAAGGGCCATGCCAACACCTACCAACTCTGCTGTAAAGTTATTTTTTACAGTTTTCCTCCGTCGCTTTGGTGCATTTCTCAGATCAGAAATGAAATTCTCAAAACTACTTGTTCAACTTCCACATCATCTAGTCACTTGTGCACATCATAAAAGCAGTTTCTCATTTTTTTTGAACAAGTTGTGATTGCTTTTGGTACATTCATGCAATTGATTATGTACAATGGTCTGCGGTTTCATATATTATCAGTTGCTAATGCCATGTTGCTCAAAATCTTTTAAATAGTTCTCTATGCAAATAGTCTTACCCCTCAACACATCTAGTCAGTAGTTCATCGTATAAGTCATTACATGCAAAATAGTTGATCTAGTTGTCATATACTGTCAAGCATTTTCTACACATTTCTATTAGACTTTTTGTAAATGTACCATGAATTTATGAATTGTGCAGGTAAATCTTGACTTTCACTAATGAAGAGAATGATCAAACAATGAGAAATCAGTTCTCTGAAA